>NW_026652281.1:90085276-90127776 GCF_009828535.3 Hylobates moloch
ACTAAAGAGCATGAGTTTTCTCATGAAAGTTGAAAGAACCCAATCAGAGTTCAGCACAATGAAATTTAAAACGCCCACCTTAGGCAAATCAGCATAGTATTTGAGAACGCTGAAGATAGATGCCCTCACAACTTTATGAGAGAAAATAAGAAATTATTCCACATGCAAAGGATTGGAGAAAATAAAATACGATTGTTAGCAAAACTAGGAGAGAGGAAATATGATCTTTAACACACTGAATGAAAATGAGTTTTCAACCTAGAATTCTATACCCAGACAAACTATCAAGGGATAGGGTAGAATCTTACAGACAGAAAATTTATCTCCAATGGGCCCCTTCTCAGGAAGCGACTAGAGGATGTAATTCATCAAAGAAAGGAGCTTGAAAACGAGGAAACAAATCTAGTACATGAAAGTCCTAACAGGCAACCAGCTCAGATTGGAGCAAGAGGGCAGAAGTCTCCAGGAGGAAGGTTGCCGGAAAAGAAAAAAAAGAGAGAAATAAACCAATAGATGATCTGATATGTTGAACACATGGATAATTGAATCAAGAAGCTATTGGAGGAAATAGGAAGAATTTTAAGTACATATTTTGAAAACGAAGAAAATGGTCACAGCAGCTTGGAGTGCAGGCTGGAGGTATGCATTGGATTCTGCAGGCAGGAGTGGAGTGAAGATCAGTTGGCTTGCTTGCATGCTTTTGCATTCATTAAAGCCATCGGATGCCAGCCATGTAGCTGGAAAGTGGGCAATTCTCTGTGGGCATGTGTTAAGGTCACCTTTCCAGTGGCCTGCTGGGCTCCTTTGCATCTTGGGCTCTGCTGTCCTGGCTGGCCCTGGTAGTAGGATGACTGAGCGGGAACCCTGCAATATTCATTCCTGCACTCCTCCCTAAGGAATTCTATTCCTCTAGGAAATGTTACCTAACAGATAAATCCTCAGATGGTGCAAGGTCTCATCAAATGCATATATATAATAAACATATTTTTGTCAGTTTATCACTTTCTCATTTGTGAAATGTTTTGTGACTGTTCATCTTTTTCCAGGCAGGAGAAATAGGTCTGGAACCAGCTTCTGTGAGGGGCTTTTATTGCCCCCATCAAGGGAAAGGGTGTTTCCGGTCCACACAGACTTCACTCCACACAGCTGGGACCTGACCTTGGAGCAATTTTAGGGAAGGAAGTGTCTTCCTTCTTGACTGCCAGCTTCCCTCTGGCCAAAGGGTGGTGGTTGGACAGAGGTTTTAATTGCACTTAAAGAATTAAGGGATGACCGGCTGGGAACGGTAGCTCAAGCCTGTAATCCCAGCCCTTTGGGAGGCCGAGGTGGGCAGATCACCAGGTCAGGAGTTTGAGACCAGCCTGACCAACATGGTGAGATCCAGTGTCTACTAAAAATACAAAAATTAGCCAGGCGTGGTGGCTCACGCCTATAATCCCAGCTACTCAGGAGGCTGAGGCAGGAGAATCACTTGAACCCAAGAGGCAGAGGTTGCAGTGAGCTGAGATCGTGCTACTGCACTCCAGCATGGGCAACAGAGGAAGGCTCCATTTCAAAAACAAAATAAAAAATAAAATAAAAAGAATTAAGGGATGACCTAGGTAGAAAAGGATGGAACTAACCCAGAGAAAGATTGATGGTAGTGCCAGGGTGAGGGAGTCATGCTTCTGATTTTGTCAACACCAGACTTGAAGCTTGTCCCAGCTGCAGACAGGGGGACCTCAGATTGAGGTATGTTGATAGCCAGGGAATCCTCGTGTGGCCTTGAGTGTAACCAAATTCTTCAAGGGTCTCCTTTTCTTTAATAACCATATAAAAAGGCTTACGCACCCACCCACTAAAGAAAGAATAGCCTCTTGGCAAGAAGTCTAAAGATTCCTTAGGTCAGGACCTGTCTTCTCTCACTCTGAAGTCCTGCACCGCGCTGGAGCTCCATCGGCCATGGTGTCCCCACCACATCTGGCTCAGCACCTTCCTGCAATCCTCAAAGGGCCTTAACCTGTCTGCTGTAAGATGCAGACCGTACTGAAAATTTCTAACCATGAGGGCAGGCCCACAATTAACACTTGTACATCCTGGAACACAAATGAATGCCCACTCATCAGAAGTCTAAGGATTTAAGTTTTCCTTGAATTTAGAATTCGTAGAATTCTCAGAGTTAGGCCTGTAGCCCATCCCTCTTCCCTCCACCATGCAGTTCCCTTGCACACTGGGAGGTGCCTCTAGCTCACAGGTGTAGACCCTCACATCAGTCTCTGTCCACACTCCCTAAACACAGCCACCTCTTGGCTGCCTTCAGACCTAGGGCACAGTTAATCCTTGGAAAGCAACCCCAGAAATGGGCTTGGGGCAATGTGGCCAGGAAATTCCAGGGTCCTGGGTATGGGCTAGACCAGTGACAGATAAACTATGGCCGATGGGCAAACCCAGCCCACCATCTGTTTTTGCATGGCCTGCCAACCTCAGATGGTTTTTACATTTTTAAATTATTGGAAATAATCATAGAAGCATAATATTTTGTGACACATAAAATGATGTGAAATTCAACTTTCGGTGTTTGTAAAAAAAGAATTATTGGAATCCAACTATGCACATTCATTTACATAGCAATATATCATCTCTAGCTGCATTTGCACTACTACAGCAGACTGGAGCATTTGTGATGGAGATGAATGGGTTGGCAGAGCTGAAAATACTATCTGGAGGATAGTAAGTATTTACAGAGAAGAAAAATCTAGAAAAAGAGGTTGCTGGCTCAGGTGGACACTGCAATCTCCTTGCCTATGGGGAGGGGCCCGAGGCAAAGAGGGACCGTCTAACACACAGCAGCCAGGACAGGGTCCCCTCTTGCCAGGGTCTGAGGGTACAGAGGTGGTGGAAAGAAGTCCCATCACAAAGCAGAAAGTGGTCATCTTCAATTAGAATGTAGACACTGCAGTATAATTGAACACCTGTCTAGACATTCATAGGCTAGTCCTTGGCACACGGAAAACTCCTCCCTGGTTGGGTTCCTCCTGGGGTCCTAAATTGCTGCTCCCTCCCCACCTGCCCACCCCCCTACCAAGGACAGGATCTATCTCCTCTCACTCCAAAGTCCCGCGCCACACTGGAGCTCCACTGACTGTCTGCCATGATGTCCCCATCCCACTTCGCACCTTCTCGCCATCCTCCGAACCGATGCTGTGGGACACAGACCCTACTGAAAGCTTCAGAATAATGGGGGCAGGGCCACTGCCCTGCGAGCTTCTCTCATCTCCTCCCAGCCCAAATTCCAAACCCTCTCTCAGGTCACCAGTGCCAGCAAGAAACTCCCAAATTCACAATACTCCATTACACAGAGTCACAGCCTCTCTCTTTTTCTCACTGGCTTCTCACTAGAGCAGCCCAGATAACTTCACTTTAAAAATAAAAAAAATTAAATTGTGGTAAATACACATAATATTAAATTTACCATGTTAACCCATTTAAGCGAACCATTCAGCAATGTACCGTCAATAAGTACATTGATACTGTCCATCACCACCAACCACCTCCAGACTTCTTCCATCTTCCAAACTGAAATTCTGTCCCCATTAAACAATAACTCCATTCCCTTTCCCTGCCCCCATTTTTGCACTACTATAAAGAAATACCTGAGGCCGGGTGCAGTGGCTCACGCCTGTAATCCCAGCACTTTGGGAGGCCCAGGCAGGTGGATCACCTGAGGTCAGGAGTTTAAGACCAGCTTGGCCAACACAGTGAAACCCCATCTCTACTAGAAATACAAAAAAATTAGCCGGACATGGTGGTAGGTGCCTGTAATCCCAGCTACTCTGGAGGCTGAGGCAGGAGAATCACTTGAATCTGGGAGGCAGAGGTTGCAGTGAGCCAAGATGGCATTACTGCACTCCAGTCTGGGTGACAGAGAGAGACTCCGTCAGAAAGAAAGAAAGAGAGAAAGCGAGAAAGAAAGAAAGAAAGAAAGAGAGAGAGAGAGGGAGGGAGGGAGGGAGGGAGGAAGGAAGGAAGAAAGGAAGGAAGGAAGGAGAGAGGGAGAGAGAGAAAGAGAAAGAAAGAAATACCTAAAACTTGGTAATTTATAAAGAAAAGAGGTTTAGTTGGCTCATGCTTCTGCAGGCTGTACAAGAATGGCACTGGCACCTGATCTGCTTCCACGGAGGCCTCAGGAAGCTCTTGCTCATGGCAGAAGCGAATAGGGAGCAGGCTCATCACATGGCCAGAGTAGGAACAAGAGAGAAAATTGGGGGAGGTGGGTGGGGGAAGTTGAGTGGAGGCACACACTTAAACAACCAGATCTCCAGAGAACTCACCGTCATGAGGACAGCTTCAAGCTATGAGGGATCTGCCCCCATGACCCGAATGCCTCCCACCAGGCCTCACCTCCAACACTGGGGATTACTGTCCAATATGAGATTTGGCAGGAACAGACGTTCAAACTCAACCTCACCACCTCCGGGCAGCCACCATTCCACTTTCTATCTATGAATTTGATCACTCTACATACCTCATGTGAGTGGAATCATACAGTATTTCTTTTTGCGACTGGTTGATTTCACTTAGCTTCACATCAAGTTTCATTCATGTTGTAGCATGTATGGGAATTTCCGTCATTTTTAAGGCAGAGTAGTATCCTGTTACATGTCCATACCACGTTTTGTCCATTCATCCGTTGAGGAACACAGGGTTGCTTCCACCTCTTGGCTAGTGTGAACAGTACTGTTATGAACACAGGCGTATAAATATCCCTTTAGGACTCTGCTTTCAGTTCTTTCAGGTATATATCCAGAAATGGAATTGCTGGATTATATGCTAATTATATTTTTAACTTTTTTAAGGAAGCGCCATACAGTTTTCCATGGGGACCACACTATAAAATATCCCACCAACAGCAGGCAGCCTTACTTTTTACAACCAAAAAGGCTCCTGAAGGTGTTTGCCTGACAAAAGTGTCACCCATCTTAAGAAAAAAAAAAATCCAATCTCTTTAAAACAGTAGTTTTTGATGGTGGCTACATATGAGAATCATCTGGGAAGCTTTTGAAAAAAATACCAACATGAGTTGGTGTTGTGGGGGAGTACCTCAGGCCAATGAAATTGGAATCCCTGGGGGTGGATTCGGGCACAGGTATTCTTTTCATTCTCTCCATCATTCCCCAAAGCACAGGGTCAAGAGCCCCTGCCCTTGAACTAGCAGTTTGCCCTGCAGCCAGCTTTTAAAATAACTTGTCTTTTCTCTTGTGGAGCAAGAGGACCTTTCTAAGCACCCAGCTCCAGGAAGCAATAGACACGTCCCTGCACTCATGACGGGTGTTGGGCATGGAGGTGGTGACACATGGCTTCCTGGTGTGATAGCGGGTGTGTCAGAGACAGACGCCATCTGGAGTAGAGGGGAGGGGGGGCTGAGATTGAGCTGGCCACACCCGGTCCCTTCAGCACCTACTCCCATCCAAGGACAGTTCTAGGGCCTCTCTGCCCCAGTCTCCTCAAATCTGTCTTTCTGGGGGGAACACTCCCCCTGACACTAACACACAGATTAAGCCGTTGAGGGTGAGGTCATCTTCTTGATCCCCAACTAAGCCCAAATTCTGAATCTTCCTCCCTCAAGTAACATTAAAATAAACTCTCGGGTCACAGTCAAGAGACTGAAAAGAATTATTTTTACATTTTTCCTTGTGAATCCAAATAGCCATTTTATTCTGCAGTGGTAATTTCAGGAACACCATGCAGCTTGGATATCTTCCTAGAGAGGTACAGATGCCAAGAGAGATTTTGCAACATTGCTTTGGTGAAATAGATTGTGGCAAGGCCACCGTATGCGCTTAAATGATCTAGAATGATGAACACCGCACAGAAATTTTTTGCTTTTCCAAGAGTGGCCCTTGTAGGTTTAATTGTAAAGTATAATTACTTCAAGACATCATAATTTGTTGTGTACAATATAAATCAGTAGAACTCCATGGAATCATGTTTTTAATGTAGACCCCAAATAAAATGTTCTTTTATGACATAGCAGATGTTTCTTAATTCACTAGCGCCATGCATTGGGGTATTAAGATTATTCCTTGGCATTTTATTATGAATAACATACTTGCTCCATCATTAAGTGGGCCATTAAAGACATAAACAAGCTTTTATGCCCTGGTTTTCAACAGCTGCTGGTGGTCTACCAAGTGATAATCCAGCTTTCAGCAAATATTCTTCAGCTCCAAGAAATAAATACATTTAATAGGGCAACCTCAGGTCAGTCAGTCCACAGCTTCTTGGATCCTGGCTTTGGGAAATTCTTTACCCAGGAAAATGGACTGAAGGGGTGTGCTTTGGGTGAGCTGTTTTTGAGAGCCCATTTTCTTGAGAATGTTTGTGTGTGTGTGTTCCTTTAAAATAAGAATTAAAACAAATAAAAAGGAAGAGAAATGTCAGAAAAAGACTACGCCTTGGAGAAGGTGCTGGGGCTCTGAATTCTCACAAATCCTGGAACCCATGCTTTGGAGGAATCAGCTGAGTTGATTTTATGCCACGAACAAAGGGAGGGAAGGACAGTGTAGGTCACAGGCCTACATTCAGCCACTGGCTCGAATCTGAGCGGATGTGACCCCTCTGTGACAATGCTCCCAAGGTGTACAGGGAGGAGCCTTGTGCTTTATAACTAGGATGGGAGCCAGATAAGCTTTCCCTCTTCGCCACCTTGGACTTCCTAAGGATAACAGCTCCAGGCAGCTGAGAAGCAGAGCTGGGGAGAGTGCTGAGATAGGAAATGCCGAGGCCTGTATTATCGTTGGCTCCCCATTTCCGTGTTTCCTGTGCCAGAGGTAGCCCCGAAGGGCGCTCAACTTTACAGCCCTAATGTACACAACAACATCCTCCTACAAGCAGATGTTAGAAGGAGAAAAAGAAGCCGGTGGGGGTGCGTGGGGGCGGGGTGTTCGGGAGGGGAACCTGATGGAAATTTGCATTAAGCCTGCATTGCTCCCGCCCCAGGAGACACTTGTGACAATGAAGGAAAAAGGGGGAAGGTGGAACTGACTTTCAAGTCTGGTCAATTCCAAATCTATTACAAGATCTGTCATCAACTGGAGGCTGGAGAAAGAGTTATAATTGATACAGTGAATCAGGTAACAGAGACCCACCTTAACAGGATGCTTCTTGGGTACCTGGGTAAACATGATTACAACACTGTAATTCCATAGGTTACAGGGGAAAGGACAGTTGGGGGAGATATTAAGCACCTCATCCTAAATGATGACAGCTACAGCAGAGAATGCAGAGAGGCCTTTTGTGTTTTGTTTCTTTTCTATAAGTAGGGTTTTAGTAATTTTATTTTCCTCTGTTTTTTTTTTTTGGTTGCTGATGAGGGTTTATTTTTCTTTTTGTATTCTATTTCATTTTGTAGTTGGACGTACCATTGTTCTGGGCTGGCAAAAAAAATAAAAAGGAGAGGGGAGTGGGAGGCAGGAACCACATTGTGAGTGAAGTTGGCAAAAGGAGAATTAGGAGGTCACCTCCCTGTAAGGCACAGTCTCTGAGGTTTGCAGTATAGCTGGCACATCAGTTCTTCCATGGGCATATCTAAAATATTCCTGTGCCCTGGTGGAACCATGAATGTACATAGCCTGGCCTTTTTATTTTTATTTTTCTACTCACTTGATTGGAAAGTCAAGTTTGATACTACTTTTCCATTATGTTAATTACAACTCTAATAGGATTTTATGGTGTCCTCGATGACATCACTTTGGACACATCATTCAGTTGGGTGGCCTGATTTCCTCTCGATGATTGTACAGAATAAACACGCAAGCCTTCTGTTCATAGCCACACACTGTGTTTCCAAACACACACACACACACATGCACGCATTTTTAACTACGTCAAAAAGGAAACAGGGCTGCCAACTTCTCAACATTCAACATGATTTTGAATTAATATTAGTCTATTAAAAAGAGCTGTAATCAGAAGAAAAAAACTTAGCCCGATTCGCACAGCAAACACATTTCACAGTTGTTTTGGACAAATGCCCTCAGTGAATATGTTTAAAGTCATGTACAACAGGAATATGTTATCACAAGTAACCATGTTTTAATAAACACTTCATCTTTTTGTATTGCTTTCTTTTCATCACAATAATAGAAATATAACACCATATATCACTGTAAAACACATTTCCACATAAATGCTGATAAGCACAAAATATTTTTCATCATTTACATTTTAACTGTAATAATATATGGCAGGATTAAAGCTGCATCCATCATGTGTCTAACTAACCTTGCTGTAATGAATTTTTAAATGTAATGGTTTCTGTCGCAAAGTAAAATCATACATAATGTCTAGTGACACAGTACGCTGGCGGATGGGTGGGTTTAAAAATGTAAATGCAACTTCATTTTTAATTAAATTTATAAACTTCACCACCTCCCCTCCACCCCCCTTCCCAATTATTTCAAGTAAGAAATACAAGAAGCATGAAGATGTGAGGCACTGCCAAACAGCACGCTCCTTGAGTTATTTAAAATCACTTGCTTGTTGGAGATTTTGTGAAATCTGTGTGTGCGCGCTCGTGTGTTTTAAGAGTGAGGCACCCAATTGAAACAAAAGCTTATGAAAATCATAGCGAGGAAAGCTTTCTAGGGTGTCTGGAGGGGCTTCGCTACCTGGGGCATACTCTTTATGACAGTTCTCAGGATCACATTTGGGGTTGGGCGGGCATCAGGGGTGCGAGCTGGAGGGATCTAGGTCAAGGACAAATGCATTCCTCTCTCTGCTTGAAATAACAAATAAGCCGACTCACCAGAGAAGAATCATTAAAAATAATTTGCACAAGCTTTCGGTTGTGTGAGCTCTTTTTTGATACAATATTTCCTTCCATGATTATCACTGCGGACATGTCCCAGCCATATGGAAGTGAGCTGGGCTGGGAGCTTCCACAATACCTGAGTGGTTAATTAAGAGCCGTTGCCCGGCCACAAGAAGCAGGTTTGAAATCCCTCTTCAGTCTCCGACAATGAGTAGCTTTTTTAGCAGCAGAAGTCACCAGGGACAGCCAGAAGCGAGGGTAATTATTTGAGATAACATACAGCTGAAGAGAGTGTGTGTGAGTGCAGAGAGGGGCGGGGGATCTGGGGGGAGCAGTGTGCAGTTGAAAGAAGGGCAACAGTAGAGAAAAGTCTATAATAAAAAGGTCAACATCTCCTATTTTTCTGTACAGTGTCGACAGTCTGTAATGCCTTTTTAGCATGAATGACAACGGATTCTGTCTTTTTTTAAAAAAAGGGGGAATATCTTATTTTGTATTCAAACTTTGCAATTGTGAGTTCAGGCCTGCCAGCTCCATGTGAATAAGCTATTCTCACTTTATCAGGGTTTGCTGAACTGACTTTGATTGCATTGTTGCGAAATAGCAGTAATTTTTCCATTAACCCATACAAACCCTCAGCGAGCAGGAGAACAAAGAAATATCAGAGGGATGAAAGCCATGGAGTCCTGGGAGGGAAGCCAGGAGTTTCCTAAATGGCTCTAAATGCAGCTGCACACACCAGCTTCGTAGCCTAGTGGGGGGCTCATGAGGGATGCCATTTTAGGTTCCCTTTGGGGTCCCTTGGGGTTTGAATCCCAGTGGGCACCTTTCATGTCCCTGCCAAATTCTATTGTTTCCTCTGTGGTAGGAGGTAAAGAAGGGTCCTGGGAAGCAAGGGGCTGGGTTTCCCTCCCTTCAGAGGGATGATAATTTTATCCTGTGTCTTACCCATGCCAGGGACCTCAGCCTTCATCTAGAACTCAACTCAGGAGTACTCAAAGCCCTTTCAGAATCCAGGCTTATATCTGAACACAGAGGGGCCTTCCTCTTCTCCAAAGCAGAGGCCAAGAGGCAAGAGCGAGAGCCAGTTCCTTTGGCCCCTGGAAGTGAGCAAAGAACTCCCTAACTCTCCTATCTGACATTCTGGCAAGTTCAGAGTTACCCCCATAGGCTCTTGGGGCAGGTGTGGTTGCTAGATTTCTGGTTCCGAGGTAGCAAAGGGAGACCGTTGTTTTGCATAAGTAGAGCCGCACTCAGCACTCATATATTGTTTTAATGATAGGAGGAAATTGAGGACAAACTGGGTCTTCCATTCTCTTCTCCATTCCCATGGAGTGCCTTTGGGAGCCTCAGATAGGGCTGGGATGCTGTGTTTCTGCAGGAAAATCCCAAAGCCAACATATTGATGGTTACGTTGTTCAAATCAATGCCTGCCTTTAAAAAATGTTGAAATGTCAAGAAGCGAAGCTCATTTTTTTTGGTACGAGGCCGTCTGCCATGGGACTGGGCAAAGAGCTAAGGTCTACAACAGCTTTTGATCTCCCAGTCCCACAAACAACCCCACTCACACCATGGTGGTTTCACCCGGAATCCGCATCTCAGCTTTGTTTAGGAACTGCCCAATATGTTAATTATCTCCTTTACCTCCGCGGCAGGGTACTGTCAAACTGTACACCAGTCTTTAGAAAATAAAAGCGGAGACGGTGCGCCTGCTGTACCCTGCTCCCTAATATCCAGTCCCTGACAATGCCTGAGCTGTCAGATGAGAGGCAGCATCACCGGAATAAAGGTGGGCAGATGTGTGGTAATGAGACAGAAGTGTGCAGATGCTAATAGAACTCCTCGCCAGAACAGGCCTGCCTTAGTTAGACGGGGCAGGCAGCAGCTGCAGACTGTCAGGAAACCCGGATGCTACTTTCTCTTGATTCTCATTTAAGAGCTGCTTGTGCACTGCGCCTGTCAGTGAACTTTTCCCTCTCAGGAGCTCCAACCCCTAGGTGATCAGTCACATTTCGACATAACTAGATGTCAAAAGAAGTTTAAGTTGTATGACGAACTGTGATGCAGTCACTGCCAGCCTCTGGCCTCCAAGGTGGCTTCTTAATGATCCTCCTGGAAACTCTGGCGCCTTTTCCTGTGTTTTGTTTTCTTATTAAAATACTAGCTAAGTCTTTGTCAATATCCATGTCAGCAACTGTGAGCTCCAGACAATATTATCCCAATCATAATTTAATTTTCAATGCAGAACTCAGACCCAAGCTGGCCGGGTAGCAGGAGGTATGTGTTAAGCAAACAGGAGCTCCCTTCAAACAGCTCATTTTAGCACCATTCATTAAAATGAAGTCGTTTGGGGATGTCTTGTCAGTCCCAGTAGGGACATTGACCATCACAGAGGGAAACCCAGGGCTAAATGAGGGGTGTCACTGTGAGCTGTTCCCCAATCCCGGGTATGAGAGTGAAGCTAAGAATGAAAGACTGGACCCACGAAAAGTGGTTCCAACCTGCAAAAGTCAGGAAAAAGAAATAACCTGACAATTGTCATCTCTCATTCCAGCAAAATCTTTGAACTCGAGTCTGAACTTTACGAGGTCCGTACTGGCCCCTGGGAGCCCTGGGGTCCCTCAGACGGTGCACTTTGGTGATGGGTTGGAGGGGCGTTTATCAGAGGGGGCCTGGGGGCACTCAGGCATAAGTGAGACGTGCCATTGCGGACGCAGTGAAGCCCACCAGTTCTCACCCTTCTTTGTGTGGCAGGCATTTTCTTGGAGCATTTAATTGGGTCGGGTCAGTTTGTTCTCTAAATATTTTCATCTTCTCCAGCCACTGTTTACATTTCCATTGGGAAAATAAATACTGCATGTCGCTTCTGCCTGCTATATTTTCATAGAGATTTTAATCCCGACTCCTCATGAAAGGTTTACACACACACACACACACGCACACACACACACACGCACGCACACACACACACACGCGAGTGCATACTCCAACCCTGGTGTGAAGGCACCGCAGTTCGTAAAATGCTTTTCTTTCTTCTCTTCAGAGGCTGAAGGGATGTGCTAGGGAAACCTAATGCCGCGTTGACATAATGAAGCGTTGGGAGGAATCTCACGTTTGACAGTTCTCAATCAGAGAACCAGCCAGTCTCATCCAGAATGTTCTAAGCCACCAACACTGCCTTTTTTCATCTCTCCTCGCCCCCATCCCACACCCGCTGCCTCTCCCCAGTGTAGTTCTTCCATAATATCTCACAGACTGGCTGGTATGTGGCCACAGGCTCTCACATGAAACAAGGCTTCTCCCCTAGATCTGCTATTTAGTAGCCTGAAGCTCATTAGTACTTTGCTCCTTTACCCTGGAGTTTTAAATTTTTAAGCAGCTAGGATTCCTCTAAGAGGTCTTAACCTTATAATTTGTAATAACTTAGAGATCACGTATCTAAAGTGTGGGTTATTAAAAAAATGCTCCTTTTCCTTTGCCAGTCATTGATTTGCTTCCTCTTGCAGTCAGAGTGAGCGCTATTAAATCAGGAGATGGAAAATGCTCATTTATTTCTCCGTAGTAAAACACAAGCAATTATGAGACATTTCTTAACATAGATTGGTCTTGCTTAAAATGAAAGCCCCAGCTGTCAGAAGCAACTGTAGGGGCAGCAGAGATGAAAGAGGTGAGGAAGAGAAGGACCAGTGAGTCCAAGTCCACTGAATGGGATGTAAGAGTATCTGTGAACTTTGAACCCTAGCCTCCCACCAAAATGTGAACAAATACATGCTGATTTCTGACTGTGCCGGGATCTGCACTAAGCAAGGTGGCATGGTAGAAAGCACATCACGCTTTGAATTTGGACCTATGAGCTGTTTAGTCCTGGTCAAGTTGCTTAACCTCTCTGGGCTTCACACCTTTCTCTCTATTAAATAATAACAGAACCTGCTTCCTAAGTTTGATATGAACATCAAAGGAGATGGTATAAGTATGTCAATTATCCAGTGTCATGCTGGGGGCCTTATAGCTAACAATAGAAAAATCACCCTCCAGGCACAACAGGGAGAGTACATACATGGTTTTCACTTGGCCGTGGGCCCCAAGAACCTTACAGTCTTGAGGTGGGGCAAATGGGACACCCAAAAATAGGCCTCATTATAATGTACAAGGAACCAACATGAGAAGGCAGATTTCCTTTTACTTTTGCTGCTTAGAACAGGGCTGGGCTCCTGCTACACTGACTAAACTTTGTCTAAAAATTATCTAAGGACCACCTAATGTGTGTCGATGCTGCACATGTCAGTTGTGTCAGCCTCTCCCAGTAATGACTCTCTGACATAAACAGTAAGGAAGAAATATTACAATTACCGAGGGGTGCCAAAACCAGGCATGCATTTTCATGAGAGGCCTTGGTGAACGGCGGCACGGCTCGGCCATCAGCTTTCCCTGCCTGCACAGCCGGCCAGAGAAAGCTTCTGTCCCTGCAAAGACAATTAAAATGGGTTAAATGAATTAAAAGGGCCCTCCCCTGTTAAAGTACAGTCAGAGGTTAGAAACAGTAGTATTTGGATTTATGGAAACGCCACAGCTGCCAAGCCTTAGGAATTGTGGGTCACAGGGGAGTCATTTCAATGGTAACCTAAACAGCTTATGAAATTGAACGCAATATGCATAATTTTACATTTCTGGGAGGCAGTTTTCATTCCCTTGTTTATTTTGGCTTCTTAAGTCAAGAGAAAAATATTTTCACCTAGAGTCAGATTGAGAGAGAGAGAGAAACTGCATTCTTGGATTTATTAAAACAATGCTACAACTGAACAGGAATTTTTCCATTTAGAGACAATGGGAAGACCAGGCCTGGAGACAAGGTAGCAGAGGGAGGGTGTAAGATGCTTTGAAGCCCCATATCACCACTAGTGAGTACTAGTTGTGAATCACTTGCAAGGGACTTAATCACACTGTGCCTTGGTTTCTTCATCAGTAAAATGGGGTCAATCATTTCAACCTTACAGCATGGTTATGATAACTGAGATAAGGTCCACACAAGGCTTAGCCAGGTGTCTGCTGCAGTCAGAACTCTGCATGTCAGCTTTTATTGTTATTGATGTTATTGTTATCACCCTTGACTCAGGAAGACAGGAAGTTTAACCATGAAGGTATGAGGGAACGAGGGCCTCGGGACCTCCAAACTTTCCCGAATACCAGATGTTGACAAGCCATGGGGCCCCCAGGAGGCTGAGTATTAAAGACCTTGCTGTCGTTGTCCCAAACGTCCCCGTCCCCTGCACGTCCAGATCTGATCTCCAGGACCCTTGGCTGATTCCGTCAATTTCATAAGAAATTCTATGGAGGCTTTTGACCGCGGGGGCGTAAGAATGCAGCCTCCCCCGTCCTCCTCCCGCCCCCGAGTTGAGTATGTGTACTCTCTCACCCATTACAGGCACAAACTCCATCAGAAAGCACTTGTCTACACCCTCTTTATTCACTTTCAAAGGGTTAAACAGCCTATTTACTGGGCTGTCAACAATCCGCGGCCCAAATTGTGAAGAAAGCCCCGTCCAGTTTTGTGCGGCCAGAAGCCTTGTCTTTCCTGGCCTGTTCTTGTTACTGTCATGTAATATCCATGACAATCGTGTTGGGCTTTTTTGAGGGGCTCTGTGGGGCTCAATCTGAGGGGCCACTTTAAGCCAGGAAAGGCCTTTATTTATGTGGATTTGAAAGAGCCTGGAGACGGTCCTTCCCCTCAGAACCCTCTTCAGCAGGTCACTGCGGTTTCAAAAGGATTTAAATGCGGAGGCTGCGATCAGTACTTCCATCACGTTCTAATAGACTGACATGAGCGTTTGTGTCTGAAAGACAGGGGAAAAACTGATGCAGATTTTCCCTAAATTGGACTGACGCACAATGCAGGGAGAGCAATTGAGTGCCGAGGTAACCCCTCACACCCTTTTTTACACTTCTAACCAGCGCCGCACAAAGAGAGAGCCGTGGGAAGCTGCCCAGGAGCCGGGCCGGGCCATTTCCATGGGCCATATGGAAATTCTGTTTTGTGTACAGAGAAAGTGTCTGATAACAGTGACCTTAACTGCCATATGTGGGCAGTGAATAGACCAGAAGAAACCACTCAGCAAGCTGACCCTCAACATATGGACTCTCCGCCCAAGGAGATTTTCATTGCCATCTCGTTGGCAACCCGGGGGATTTCATTAGATTTGTTAATGAATTGCTCTATTGACTTATATCTGAGCTTGCCTCATTAGAGGAGAAGAACACAATTTTTTATCTATGTTTTCGCGAAGGGGACTAGAGCGTTCCTTCCTTTGTGGGGCGGTGGGTAATCTTCCAGGCTGTCATCGGCTTTGAACTAATTTATTGTGTCAGTTAAAGATGGCCCTTCCGTGCTGGTGGAGGCTCCAGCCCGCTCCAAGCCTCTTGAAATCAATGTTTGCCTCGTGCGTGGGATGTTTTCTAGGCTCCTGCTTGGTTTACAAATAGCGGAACATGATATTGTCCTGGTGTTGTGAGCCTTCAGGGTGCTGGCAGCAAGCTGATTCTGGGAGTCCCTGCAGCATTACCTGTCAGGAAGGGGCTTTTCAAGGCAGCTGTGAGCTTTGGGCAGGGGTTGCCCATCTGCCTTCCCCACCTACCACCAGTGGCTCGAGCAACGCACCTTTGTCACCATCAGAGGGACTTTGTGTTGGAGCATGGCTGCCTGAAGCGCACACCCCTCTTCCCTGCCAAGTTGAGAATCCCACGAATCTTCCCATATTCGAGCCTTGTTAGTAATGGCTTGATTATCTGGGCTTCTGAGTGTTGGAAAGCTTGGGTTTTAAAGCCATAAGAGCTATCAATTAACATATTATTAGGGGTAAACCAATAAAGAACCCATTATGGCTAATAGTGAATGTGGAATCATGAGGAATTAGCAAAATGAGATTCAATAAAATGGAAACCATAAAGATAAGCTTCTGAAGATTGGATCTGGCTTTTTGAGCTGAAGTCTCAAATAAACAAATGAATGATACCCACCAGCATCTCTCATTGCTTCCTCTTTCCCATGCCTACTAAGGACAGGTGAACTTTCTGAGTAGGAGCTAGGAAGAAAGCCGGTCCACACTGCAACTCAGAGGTGGTTTATCCCACTGGGGAGGAAAGGAGGGAGAAAGCAGGTAATCTGTAGACTGTGCATCTGTTGGGCTCCATACTCCTGAAGGATCTCCTGTGATGGGAAGTGGCACGGAAGTCCTCAAGCTTGAGCACTGGCCACTCTGACGTGTATTCTTGACACATGGAGAACCCCAAAAGTTGGAAAAAGCAATAAAACCTTCTATCAGTGTCACAGTGAAAACCCAGGACTCCTATAGGCCCCGCAGAAACAACAATGTCAGGGCAGGGATGCAGGATGTTGCAGATGAGAGTGTTATCTCCTCCAAGGGCTGGTGGGTCTGGGGTCACTGTTTATCTTCTACTGAGTCTCAGGGTGGAAATTAAGTTCTCTGGTTTAGCTAAGCCCCATTCAAGTGCTTCATAGCAGTGTGGAAATATGCTCTGTTGTGCAGAAAGAAAAGCTCATTAGGAATACTGGTACCTGTGGGAGGCTCAAAGATAGAGGAACTCCCTCATTATGGGAAAAGGGTTCCACATTTGCTCTGGGCAAGACAAATGTCCTTGGAATGGGGTCCTATAAGATCTGAAAATTTCTATATATAAGGATTGAATCCAGGGGGCTATAAAGGAAGTATTATAAGCTATAAGAGGATGAGGAAGAACGTGGCTAGATTTAGCCAAGCACACTGTCTTTATCAAGACAGGCTCATTGGGTTGCTTGCCTTGAGTGCATGCATGGTTGAGGTTGACTGTGGCTTTTATAATTGAAATAGCACTTGGCTGTGTCCAAGTCCACTGGGCTTTTTTTCTTTTGTTGATACATAATATATACTATGGGGTGTATCTGAGTATTTGTTACAAGCATAGAATGTTTAATGACCAAAGTATCATTGTAAGGTATTTGGGGTATCTACCACCATGAGCATTTATCGTTTCTGTGTGTTGGCATCATTTCAAATCCTCTCTTCCTGTGACTTTAAAATATACAAAATATTGTTGCTAAGTATAGTCACCCTAATCTGCTAGCAAACATTAGAACTTATTTCTTCTAGCTAAATGTGTGTTTGTACCCATTAATCAACTTCTCTTCATTGCCCACCCACCTTCTCAGTCTCCGGTATCTATTAATCATTCTATTTTCTATGTCCATGAGGTCAAGTTGTCTTTTTTTATTTTAGTTTCTATTCACTTTTAATTTATGGATGCTCACATGAATTATCATGTTATTGTCTCCCACATATTCCCAGACTCTACACACCTCAAAGGAAGAAAACTCCTTACCTATCTTTGTTTCCTCAGATCCCAGTACGTAATAGATGCTCAGTAAGTGACTGTGGCATTATCGTGCACATGATCTTGTCTGTTAGAGTTTAAACTCGATTTTAACAGAAACCCAGAGCGACTGGAGGTTTCTGATATAGGTAGCAGTGGTTAACATGACCTGACATGAACACACATCACTCCCAAGTATGGTGGGTTGGAGGATAAGGTTGGGGCTCCTGTTGAATGGTCGTGGTACCTGGTGCTGGACAGAGACATGCTGACTTAATAGGAAAAGGAGAGGTGGTGCGCAAACATGAATATTTTACACTCCCCCTAGGAGAAAAATTCAGACAGGCACTTCTGCTGGGAGAGCAGGTGGCTAATGGAAAGGAACATGGCCTTTGATTTCAGAAAAACCATTGGAAAGTTCTGCAGGCTCCTTTCCCCTTGGGGTTTTTTTCTTCTTAGATGTGTGATTTTTAAGTTGATTCCTGGCACCAAACTCCCACAAAGATTGGCATATTAAATTTTTTTGGAAAGATTTTTGCATCCATCAGAGTCTGGGCAGTAAACAGATGGCACATTCAGAGGACTTGTTTGAAGAGTTTGGTGATGACATGATGTAGTAAGGTGGGGACAGGGCTAACAGCACCACCAAGGGATGCAGAGGCACTGGTAGGAAGATGCTACCATGACTGAGCCTACAGGGACAAGGACAGAGAGTGGTGCTGTGGAACCTGTTGAGAGCGTTGGCCATTGAAGAGGGGGCTCCATGGAGGTTCTGTGCCCATGGGCAGAGCCCTGCATTGCTTGGCTACAACACTGACCAGAACTCAGGGAGGCTGGAGCGACATCTCTCCTCCTCCCTGCCTCTGCTTTCCTCTTCATCCCTCCCACAGGCCAAGCCCAGCTAGAAGCCAGAGGCAAGGAGCCTGATTGACACAATCATCCACAGACATCAGCCTCCCAGGTCCTGAGCTGAGCGGTCAACAGCAGAGTGTGGATCTGCAGGGCCCTGATCTACTCCAAGGGGAAAATCTTCCTCATCATCAAATAAACCAAATAATTAAAAAAACAAACTAAATAAATTCCATCTTTCTTCAATTAGATCTACAAGGATGGAAAAGTTTGAAAACAAACTCTATGGGTGAAAGTGTATAGAGAAAGAGGCACCCTCATACATCATTGGTGAGAAGGTAACAAGAATAACCTCTAAGAGGGCATATTGACAGCATCCATCAAAATCACAAGGGCACCCCCTCTTTTACAAAGAAACTCCACTTCCAGGAAGCCATCTTCCAGTTATTTTCAAACCTGGACACAATGCGATGCACACAAGGCTATTCATTACTGTATTGTGTGTACTGGCAGAACATTGGCACAAACCCAAACATCCATCAGTGGGGGGCTGGTTAAATAAATCATGGTTCACCCACACAATGGAATACTATGCAGCCATAAAAGAAGAATGAGGAGACTCTGTAATGATTTCTCATTAAGCATAAAAAGCAAAGTGTGGTCATTTGGATGAAAGGGTTGGAAGAGGAAATGGAGCTATAGCAATACAATCTCTTTTGGACCATGGATACACACGTGAAACTGAAGACACTGATTGGGTCCAATAAGGGGATTGGGTGGCTGGGGAACAGCATAGCAGGGAGGTTTCACTGGATGACCTTTGGGGTTTTGTATAATAAAGATATGTTTTACCTACTCAAAAATGAATAAAGTCAATGTGTTAAAAAAAATCTTATTTAAAAACTCTTACTTTACAATCTTTGAGCAGTGAGAAATTTGTATGAAAAACTGGGTGTGCGAAGTGAGGGAGCCTGGGATGAGAAGCTTCCAGACTCCCGGGGGACCTACTGTGAATGTTGCTCCTTACCTGAGGCTGCTCCTGCCTAGGACGTGAGGATCTATAAAACAGTGAAATAATGGAAAGGACCAGATTACACACCCTGGAAGCTTTTTGGCTTTGAAGTAGAATAGAAACAACCAAGGAATCCCTAGCCCACCCTCTTTCCTAGGATGTGTGTCATTGGAGGGGTGGTGTTAAAGGTGGGAAAAGCCTCTGGGGGCTGCTGCTGGGAACTTCCCCTCCTCTGTGTCCCCTTAAAACTCACTAATTCGAATCACCAAGTGGTGGTCTTTGTTTTATTCTGCCATGTCCCTTGAGCAACGACTTACACTGCAGAAGCTTCAGTCCCTCCCTGCCACTGACCTTCAGGGTTGCAATCTCCTTATCACTGGATAAGAAAGAAAAGATAGCACGTGTCATCATGGTAGCAAAAATGAGAACGCTTGTCTTTCCCCTATTTCATATCCACTCTTATCGCACGTCTCCATCTCCTGCCTTTCCATGCCTGTGTCCTCTTGTCAGATGCTGTTGCATTCTTGCTGGAGAAGAGAAGCAGACACATCCCAGGAGCACCACCAAGGGTGCCATGATGGGCCATACTGAATAACCACCGTTGGAGTGCTCACTCCCTTTTGGCCACACTGGCCTTCTTGCTGTTTGTTCTTTGAGCTCAGCAAGGGGGCATCCTCTGTGATGCCTTGGTCCTGCTTGTTCCCTCTGCTTGGAATGCTCTTCCCTTTGGAAACAACATGTCACCTCCTTCAACCTCCTTCAGGCCTCTGCTTACATGTTACCCCCTTCCCCAACCAACCTAAAATGACAATCCCCCATTCCACAAAACCGATTTTACTTATGTATTTGCCCAATTATCTGCACATTATCTGGAGTGTAAACCTCATAAGTGCAGGGATTTTTTTTTCCTGTATTGATTGCTGATGAACTCTCAGTACCTGGAAGAGTGCCTGGCACATTACCAGGCTCTGTATTTGTTGAATGACTAACCAAGTGAGGTGTAGACCTTAATCTCACTATTTTTTCTTGTCCCTTTACCTCTGCATCTCGATCTCTGGAAGATGAGATCCTTCCACTGTTACGATCCCAGAACCCACCACGATGCCTGGTGGCCTGCTGATGCTCTATACGTGTTTTGGACTCAATAAATGAATAAAGTCTTTTTGTTTTGCAACCTTAATCCCTGATGATTTTCACTCTGCAGATACAGGACTGGCATCAACCACACTCAAAGACAGCAAAGGACATTTAGGGTCCTTGGCTAACACTTCTTCTATTTGATGTACCTAGTTTTGGTTTTTTAAACACATTTCAGTTTAGGATGTGTGAATGAAATGATGAGCACAGTTCTAGGGATTGGGGAATTGCAGGCAGTGTCTAGTTGAAGAAATAGTGTCTGAAAGGTTGACTTCAGGGACTTATCCCCTTTGCTTTTGGATCGTGAAGTTTAGTTTTTCTTTGAAAAAAGTGGTTCCTATGAAGGATCTTGTTCATATGAGAAAGAGAAGCCCCCACTTGTTGACTGTGTACCCTTGTCAGGAACTGCACTAAGCACTTAATTATAATACATAAATTAATCTAAACAGCATGGCAACACCATGGGATGGTTATTGCTTTTATACTCCATATGCACGAAAGGTAACTGAGCTTTAGAAAGATGGAGATAGACATAATTTCCTGAAGATATTAGAGCTAGAAAGTGATAAAACTGGGGTTTAAATTGAAACTTGATCATCTCTAAATCTTCCACTTAATCTAAAATGTCTCTCTGCCATCATCTTATAAACAGTAATGCACTGAGTGGGTTTGTAGTAAGGTGATGCATTGGTCAGGGTAAGCTAACTGCTAAGCTAACAAATAACCCCCAGCCCTGACTTCAGGGATATAACACCATAATTATTTATTTCTCATTCATGACATGATCCCCAAAGGGCTGGTGCACTCTCTCTCTCTCTCTCACTTCCACTCTGTGTGTGTGTATGTGTGAGTATATTCACTCTGCTCCATGCGGTCATTCAGAGATCCAGGCTCCTTCCTTCTACTGGTTCTCCATGCCTTAGGCCTTTGGAGTCCCATGCTGAATTCTCTGCATATATCCAGCAGGTGGAGGAACTAAGAGAGAAAAGAACTGGAAGCACTGGGAAAGTTTTATAATCCAGGCCTGGAAATGGTGTGCATCACTTCTGATCACCCTCCTTTGGACAGTCCTTGTCACATGGCTGCCCCTACTACAAGGAAACTGGGAAATGTCGCCTATGTGCCCAGGAGGAAAAAAAGTATGCAATTTGGTGAACCCAAAATTACCTTTGCCACAGAAGAGCACGGACAAAGATGTTCCAGAACTGACTTGTGTAATTGGGTCTTAGTTTTCCATCAATTTTTTTTTAAAGGCAGAGTTATGAGTCAGCCAGAGTAGAAGATAATTAAACAACCACTTGTACAGTAGAACCTCACTTGATCAGAATTCTCTGTTCATGTACCATTTTTGTTAACATGATATTTTGGTTAAATGAGGGGTAACCAAGAAGTCTTTGGGTTTCAAATCGTTTTGCTGAAAATCCTTGCAAGATGTGGTGTTGCACGTTCCTGCCTTAGCAGAATATTTTTTCAGTGACTAAGGATCTCCCAGGGCTTCTGGGTTGCCATTCTGAATAAACATCAAGCTTCAAGATGCAGGCTGGAGTGTGTGAAGGGAAGAGGAGGCCACACTGAATCAGCAGTGATTGGAAAATGTCTTCTTTGATTTTTTTGATCCTAATTTTTGTTGTTGTTTGTTTTTTTAACTTCATTTTTTCTGATTACAGAAATCATTCATAGTCATTGTAGAAATTCTGGAAAATATAGAAAAGCAAAAATTACAAAACAAAATAGCCTCTCACTTTACAACCTAGAGCAGCCACAATTAACATTTTTGGTTGCATTTCCTTTGTTCATCTTCGTCCCTTTCTTCTCTTTTGGTACCATTGGTGTATTTACGTAATTGAGCTAATATTGTAAATATAGCTTTATATCCTTTAGTTTGTCTTGTTATTAACTAGACAATGAGAATTTCTCTGTTATTAATACTGCTTTGAAAATATAATTTTAGACTCTTCGTAATATTCCACCATGAATAACCGTGGTTCTCTCAGCATTTTTATTTTTTTTGCAATTGGGCTAATCTTCTTTTTCCCCTTCAATATTATAAGTAGCACTGCAATAGATATATTTGAACATAAACTTTTATTTGCTTCTCTAATTTTTTAAAGATGCCTTTTCTGAAGCTATACAACCAGGACAATGAGTATAAATATTTTTATGTTTGCAACCCTGACCAATATGAAAGGTTTTCATTGCATTCACTAGGCATGTAAAAAACTGAGTCTTTTCATTCGAGTTTATATTTCTTTGATTACTAGTAAGACTTTTTATGCTTATTAGCCACTGCATTTTCTATACCTAATCTATTCCTATCCTTTGCCTGCATTTTCCATAACTCAGTATTTTAAATTGATGTTTAGGGACTGTTTATTCGTTAGGGATAATATCTTTGTCATTCTTGTGGAAAATAGTTTCCCATTTGTTGCCACTGTTTTAAACTTACTGTTATCAGCTTATTAGCTTGCCATTTACCTTTTTTGCTCTACAATGAGTTGTAAAGGAACGTGTTTCTGGTTAATTGAAAATTGTAATTAGTTGACTTCTGGTCAATTAACCAACCAAGATTTTTTTTTTTGCTTTAACTCTGAGACATGTTGCAAAAGCAGATAAATTTGTGAACTGCAGGGTTGAACAAAGTTAAATAGGTTTCTTTATTGTAGGACTCACCAGAGCCTTTGATAGGCTAATATGCCTATGAATCTCCAAGACAGGATATTCTACATTCTCACACTTACTTGACCAGAGAGCCTCCTTTTTGAGAAGTATCCTTTGAGAATATGCTTAGGCAGAACAGTCTTTGGAAAAGCGCTACATTAACCCCAAACTATGATTCTAACTGTGTATATTTCAGACACTGTAACAAGCTGGTAGGGGAGATATTTTGTGGCATAAATAAATAATTAGGTAAGTATATTAACTGCTCACTCATTGTCAAGACCTTTTTTTTTTTACTTGTCATGTCATCTAAACCTCATAACAGCATTATGGGATGCCGGGTCACTACTGCCTAAGAGGTCTAGGATTGAATTCTGATTCCACTATAACCTGTGTGATCACAGCAACGAACATAATCTCTCTGTGCCTTAGCTTCCCCATTTGTATAACTTGGATAATAATTTCACCTACCTTACAGAGTTGCAGTGAAGAAATACATTTATATGGAGAAATACATAAAATACATTTATATGGAGAAGTACATAAAAGAAATACATTTATATGGCACTTAGGACAGTGTACTATATATACTATGTATTCAATTCATACTGAATGTTTTTACTCTCATATCACAGCTGAGTAAGCTGAGGCTCAGAGAGCTGAAATAACCTGAATAATACTGTACCAATAATAAGAGGGGAAGGCTGGCTTTGAACACAGACGGTCTGGCTTTAGAATTTTGTTCTCTAACTTTGCTGCTTGTCTGTGAAGAGCTTGGCATTCTGATACATCTTTCCATGCAGGCTATAAGTAGACTGTGTCTTGTGCAGTGGGGCAGGGATGGGCTGGCTTCCTAGTAACAGTCTTGCTCCATCTTCCATCAAGTGATATTATTGAAGTAGGGCAGCTACCATGCCCAGGACTTAGGCCCCCTTGCAACTAACTGGTTGTGGCCATATGACTAATCTTATCAGTTGAATGCGTTACTCTGGGATAGAGTTTTAAATAAAAGGATGTCCTCTTTTCTCTCTCTTTCTGCGTTTGAGAAATGATGCAGATTACTAAGAAGACCCCAGGCATGGTGGAATTACAAGACAGAAGGATCTCCTTGGTCTCCAAATCACCACTAAGAAGAAAGATATTCTCTGATCAGGTTCACATGCACTTGGTTAATAGGAAAGCAAAAATAACCCATTGAAATGCGAGGGTTTGTTTGTTACAGCAGCTATCATGAGCTCCCTTTACTAGCACGACATTCATTTACTAGTGCAGTGACATCAGTGTAACAGGAGCATGCTCTACAGATCTTTCTCAAAACTCCTCTGGGCAAACTCAGATACCCCGACTAGTTCTCTGGAAGTTATGGCCTAGTTGGATCATTCTATAATAGTCCTGGGTCAGACCCAAAACACAAATGCTGACAGGGCTGAGCTTGGGGTGGGAGGCTTGCTACCAAATGACCTTGCCTTTGAGAAACCTCTGGATAGAGAGAGAAAGGGAGTGGGGGAAGGACACTGGGCCAGCAAGCATTTGAAGATGCTTCTGTTGCCTTTTGATCCTGTTGAGCACAGTTTGAATTTGTCATTTAATGTTTACTGCCAATGCTATAAAGAGTGTTAATAAGAGAAGGGACACCAAACAGCTGAGCATAAAAGCCAACACTGGCCATAAAGCTGCATTGACCATTAATGGTGTTTCCCTACTTGGGAGAAACACTTTTCCTGTACAAAAGATATAACTATATATCTTCCGATTTTATGGGCTGCAGATTACTCTAATTATCATAAAAAATTACTACTGCTAATAAAAATTCTATTATAAGTTACTTATAGTAATCTCTAGGGTACTACACTTAGCCAAGAAAAGGTTGTAATTACATTATACTGCAGGAAGAGTTTGTTTCTCAAAACTCCCGAAACATTGGCTGTGTCTTTTAACACCTTCACAGTTTTCCAGCCCCTTGTTCTTTCTCCCACCTCCTCCCCAGTTTTTGGTCAAAGGTCTCCTTGTTGTTTTCATTTTGCAGGATGTGGTTTGAGCCTAGAATAATGACCCATCTTGGACGCAAATGACGCAAATGAACTTTTAGAGCTACAAATATCTGGGTGGATTTCTCCTCCCCTGGGGCCCCCGGTATGTCAATGGAAGGATGTAAAAACAGGGAAGACTTGACAATCTCCACCCAAAGGGAAATATGCTTTGCAAAATTGGTGGAAGCCACTGGGTGTTCATGCAAAACACAATGGTTAGTTTTTTGTTTGACAAGACAACAATTGGTATTTTCCCTTTTGTAACTACTACTTTTTTTTTTTTGAATTGTATCTGTGAGGGTTGATGACACTTCAATGACCTTAAAAACTCTTGCCAGTGATACCAATTCTAACTGGTGATTTTATTATCCTCCCCGCCCCCACTCCCTGCCTTTGAATTAAATATCAAAATAAGTCATTCTCTTGCCCTTCCCTGAATGACGAAGCAGTAAATAACCTCAAAGTCCAGGGCATGAAGCTAAAGTTGGGCCGGTGGTCATTCTCCTAAATAGCGCTTCCATTGCTTCTGCAAAGGGTGAATCAACATCTTAATGAATGGGCCTAGAAGATGAAATAGCCCATTTCAGTTGCTTTAAAATAAACAACTTATTTTGGCAATGACTTGTGGCACATTAATTGCTATCAGTGAGGGGGAAAGTATGTCTCAGAGCTTTTCTGGCTCATTTTTAAGAGACACTTAGGAGCTTGGCTGTACAGAGAAGCTCTGAGTGAGGATTCCTGCGGTCAGCTAGGAAGTAAAGGTGGGTGCAGGGGGCTTCTTAGGGCTCTCCAAATACTCCTTAGCCACCCCTGACCTCCTGGTGGGGGGCAGAGGGTAAAAATCATTACCCAGCTGGGCACGGTGTCTCATGCCTGTAATCCCAGCACTTTGGGAGGCCAAGGCGGGTGTATCACAAGGTCAGGAGTTCAAGACCAGCTGAACTCCTGGGTTTCCAACATGGTGAAACCCCATCTCTATTAAAAATACAAAAAAAAAAAAATTAGCCATGCATGGTGGTACATGCCTGTAATCCCAGCTACTCAGGAGGCTGAGGCAGGAGAATCGCTTGAACCCAGGAGGCGGAGGTTGCAGTGAGCTGAGATTGCGCCATTGCACTCCAGCCTGGGCGACAGAGCGAGACTCTGTCTAAAAAAAAAAAAAGAAAGAAATCATTACCCATAGAGATTCATCCTAGATTAATTTGTTTCGATTTTCATAAATAGAGTATAGAGGCTGAGGGGAGTTTGCTATTTCCTGCTTCTCCATACAATCTTGGGTGTTTTTCTAATTTGAGGAAAAAAGATATGTTTAAAAGAAAACTACATATGATCTCTATCTCTCTCCTCTCCTAGAATGGAGATCTCATGAGGGTAGGAATTTTGTGTTGTTTCTCAATGCATCTTGAATGACTACAATGGCACTGAAATGACGTGTGTGTTTAGTAAATATTGTCAGATTAGTGAATAAATAAAGGAATTGTCAGGGAAGATTGAAATAGACAAAGAAAGATGATTGGGTATCATGTCTAGCACACTCCTCCGGGTAATTTGATTATGTAAGATTGTAGAACATCCATTGTTTTCCAGCTAGTTTACATGTCCACACCAACTTTATCTATTGATTCAAAATGCTAGGGGGTCAGATGTAGCTGCTTAGAGCTTTAAGGGCCAACCTCGTAAGAATAGGGACAAAGAAAAAACATCTTTGCCCGTGAATATGGATACTCAACTTCATTTGGTCATAGAAGTGGTGTCTTGTGATATTATTTCTCTGATAACTAGCTCAAATCGATGGAAAAGGGATGGATCTTGGCCCTGGAAACACCTGGATTTAAGCTTCTGCCCTGACTTTCATTGGCAGAGAGCCAAACTTGGATGAGTACTCAGCTTCTTTTGCAGATTTCTCATCTGTAAAATAGAACACATACACTTACTTCCTCGCACGGTGCCAAGCATGAATTAAGTCTCCAATAATTCTCACTCTTCCTTCTCTATTTAAAAGCACTCTTCTTTCTTCCTGCTGTCATTATGCCTATGCTTACCTCATCCCTGCCCAGATTCATGACTATCCCAAGCCACACTTTGCTGTTATTTGGCTCTTCAAATATGGAGGTATCTTCTACACAAATTCTATTTCTATTATCAGAGCTCAGTGTGACCAGGAGAAGGTACACAGCCTGAAGAGAGGCACAGAGGTTAACAACCTGCTTCTGAAGCTAAAAACCCTGGGTCACTGCCCCAGTTTCTACACTTCCTACTTGAGTGCAACTAAGTCATGTATTTGCAGAAGTCTCCATTCTGACATCTGCAAAATGGGAATTCCAAGAGAACCGTCTGTAATGGAAGTATATTTCATGGGCCTGGCACATAACCATAGGTTAGTAAGTGGTAGCTGAAAAGAAAAATTAACACGATAAACAAATGTGCCTTAGAATTTGGAAATGGGAGAGCACCAGTGTCATTTCTTCCTTTCTCATTCTCCACTCCTCATTTTTCCTTGGAAGTGAAAGGAATAAGATGTCAACTTGGCAAAGGAAGTGCTCTCAGTAGTGGCGTCCGGCTCTCTGGTGAGCTTCCCAGCACACATGCTGGGAGCTGATTCAAGACCTGTCGGGAAGTGAGGCAGCTGATGAGGTGTGGTGCTATGAGATGTCATTTCTGACAGCTCTGCTTTGGAGTGAACTGAAAGCAATTTCTCCACTTTAAGCCAAGATAGTGCCTAACGAACCCCCTGTTTTAGTTATCTATTGCTGTGTAACAAATCACCCCAAAACTTAGGGGTTTAAAAACAATGACCTTTTATTACTTGCGATTCTATAGGCTAGCAATTTGGGCATGTCTTAATTCAGCAGGGATAGCTCATCTTTACTTCACATGGAGTTGGCTGAGGTGGATATTCTGGGCTGGAGATCCTAGGTTGCCTCATTCATGGGACCTTGGTGCTAGCTGTTACACAGGGCACCTTGGTTCTCCCTCATGTGACTTCTCTCTCCATGTGGTCTCCTAGCATTCGATAACCTAGACTGAGCTTCCTTTCATGGTGGCAAGAGTGTTCCAGAAGGAGAAACACAGGGTGCAAGGCTTCTAAAAGCCTAACTTCAGAAGTTAAACAACGTTACTTCTGCCATATGGCAACGGTCACTGGAAGTCACAGCACTTTCCAGATTCAAGGGAAGGGGGAAAGGGCTCCATCTCTTGATGGGAGCAGCACCTAACTCATATTACAAAAAGGCATTGAGGATGAGAAGGATTTTTGCAACTATCTTCAAAACCATCTACCAATGTCCTCCCTGTGGTCACAACAATCACATCTCTCTGGCATGCAAAATGCATTCTCTCCTCATGCACAAGTCATATACTATTATAACATCAGGTAGAAGTCCAAGATATAGTCAGATAAATCAGGGCCAGATGCAGATGAAATTCTTCTAGAGAAATTCCTTAGAGAGCTGTAACGTAAAATTTTCCACACCTCTACACCCAACATACAAAGGTAAACATTGACAGAGTAACTGCAATAGATATTTCCTTTCAAAGAAGAGAAAAATGCAAAGCACATAGCACTCACTGGTCCATAGCAATTCTGAAATCCAGCTGGGCACATGCTTCCGAGCTCCATCCTCTGGGAGCATAGAATATTATTTAATCATGACCCAGTACTTTTCCCTAAAACAGGATCTCTAATTGTATTTTCTTCCCAGCTTTTGTATCAGCTCTCTGAGCTCTTGGCTGTGTCCTCTGAGGGCCTTCCTTCTTCAAAAGAATTGGCTCATATTTGCAGTTAAGTACCTCTCTCAGCGCGCTTACTGCCTATAAAAAGTTAGGGGCCCAGAGACCACTTTTTGCTTTGAATGTTTCATGTCCCTTTTGATCCAAGGAGGTGGTACTTTCACCAATATAATTATCTTAAAATTTTTGTGGGTTATCCATGAATCTTAATGGTATTTATTTTATGTCCCCAAAGCTGTGCTCATAGTTTTTCCTGAGACATGATTTAGGACAGTGTTCTTACAATTTCCAGTTTTGCAATGTTTAGTTTTATGAGGGTTTACTAGGTTTAAACAGCTTTAACTCTTTCTGAGTTCTTAACAAGAGTCTTATGGCTATGCCTTGATCTTATTTGTACCCTGGAGCCATTCCTCACTTTGAGAATTTTTTTTTTTCCATCTGGAGAAACTCTTCTGGGCATGCTATATTTTATCTAAATTCTTGAAAACTCATTAGTTCTTTCTTCGGCTCTCTTTTCCCATACTTTATCATGAACAGTTATAAGAAACCAGTTGGCACTTTTAACATCCTTCCTGGGGACCTTCTTAGTCAGTTATCTTTTGTTATGTAAACAAGCCATTCCAAAACAGAGTCACTTAAAACAACCACCACCACCATTTATTCACTCATGATTCAGCAATAATGTTGGAGTCAGCTGGATAGCTCATCCCTATTCCACATGGTGTCATCCAGGGAGTTCATATGGAGCTGGAGGATCCAGCCTCAAGTAAGTCAAATTGACCATATTTTAAGAGATCGAAAATGGAAGATATGGTCTACTTAAAGCTTAGGCTCAGACTGGCGCAATATCACCTCTGCTGCATTCCATTGGTCAAATGAAGTCACAAGGCCATTCAAGGGGAGGGAAAATAGACTCCATTTCTTGTTAGGAAAAGCAGCATGTGCAAACAAAAATCAGAGAAGCTGTTTGCAGCCGTCCTTGGAGATGATCTACCATGCCTTCTTAAGCAGGCAGATTGCAGTTTCGAGTAGGTATACCCTACATGTGCTGGGGAGACTGTACACGTGGTAGGCCCTTAGTAAATATCCTTACATAAATAAATAAAGAAGTTAATAAGTGAATATGTGAATGAATTAAGGAGATACACAAACGAATGGATGAATGAATATATAAGTAATGAATAAGTGATTAGATAATTTTTTTTTTTTTTGAGACAGAATCTTGCTCTGTCACCCAGGCTGAAATGTGGTGATGTGATCTCAGCTCACTGCAGCCTCTACGTCCTGGGTTCAAGTGATTCTCTTGCCTCAGCGTCCAAAGTAGCTAGAATTACAGGTGCGTGCCACCATATCCAGCTAATTTTTGTATTTTTAGTAGAGACAGGGTTTCACCATGTTGGCCGGGCTGGTCTTGAACTGCTGGCCTCAAGTGATTCACCCACCTCTGTCTCCCAAAGTGCTGAGATTGCAGGTGTAAGCCACCATAGCCAGCTGAATAAATTAATGGGTGAGTGAAAAGAAAGAATGAGTGAATAAATGGTGTGAAGAAGTGCCTCCCAAATAGAGTAGGAAACTCTTCCCTATTTGTGAAAAATATGAGGTGCAATATTTTCCCGAGAAACTAGGCACAATCATTCCAAGAGGCAAGGCCTCCTCCAGTTCTCTTCACCTGGTCCCATTCTCCCACCTCAGAAAAGGGGAGGTCTTGGCTTTTCTGCCTTCATCTGAAATAGGCTCCATAGGTGAAACACCTCTCTAGCTCCCTAATTTGGCAAAACTGACTCATGACTAGATCGTCATCAGGAATCTCAAACCCAGATACCCCAATAGCCAAGGAAATAATATAGATGCATGAAGTGGTCCATGTGGCCACCATGACAAACTGGAGATCAAGTGTCCCTGATATTGCCATGTGGACTAAAAACCCAGAGTCTTTCTAGAATTTCTCATTTACCAAGATAACTGGGAAGTCCAGGTTTTTATATGAAAGCTCCCTATTTTCAAAGGTTGGCAAGAGTATTTTTCAGGATAGGCTAGCCATCCTGCTGCTATGCTTGAACAACAGAGAAGACCCAACTATAAGTGGCTTGAAACAATGAAAGTTTATTTTTTGTTCACACTTCGTGTTATCAGAGGCATTCTGGGGACTCAGCTCTGTGACCCCATCACTCAGGGTCCTATGATGAAGATAATGTTCTCTCTCTCTGTTTTCCAAGACAGAGAAGTGGAAACATGGTGAATCATTCTCTGCCTCTTAAAGCATCTTCTTGAAGCAACAGATACTACCTTTGCTCACATTTCACTGGCCAAATCACATCCTCCAGCCACTCCTAACTTTGTGGGGTCAGGGAACGGCGGTCTTACCATGTGCCAATAAGAACTGGGAGTTTCTCATGAGAAGAACTAATGACTACTGCAACAGCTAACACACTTTCCAAAAAACATTGTTTGGACCAGAGCTGGTCAGTGACACCCCAGTCTCTGAGCCCACGTCAGGAGGGTGAAATGTGTATCGGGACCTCCCCTCTCCACCACCTTCTCTGGCTCCTGTCTCCTTTCCATTGCCCCCAAGCTCTATAGGTCAGGACACTTCAACTGGAAGCATCTACAAAGTAGTTCAGGGTCTCTCAACCACAACACTATGGACATTTTAAGATGGGTAATTATTTGTTGTGGGGGCTGTCCTGTGCATTGCAGAAGGTTTAGCAGCATCCCTGGCCTCTGCCCTTTCTGATGCTGATGCCTCAGTGTGACAATCTAACAATGTCTCCAAGCATTGCCAGATGTCCTCTGCAGGGGGTGGGGTCAAAATCACCCCTGGTGGAGACCCACTGGGGTAGCAGAAGGACCACTGGGTTTCAAGAATTTAGGCAGGTCTAGAGCCTGACCTTGCCGGACTGTATGATCCCACAACAAAATGCTTAACAAATCTCCATTGTCTCATCTGTAAAATGGGAGTAACTATTAGTCTTCCCTGATTGGTAACATCTTTGAGAGGCTAGAATGAGATTTTGAACAGGAAGAGCCAGTGTAACCTGTCCTATTAGGGTTTAGAGATCTGCTTATTATGGTCTCATCTAGGCAGCCTTTCATGTCCAAGGCCTTTCAGACAAAAATTGTGTTCTTGGGCCTGTCAAATATCCATGGTCATTGATAATATTTGTTATCATAGTCATCACAGTAGCTGTGTATTGGGTGCTTTACACATGCCTGACACCACATGTCAATTTATATTCACTGTCTTGAGTGATGTTCACAAGAGCCCTGAAAGGTAAGGATTACTGTCCCTGTTTTATGGTGACAAAATGGGGCTTCAGAGAGGTAAAGAGACTTGCCTAAGCCAGGTAGGAAGTGGTAGAGCAAGCCAGATATGCCACCCCTTCTGGAGAGCATCTGTCTGTACCTAGTAAGAGTGTCAAGAGAACAGAGCTGCCTTAATAGATGGGGTGATCAAGTGGAAGGACATGTTGAAGGTTCTGGGAAGTCTGCTTAGCCCTCAATGGGCAGGCCTAAACCTCCATAGCCCAAACCTACATCATAATTATGATTATACCAACAACAGCTTCCATCGATTGGGCATTACCTATGTGCTAGGAACGCTGCTAAGAACGCTCTGTGAATGTTCTCATTCAATCCTCACGAGCAGTCTAGGAGGCTAGTACTACTATTGTCCCATTTTTACAGATGAGAACCCAGAAGCCCAGAGGTGGGAAACAACTTGCCCACAGTCAGAATAAGTGAGTGGTAGAGCCAGAATTCCAAGCGAGATCTGTGACTCCATGTCCATCCTTAGCCTTCACACCATACAATTGCCCTGTGCTACTCTTCTGCAGAAGTCAGGGCCCTAGGGACCTCATATGATACAGTCCCTTGTTTGCCTTCCTTCCCAGCACCCAACAATGGCAGATTCCCAGATGATTCGTTTGGGGTTGCAATGACACCAGTTACAACTGCAGCAGGAAAATCCCCCAACCCTTCCCTCCCAGCACACAACCACACTTTGGATTCTCCTGACGTGGTAATCCTTGCCCTGCGAGCTCCATTCCGGCCCAGGAGGTGGCTATCAAGCATATAAACCAGGTGGTGGGTAAAATTCCAGTGCTCATTCACTGAAAATTAATGGCAGCAGGCACTTACCCCACCCTGGCTGGCCTCTTCTCCTGGGTCATTGCCACTTAGCCCAGCCTAAGCCCTACCACCCAGACAGGACTCACACTGCCACCGAGAAAAAAAAAATATAATTGTATGACGCCTGTTAGGAAGGAAGGAACTGTGGGACTGAGCGGCTGTTGGGCAATGAATAGGTTTTCTCGGCACACAAATAAACAATTTACAGTTCTGAAATCCTGTGTTTGATTTTCACACCTGCTCTCCCTCTCAAGATTGGCACTGAAGGCAGCCAACCTTGCCCTTGGAGCGGCAGTTGAAACTTTGTCAGCCTTTGCTCACCAACTCCTCCCCCTCCCCTTAGCTGTAGTTTTGTGTTGTTATTGGAGGGAGAGATAGAAGAGTGTGTTCTAACTCATAGAGTAAATGTTGTTTGAAAAGGGAGACTTCCATTCCCTGACCCAACAGATCTCTACTGAGGACCTACTGTGCACCAAACAGATCATTGCTGGGTTCACAGGATGACAGCACTTTGGTGTGGTGGAATGTCTAGTTGGACATGTATGGCAACCTACTATAATGGGTGACTGGGATAAGAGATCATCCTAGTTAAAAACAGTGCTCTTCCAGATAACAGGTTCCCAGATGACATTCATGCTGATGTTTTTTTTGTTTTTTTTTTTGTTTAATTCATTACTTTCAAAGTAATATGAAAGAAAAAGTTTTCTGTTGACCAAGTCTAGGAGGTATAGTGGGTGTCCATCAGGTTTTTAGTCTTAGAATTTGACCTTGAACAAGTGATGGTCCATCAGTTTTCCCCATCTGTATAATGGGAGAAGGAGTAGGTCAGTATTGTTGTTATTTTTGTCCTTAAAAGAGAACCTTCCCTCACTTTTGTTTTTGCAAATGAAATTGTAGCAGGAAATCCAATATCTAAGAAGACTGAAAGGAACAGCTTGGAGATGGGGGCTGGGATCCCAGCACTTGATGTCTTGTTCATTTCTAAGAATCTTCGGGGAAGTTCAGGCTTTGTGGAGCGTTGTGTGATGACCTCTGGAATAGACGATTTCTGAGTTTTCTTGCAGCTCTGATTTGAAGAGGTGAGAAGCAAAGGGGGAAATAAGTGTTTGAGATCAACTATTTGTGCTTGTGGAAAATGACATGAAGTTTGCCTGTTGCCATGTCTTCTCTATTCAAAGGGGCTCAGGTAAAAGGAGGGCTTTACCGGCTCCCAGCATCCAAAGAATTTGGTGAAGCCCAGCTTGATGGAACAATGAAACCGCAGGAGAAACAGAAATACATGTGGGCTCCCGAGACTTTCTCATGCTATCCCTTGTCTTGGCTTCTGTTTGGTGGATCCGTTTTCTTTCTCTTTGTGCCTCCTTCTACACTTGGTGGAAAAATGGCCACTGACAGGTCTGGACCTCTCATCCCATCACCGGAGACAGTTGGCTTTCCTTTCATGCTTCCAATACACATAACCCAAGCAATGTCTCTGATAGGTCTAGCTTGGGTCAGGTGCCCACTTGTAGACCAAGCAACTATAACCAGTGGGGCAAGGTCATATCGAAAAATGACTCCCTTGTGTGGTAAGGGAAGCCTTTCCTAGAGGGATTAGAGGGATAATGAGGCATGCAAAAGAATTAGATGTTCATGGGCCTTGTGGGGAATTTCGAAACACTAGTGCACACAGATTCTCAACCTTTGATCTACACAAAAACAGCTGGGGAGGGGTGGGGAGTAGGGTGGTTAAGATCTGAACTCTTGGACCACAATCCCAGAGGGGTTTGCTTTGGTAGGTCTGTTGAGGGCCCAGGAATCTTTCCTTTTAATATACTCAGGGCATTCAAATTTCACTGATTCTCACACTAAGACTTGAGAAAGACTGCAGTGGAAAAATCTGAGCTTTTCTTGTGCTAAAAAAAGGTGTTTATTCCTCAGCTCATCTTTATCCTCAGGAAACAGTCAGAAATGAGAACAAGCTAGAGCCAATATCCAGAAAGCCACATCTGGGCACCTGTAGCCCTTATGTCACTACACATCCACCTCGAATCTCTGGAAGCTCCAGAACATGCTGATGAGATGGTTGGTGACATTCAAGGAGGAGAGGGAAGGGAGTTTGATGGCAATGGAGTCCTCGGCCTACAATGTGTGCACTTGAAAAGGCCCTGAAACATAGCCCCATGAACCAATGGCACTGGCCCAGGTGTTTGTGACCAAAGCATCAAGGGGTGGACTGTTTTTAGAGAATGGGGCCAGACAGCCTATTGTGTGTCCAGTAGTCAGCGAGCAAAGATGGGTCTTCAGTGATGAATGTTGATGGGGTTAAGTGGGGGCATAGGAACTGGATCTATAGGGCATGAGTTCATAGGAATGGCCTGTGATAGCTTTATGTAGTTTTTGCTGGTTTATAAGGAGACTGAGAGACTTTGTAGCTGGCTCTCTTACTGCTCAGTATGGAGCTGTTGAAGCCAGTCTACATTCACATCAGAGGCCAGTTAGGGAAACAGAACCCATGTCAGGTCGTTCAATTAGGGGAATTTAATATAGTGAACCACATGTGTTGGAGAAAGGGTGGCAATCTAGGTATTAGCATGAGCAAGAAGTTGCTACCACTCTTGGAGCAGGAAGTGATGTTCAAGCCCAAGAGCTGGGGCCATGAAGCAGGAGCTGGAGCCAGCAAGGTGGTGCTACCCAGCGGGAACTGGAACCACAGTGGGAGCTGCTCAGCTGGAGCTGGGAGCATGGAAGGAAAGACTGCCCTAGAGGAGTTTAAGCCAGGTTGGAGGTGTAGCATCTGCCAGAGACACCGCCTGGGGCAGAGAAAGAAGGAGAGAGATGCTCTGGCTTCTTTCTTCCTTTTGCTCTCCAATTCCAGTGCCTTCCATTGGCCAGACATTACTGGAAATGACCTGATACAGACTGACACTGGTCAGCCTGTGCCATAGAGCAGGGGAAGGATGGGATGAATGAGGAATGAGGATGAGGGTGAACAGGCAGTTGACCTCCACATTGGGTCCTCCCTAATTTTATGAAACTTTTCTACCTTAGTATGAGTATAGGATGATGAGATTCTATTTGTTTTAAAACATATTTAGGCTGAGTGTGTTGGCTCACACCTGTAATCCCAGCACTTTGGGAGGATCACCTGAGGTCAGGAGTTCGAGACCAGCATGACCAACATGGCGAAACTCCATCTATACCAAAAATACAAAAATTAGCTGGGTGTGGTGGCGCATGCCTGTAATCCCAGCTACTCTGGAGGCTGAGGCTGGAGAATTGCTTGCTCCGGGAGGCAGAGGCTGCAGTGAGCTGAGATGGTGCCACTGCACTCCAGCCTGGGCAACAAGAGCAAAACTCCATCTCAACAAGCAAACACAATATTTAAAAATTAAAAAAAATACATATGTATATATATACAGGCTACTTGCAACTCTCCTTGCTCAACTGTTGTCACAAATCCCTCTGCAATTTGTGATTCAATTTGCTTGACTCATTTGCTAAAGAAAGATTATTTCCATCATCTTGGTTTACTTTGCAGCTGCTTCATCCCAAAATCCAAATTTGTATTAAAAAGACTTCCAGCTCTAAAGCAGAGGAGAGGTTGGCTCTTACGCATGGGCCATAGGCTGCCCTGGTCAGGAGATTGTCTTTTGCTTCCTCTCTTTGAAGAAAAAAATAGAAAAAATATTTCAATTCCCGCTGTTTTTTGCCCCCAACTCCCCTTTTAAGATTTCAACCTCACAATACTCATACTTCCTGCCCCTCTGTTCTGCTCTATTACTTTTTCTTTAGGACTTATATCTATTTTATTTACAAATATTTCACCTAGTTATTTTCTGTGTTTATTGTATCTTATTTATTTTCTGTCTTCTCAACTAGAATATACTATATGAGTTCCTTAAGGGCACAAACTTTTGACTTTCTTTTTCCATTGCTGTCTCCCCAACACCTAGGAAAGTGTTTGGTATGCTATGATACATACCAGGCACTTAACAAATAATTGTCAAATCAGTAAATAAATGAATAGAGAGAACTCTGGGCCATTGAATCCTAGTTGAGGATTACTGTGTTAGTCAATAATTTTCTATTAGCAAACACGAGGTTCTAGGCCAACATCTGTGCTCAAAGATGAAGCTGATTGGTTGTGAATGTGAGTGATGGCCTGACAAGGTGTTGAATCCTTTTCTTCTAAGTTCATTTTGCCTAATCCTCAGTTACTTGAGATGAGATGTAGACCTTTTTGGTGGTGCCATGATATTATTCTCCACAATTATCCTGCTCAGATTCACATAATGTCTGCCTCCTGAACATAAAATTCCTCGACGATGGGAGGCTCTACAGTGATACTCATTCTCTTCTGAAAGGTCATGCATCTTTATTCAGTAGATTAACTTTTTATCTCTTAATGATGTTAAGGAAAGGTCAAAGCATCTAACAGATGGGAGATGGAAAGCTTCTGGTGACGGAGATCAATGTTTCCAACATCAATCTAACGCCAGAAACTTCTTAATGATTCTGGGTGGAGTTCATGGGACATTGCAACTAATATGATAGCTTATTATGATAGTAAAAATAAAACTTGTGCAAAGCACTCTGTTATATCTGTCTTGAAGAAGGCTCTTGGCCTTCCTTCTGAAATCTATGACCTCCATGGGCAGTCTATGCTTATGGGATAATGTTTATAAGACCTGATGGCTCCTACTAGGAAGAGAAGAGTTTCCATCCCTTGTTAGCAGGTAGTCAACTCTGTTGTGACAACTCTGATGTGCATGATGGTTTTCTTTCCCCACACTCAGGAACAGAGGTACTCTGCTTACAAAAGGAGCTGAAGTGAGGCAGAGGGTTCCCACCTGAGGTTTCTGCTACCCACAGAGACAACCCACCCTCCCCAGGTAGGGGAAGGGAGGTACCAGGGAGCTTAGGTGCCCAGAGGGGTGAGGGTGAGGACCTCAGGGCTTCCATTTATTTATCTGATTATTTTCTTAATATCTTTCTCCCTCGTTGGACTATATAGTCCATGAGAACAGGGATTACGTCTGATATAGGGCCAGATATATGGAAGGAGCTTAGTAAATTGTTCTTAAATGAATAAATGGACAAATAAAGAAATAAAGATTCCAATGCCAGAACTATATTTCTCCAGCACGCATTCAGCCTTTGTCTAAGGTTAAGCCTTTAATTGCACTGATGGGCCTTGTGTGTGATCAGAGAGGCCTTCCAACCCTGTGTCCCTGCAATTCCATCAGCATCCTGTGTTTTCATATTTATGTGTCTTCCAGACAACTGGCCTTTAGTTCCTTGTGCTTCTTCTTTCCTTTTTTACCTTTTAGAAACAAAATCTCGCTTTGTCACCCAGGCCTCAGTGCAGTGGCACAATCATAGCTCACTGCAGCCTCAAACTCCTGGGCTCAAGCGATCCTCTTGGCTCAGCATCCCAAAGTGCTGGGATTACAGGCACAAGCCACCGCACCTGGCATCCTTGTGGTTCTTCTAACACCTTTATAAGAAATTGGCATGACACTGGCGCTAAAAGGAAATATTCGTCGAGTATAGGACCAGTGGAAATGTGATCTCCCACCCCCACTACCTGGGTCCCCAGCCCAGAGCTGTCTATTCTCTGGTGAAATGACCTCTCTGCCAGGAATGAGGACCAGCTCCTGGGTCCTAAAATGGACAGGAGGAAAATTCAAGTTAGAGGCTTGGGATCTGCTTTGAGCATAAAAATGAGGCTTTATGTGGATAACTTCAGAAACAGGAGGCTCAGAAAATGACTGAAGATGGATATTGGAGATGAAACAGATGGGTGCACAATGTCTCCATCAGTGGAAAATGTAGGGCAGCTGCCAGATGTGTGCTCCACAACTGACTGGCTTTTCAGAGAGAGCTGGGCCTCAGCCAGCCCAGTGACCCCTCAGAACAGCAGGGGCTGTGGAGGGATGCAAGACCCCCAAGACCACAGACTCCCCTCTCCCAATTACATTGTGAGTGCTTCTAAGACTGGGGCTCTAATTGAGACAGTAGATTCTATGTAAATGTTAAATGGATGAATGAATGAGTCTTATAGGCCATTTCCACCCCGCCAAACCCCAAACAAGGATCCAAGGTAAAATAGGATAGATCCAATATTAGCACCTGCCTACCAATGTTGGCTTTCCGGCTTCTAAGGGGTTAACATTGTTCACAGGAGGTACCTGGTCAACGTACCACTCTCCTGTCCATCCCTTCACTATGCAGGTGGGGAAGGGGTCTATTAGCTGTCTGCTTCCAGTAAGCTGAAGCCCTCAGCCTGATTCCACCCTTCCTGACTGTGTGGTGTTGCTCAAATGATTTAATCACTCAGAGTCTCAGTTTTCTCATCTGTAAAATGGGAGAATAATAATACTCAACTTGTGAGGTTGTTGTGAGGATTAAGTGAACCATTTTAGCTAAAGCATCGTCATCATCATCATCATCATCATCTGAGGGTATAGAAACAAGGCAGGTAGGGAGCTGAAATTGGCAGGATGCCGAGAGAAGGATGTGGGTGAAGATAGGACAAGATAGGGGGTTGAGGGCTTGGGTTTTGCATCCAGGACATAGAAAAACTAATAAGATCCAGTCTCTGCGCCCTGTGGAAACAGAGATGGCACAGTCCTTCCTGAGAGGTGCTTCTTGGGCTCCTGGGAAGTCAATGGTGACAAAACAAAGTTGGAGCAGGAGTGCAATTCCCAAGAAACCACCCCTGCTCCCAGCAGTCTTTCCTGGGAGAGGAAGGTATTGCTCTGGCTGCAATTTTGACTCTTGGAAAACCCATGGTGAGACTTAGTAGTTTTTTTTTTTTTTTTTTTTTTTTTTTTTTGAGACAGAGTCTTGCTCTGTCACCCAGGCTGGAGTGCAGTGGCTTGATCTCAGCTCACTGCAAGCTCTGCCTCCTGGGTTCATGCCATTCTCCTGCCTCAGCCTCCTGAGTAGCTGGGACTACTAAATTAGCCGCCACCACACCTGGCTAATTTTTTTGTATTTTTGTAGAGGGGGTTTCACTGTATTAGCCAGGATGGTCTGAATCTCCTGACCTCGTGATCCTCCGGCCTCGGCCTCCCAAAGTGCTGGGATTACAGGCATGAGCCACCGCACCCAGCCGAGACTTAGTAGTTTTTCAAGTCTCCCAGTAGCATATCTACAGTCTGGCCTATCATCTCAGAAAGCAGCTGCTTCTGGAACAATCGCTTAGAGTTACTGGTTTTCTGTCCTTACCTGAGCTTAGAGCATTTCCTCAAGTCTTTTGTTACTTAGCTGTTAATAAAGGAATGTCCTTTTCCAGCTGAGAGAACATTTGCTTTGTAGACATCCAGCTCAGGTTGGCTGTTCTGCTGTGGTTTCTCAAAAATATCATCAGTCCTTCACCTGGAAGAAGCAAACTGTCTATACGTACTTTCACTTTTAACCAGTGAAATCCAAGATGTGGCTGTGGGTGCTTCAGAAATGACTTCCAGAGAATATTCTTTGCATGATGTTTTGGAAATAATATTCCAGAAAATAGTGGCAACTTCCTGGGAGAGGACTTAGATAGGAAATCTTGGCCTCTGGGGCATAACCCCTTCTCTCCGAAGGCTGTAATCTCAGGGATTCTTGGTTTGTGGATGTTTCAGATTCTTCTGATCTGATTTTTTCTACCCTGCAGGGGACAGCATTGGGCAAAGAACTGTGGAATTCATATGATAAAAGAAAAAACATTTGCTTCCAATTATCCAAATTATTGTTTGCTAATTGAAGTACAAAAGGGGTATTTTTTTCTCCTCTGGTTGGTATAAGCAGCCCTTCTCTTAAATCTCTTTGATTGAACAAAAATGCTTTTGGAGTGTTTACTTTAATTCCATACATCATTTTCCTGATTAGTAGTTGTTCAGTAATGCCCTGTGCACGGAGGCAAGCTTCAACCAGGGAGCAGTTTGTCAGGAAAGCTGCAGAAACTGACGTATATATTACATATGCACCATTGTGTGTCTGTCACCCTGCCTGGATTTTTTTTTGGCTTGGATATCAGTTTTGGAGACAAAAATTTATCTGCCACTATCCTATTACCATATATGCCTTCTCATATAGGTGAACATTGCCTTAGGTCGAGTTTTCTGGAAATAGACTCTTAGATGGAGATTTGCAGGAGAGTGTGCTCTCAGAAACACCACCTGTTGGGGGTTGTGGAATGCATGGGGGGAGCTGGGTAATATCCCAGTACCTATGTCCCCCAGGGCATCAAATATTGCAGTTGCAATAGAGGCCACATTTAATGTGATGGGGGGCATAGGTACTGGGATAATCTTTCAGAGTTGCCTCAAATTGAGACAACGAGGCTGAACTTTTGTGCCCCAATCCTGACCAGTCTTTGGAAATGAGCTACCAGAAAAGAAATGGAACCTTGGGTGTGGTAGCCCATTCATACCTAGGGAGGGAAACAGCTGCGAACTTTCAGCAGCCATCACTTCAGAGAAGGATGGGGAGTGGGAGTTGGAGAGAGGGGAATGAGTATCCCAGTCCTAAGGGGGATTTCAGGCAGTCTACCACAACACCCACCATGCCCACATCTAAGCAAGTGTGCTTTACATGGAAAATCTAGATTGACATATGTTATTTTTGAAGATGCACATGAAAAGCCACCGGAAACCTTTCTCAGCTCCAGCTGTTCAGATGTTGTGGTCCTCAAACTCTTTTTCAAGTAGAGCTTTGCAAAGTCGATGGCATTTGCTTATTCTGGGCAGATGCAACGAAGTTATCTCTGAACTTCTGCCAGCGATCAAAGGAATCGATGATGTAGAACAGTTCCACGGGCCAGCTCCTTCCTGCCCATCATCTATCATCCCAACCCTCAACCTTTTTTCTGAGTGATGATTGTACCCTAAACACATAAAATTAATCACCACTCCAGGCCAGCCAGGTGTCTTGCCTCCAGAAATTATCTCACTGCAGCAAAACAACAGCTCGGATCTGATAATGTCTCATGATTTCATTTAAAGAGCACCATGGAGTCATATGGGAGCCACTGACAGGTTTGCAAAGTTCTGAGAAGCAAAGAGCTAGAGCTCGCTTCATGCAAAGATCAGGTGGCAATTGTTTCAGGTAAAGCCCTGTTTCAGGTTTAAAAAAAGAAAGGCTCACCTTGACTTAAAGCAGTACTAATTAAATCACCAGCTTCCAACAAAAGAGAATCCTTGTAGGGCAGAATCAGGTGCTCACCGAGAAGAATAGCTCTGATTTTTTCTGGAAACTTCACTATGATGGTTTTGGAGAACTCAGGCACAGGCTAGGGAGAAGCCCTTAAACTCCACACTTAGCAGCAGATCATTACATGATTCAATGAAGCTCCGATTTTGAAATTCCACATGACAAGCCCTGCTTAACTTAACAGTGGCCAATAGTGGCCTTCTCTTGTACCCTGTATGTATATTTTATTTTAACTATGCGGCCCTCTGGCAACGTCCTGTACATTTCAATCAATCAGAAAGCCCCGTTTGTCAGTTCCATGTGGAGTTCAGCGCTTCTGAGCATTTGGCAGAGAGAAAACAATCACAGAGCTAGATATAAAAGTGATTGTCTTAATCTAATCACGTGGCATTTCCAATATCTAAATTCGGGATGGAAGCACATTCTTGCAATACACAGAACGATGGATCTACAAACACCAGGCAGGTTTTTACTGAGGAGCTTGGCCTCCGTTTTAGATTAGCGGCAAATCCTCATAACTTGGTTCTAATTGAGAGCTTAGCTGTTGCTATTAAATTCCTTTTCAGAAACAATACTGCCTATACGATTACCCTTACTGAGAACATTCTCTCGCTCTATCGGAAAC
>NW_026652281.1:90132776-90157408 GCF_009828535.3 Hylobates moloch
TTTCTGACATTTCATGAACTAATTACACTACAAATAATTAAGCATGTTCACATCTGTAACAAACGAAGGCAAAATGGTTGTCAGCGGGCGTGATTGATGACTTCCCTGAGATTTGATCTGATGAGATTCTCCCCATCCTGGGCAGAAGCCCGATGCCACGGTGTTTGCAATCATGCCTTTAGCCCTTTTCATGAGATCACACCGACGAGATGCTTGAAGAAAAGGATGGGAAAATTAATGACTACAATGAAATATTTGCATTTTTCCAGGGCTGGAAAAAACAATGAACAAGAGATGTGACAACCTCAATTATTTGGTAGTGCTAAGAGCTCGGAGACAGCTCCTGCTGAAGAGAGCTGTTGGGAAGCCCGGGGGTGTCAGCCTGGCTGGAAAAATGGCAGGTGACAAGGACAACATTTTTTTTACGCTACATAGGCCCACAGAAGCTCAGCTAAAAAGACAAATTGCAGGAGTAATTTCTTATGGAGAGGGAAATTTGTCAGCATTTAAGCTTGTTCCTCCACAAATGTTGGACTGGGGTTTGAAAATAAGCCGGGAAAGCAGACAAAGGAATGCAATCTGATATCTGCCAATCGATTCAACTGCCAATGGCTGGGTCTTCTTTGTTTAACATGGTTTGGGGCTTTCTGTGTAGGCTGCACACTGTACGGAACCGAACACTTCCTACCCACTGGGAAGTCATTTGGAAGGGACTCCGGTCTGCCGGAGACTTAATCTGGCTTTTTCCAAAGCCAGCTCCAGCCCGTTTTCTGGGCAAATTTCCCTCCTGAAGTTGCCCAAACAAATGGATTTATCATCACACACGATGCCAGCAAAGAGACTCTAGGAGCCAGAATGCAAGCACAAAATAAAATAAATACCTTTGGATAAGGGAGATGGCAAAGCATCTCTCTCTGTTGAGGTCTTTGCCAATGACACCCTGGCAACCCAAAATGGCAACATGGAGTTTTTGAAGATTAATTTTTAAATTGCAAAGCACATTCCATTCTATGAAGTCCTCCCATAATTTTAATTTCTCAATGTATTTGTCTGTTGTTTTTAAATGGAATAAACAAGTCAATTTACAATCCAATTAACTGTCTGCAATTTTGGCTATGGCAATCCCTCAAGTTACAATTGACCACACAGGGACATCTGTGTTGCCTTGATCACATAGGATGTATAGAGCTACCACTTTGTTGGGTACCTACTGTGTGCTGAACACTGTGTGAGGTGCTTTACATATATTATATCTATTCTCTTCACTGCAACCCTACAAGGTCGATATTGTTATCTCCATACAGATGAGAAAACTGAGATTCAGAGAGGTTAAGTGACTTGCCCGAAGTCACACAACTGTTATGTGGCAGAGAGTGGATTCAAACCTAGATCTGTTTGGTACCAAGGCTTAGGCGATCCTCTACTCCCTGTTCTTTGGGTCATCATCACTTAGATTCCGGGTAGGTCAATCAAGTTCATCCATTGCTCTCAGGGCTGGTGCCCACGTCAATAGGATAGATGATTCATTGTCCTCTGAGAGGACCCACTGCCCTCTCCCCAGCCCCCAGCCACTCTCGGATTGAAATGAGCATCTTCTCCATTACTGGCTTCCAAACGCGTCCCATGTCCTGCCCCCAATCCATTAGTGAGATGGAACTTTCTATCTGCACAAGAAAGAAATCAGCCTGCAGGTTTGTGGGGGTCCCCGACTCTTAAAAATCAAAATATTCCCAGCCCAGGGGCCTCAAGGCAAAAGTCAGTTATATCCCTTTATGCCTGAAAGGAATTTGGGCTTCAACTTTGCCGTTTTGTGTTTGAATTCTACAGGGAAGGTGGGTCTATGATCACACATTCTTTTTCTCTTAAAATCGGTGCTTAAATAGGCTTTCTAACTTATTGCTCAAGGCAGTGCGGGGAAGCACAGATTAAACATAGTGGTGTGAGTCTTGGGTGAAGTATCAGGATTTGGGGGATGGATTTCAGTGTTTTTAAATTACTAGATCATAGTGTAGATTTAAAGCTTGAGCTGTAGCCTTTCTCCTCCTTGGTATCAAAACTCGAATGTTTATCCACAATTTGCCCGGGTTTGGCGTTTAAAACAGCATCATTGTTGATTGTAGTCACAATAAATCTGAGCATTTTTGACCTTCATTCCACAACCTGACTTCAATATCTGCTAATTCCTTTTTATAAAACAAATTGCATCAATCACGTTCACATTTAACCAACTGCAGCTTAAATTGTTTCTGTTCTCTTTCATAAGTTCTTTCTCCAGATTAAATGCTGTTGTGCCGAACGAACTGCTCTCGGCTGAAGTGGGAAAGCGTGATTCGATTAGTATAGATTCTGGAATCGGGTAAGTACTGTATCAGTGTCCTCTCTAGAAAAGAGGTGACATGTCTTGGGATATTAAGAATGGCCATTTAATGTAAAAACTCAGATAATACATGAGTTAAATGGAGAAAATGAGAGAAAGCTTTTAAGCATTCTCCCAAGACGGATTGCAGAATAATATTATTGTACACGGAAGGGGGGATGATCGGCACAGTCAGGAGGCCATTATAGGAGTGGAGTTTAAAATCATTATGGCAAAAAGCATTTCAGAGCTGCAGCGTGAGAGCGGCAATACATAATGAATTATCAATAGAGAACTGGTGATTCAGTTATATTACAATATGAACAGAAAACTTCCTGTTGCCTAATTTTAATCTGCCATGCTGATAAATGACATGAGGATGGAGCCCCATCTCCTTTGTGAGAAGAGGGGAGGGGAATGGGAGTTGGAGGAATGGATGCCAGAATGTTCTTTTAAATTAAGTAGTATCTGAACCAAGGATTCAGCCAATACCCTCAATTTATTAAATAACCCAAGTTTCATGAGTCGCTTGAAAGACACCTATCTCAAAGGTGCTGAACTAGAGGCACTACAAAATCACCTTTAGTTCCAACAAAATTTTATTTACAAAAGCAGCAGCCAGCCCACCACCATTTGCTAATTTGATTTTTTGAAACTGTATTCAACTACTGTTTTTCTTGATTACTGAGGTTAGGGGCATGCCCTTAAATTTTGCTCCTCAGATGAGTGTCTCAGTAACCTCACTCTAGCCTCTGCCCTGCTGCCTATCAATATTGCAAGATAGACCAGATTATCCCCAATTCACAGCCTAGGAAGCTGTGGTTTAGATAGATTCAGAATTCAGGTTCTCTGTTTGTAAATGGTGGAGTTGGGATTCAAATCTAGCCTGTCTGACTCAAAATCCCAGCAACTCTCTACCTGACCAAGCTCTGTCTCTCTCAATCTCTCTCTATCTCTCTCTCTCTCTCTCAATCTCACTTCACCTCTTTGTGTGTGTATAAATCTTTCCTAGCCAGTATCACCATCCCAATGATAGAGTTTATATATCCGTGCGTGTGTGTGTGTGTATATATACATATATACACATATATACATATATACACATATATACATATACACACATATATACATATATACACATATATACATATATATACACACATATACATATATACACACACACACATATATATATACACACACACACACACACACGCATATATATATGAGATAGGGCCTCACTCTGTTGCCCAGGCTGGAGTGCAGTGGTGCTATCATAGCTCACTGTAGTCCTCTAACTCCTGAGTCAAGCCATCCTCTCGCCTCAGCCTCCCAAGTAGCTAGGACTACAGGTGGATGGCACCATGCCTGGATATTTTTTTTTAAAATAGAGATAGAGTCTTGCTATATTGCCTAGGCTGGTCTTGAATTCTTGGCCTCAAGTGATCCTCCCACCTCAGCCTCCCAAAGTGCTGGGATTACAGGCATGAGCCATAGCCCTCAGCCAGATAGCGTTCTTTATATAAAGTTCCAAAATGCTATTTGCTTACTAATTCTGGGACACATGAGTTATTTGGCTATTTCACTTCTAAAAACTATTTGATATTTATCAAGAGGAAACGTGTTACCTTAACTTATAAGACTTGAGGCACCCATTTGCACTGGCACCTGAAAAGCTTCACTTCATTTTTTATTTTTTTGAGATGGAGTTGCACTCTGTTGCGCAGGCTGGAGTGCAGTGGCACGGTCTCGGCTTACTGCAACCTCTGCCTCCCGGGTTCAAACAAGTCTCCTGCCTCAGCTTCCTGAGTAGCTGGGATTACCATGCCCAGTTAATTTTTGTATTTTTAATAGAGATGGGGTTTCACCATGTTGTCCAGCCTGGTCTCAAACTCCTGACCTCAAATGATCCTCTTGCTTCAGCTTCCCAAAATGCTGGCATGAGCCACCATGCCTGACCAGAAAGGTTCACTTTAAAAGGCACTCCCTACCCGTGTAAGAATGCTATTTTTATGACAGTTCATGAAGGGACCAAAACTTGGTAGGAATGGTTGGCCCCAGGGATGAGTACTGGTTAACTAGGGGCAAAAAGGAACTTACTTTTCACTGCATACCCTGTTGGGCTTTTGCATTTTGTACCACAGGTATAAAGTCACTTTTTTTTTTTTTTTTTTTTTTTTGAGACAGGCTCTTGCTCTGTCTCCCCACTGGAGTGCAGTGAAATTAGCTATTTACAAAACAAAACAAAAGTTTGGGGAGGGCATGGATTGACAGACTTCTCATGCCCTGTTCATATCTGACCTGAAACACTCTTCCTAGGAAATAAATCATCCCGTGGCCATCGTCAGTGTCAGCAAAAGCGAAACACGGGAGACAACCAGCAAGAAAAGAATAGGCTGGTACATTGCGGAACATTATGCAGCTATCAAGAAGATCAACTAGGTCCATAGGCATTGGTGTGGAAAGATCCCGAAGATAAATTGCTCACTTTTTTAAAAGTCAAGAGTTATGATAGTGTGTATTTTGTGATCTCAATTATTTTGGAAGGATATATACATAATTATACATGTATATATGTACATTCACATGTGTATATCTATATATATGTTTTGCATGGTGATATGTACACAGAAAAATATTAGAGGCCTAATAAGAATCTGATGAAACTGGCAATCACTAGAGGGAGGGACTGGGAGTCTCAGATGGAAGAAAGTCTGAAATGTTCTCTACGCCCTTTAATATTTTTCAAATTTTTACTATGAGCAGTTGTCATTCTATTATAAAATTTTAAGCCTCTGGTAATTTTATTTCATAATTATACCTTTCCATATTATCTAAGTGTTGTAGAATAAACATATCTAATTTATATTCTAAAATGGTATTTTAAAATGTTACAGTCTGTAACAACTAGTGAAGAAGTACCTTGCACAGATTTTTTAAATAACAACTCTAGGCTGGGCACAGTGGCTCATGCCTGCAATCCCAACACTTTGGGAGGCCCAGGAAAGAGAATCACTTGAGGCCAGGAGTTTCAGACCAGCCTGGACAACATCGCAAGATCTCATCTCTGCAAAAAGCAATTAGCTGGGCATGGTGGTGCACACCTGTAGTTCCAGCTACTCAGGAGGCTGAAGCAGGAGGATCAACAGAGCCTGGAAGGTTGAGGCTGCTGTGAGCCATGATCATGCCACTGCACTGCAGCCTGGTCATCACAGTGAGACCCTGTCTCAAAAGAGAGAAACAATAGCTCTATTGAGATACGTTTCATGTATCGTAAAAGTAACCTATTTAAAGTGTACAATTCGGTAGTTGTTACTATTTTAGGAGAGTTATGCAATCATGGCAATTTGATTTTAGAACAGTTTCATCCCCTCAAAAAGAAACCTGGTACTCATTAGCAGTCACCCCAGTTCCCTGCACCTTCTCCCTTCTATAGATTTGTGTATTCTGGATGTTTCGTGTAAATGGAATCACACAGTATATGGTCTTTTGTGACTGGCTTATTTCACTTTGCATAATGCCTTCAAGGTTCTTCCATGATGTAGCATGCTTCAGTGCTTCATTCCTTTTTGTGGCTGCATAATATTCCATTGCATGGTTAGATCTGATTTTATTTATCCATTTATTGGTGGATGAACATCTGGGGGTTGTTTTCACTTTTTCACTGTTACAGATAATGCTGTTGTGAGCATGTTTTTTGGTGGAACTGCTGGGTCCTGTGGTAACTCTACATTTAACATTTTGAGGAACCACCAAATTGTTTTCCAAAGCAGCTGCATCATCTTACAATCCAAATCCCAGTTTGTTCAGACCCTAGCTGGTACTTGTTATGATCTTTTTGATTCAGATGCATTTACAAAAATAATTTAAATAATACATGAGTCCATTCTTACTGTAATAGAGTCAGAGCAAACCATAATTCCACAGAGTTAAATAGAAAAATTCTCTTTTCACCATTCTCTCCATCTCGTTTCCCTCCCCAGAGGTAAGTGTGGTTTAGAGTGCATTCCTCCAGGAATTTTTTTGCACGTTTCTTCATATTTGTGCACAGGTAGGTATAGGTCTCCTGTTTTTACATATGTACGATCATACTACATGTACTGTTTTATGATTTTCCCTTTCCATTGTATACCAGATCTTGAAGATTGTTCAGTATAATGTATAATAATTTTTAAGTCATCTACATTTTTTTAAATGCCCCTTTTTATCTCACACAGAACACAGACCCTAGATTTGTTCAACAGAGGCTACTTGGCTTATTTTACATTATAGCAGATTGTCTAGAGACCTGTACCCTCCTTTAAACACTTCTTTGTACCCTGGCTATTGTCCAATATTTAAAAAATTTAGTTTCTATCATGGGGAAAGAGTTACTGAGAGCAAATCATGACTCTGCCATTTATAAGTTCAGTGGCTCTAAGTCTCTGTGCCTCAGTTTCCTCCTTTGTAAAATGGGGCTTGAAAATAACTCCTACTTCATAGGGTTGTTGGGAGGATTAAATGAGATGAAAAGGGTAGCACTTTTGGCTGTGTCTGGCATCCAGTAATGACTCCATACTGTTAGCTATATACACAGTCTAGAAACACAGGCCAGCAGAGAAGTCAGTTTCTTTAGTGCAATTCTTTCTGCCGTTAGGCCGTCTGGCTACTAAATCAGTTCCACGTGTGTTCAAGAGGGGCCCCCAGCCCAGGGAGTTAAGATCTCAGCCCTGGGGAGTTGGGTAGGGCCACAAGCCTTAAGCCTTACTCTTTTGATTGAAATAAAATTGCAAAATGAATAGTAATCACAATAGCAGATCATTATCCATTGGGTCCAAGCTGGGCCATCACGAAGGATATTGACAGAGCCACAAAAATGAGCCCAGGTCCAGAGGCCAAGCCCCTGAAAGAAGCCAGTCTGAGGGAAAGAGTGAAAATTGCCATCACAATCGAAAACATCACGGCTTGCGTTAAGATCCCACAATTTCTGATGCGTTGCTGCCACTATTGTTCTAGAACAAAGGCGAAGATTGGTGTGTGCATCAAATTGAGTGTATGCTGTTGAAAAAAAATGGCCAACTGGTCCTCTGTTGACACTTCTCATGCCTGGGACTTAACTGACCCTCACTTATTTTATTTTGGGCAGACTCATGTATGAACAGTGATTATTGGGCCCTGTAAAGTGATCAATAAATATTTGTTGAATTGTGCAGAATCAAACGGACTTTTATTTACTCTTTAATTCCCAAAGCTAAGTGCTGGGTCCTTCGTAAACATCCCTTTGATATGCTAAAGAGCCTGCAACGTTTAATGAGCTGTTAGTTTTAAACTGGACACATTAACTTGGAAAGTTTTGGATTTGCTGATGATTAATGGGCAAGAACTGGTTGGTAAATATCTGCCATGACTTTGGGGCTTGGTTGAAGAAGAGAAGAAACTGAATACAGCTCTGGCGGTCTGGTCCCTTTCTTCTCTTGTGACTGATCTGAATGCAGGGTCTTGTGCACCTTTGAGAGAAGAACGACTCGTTCTGGTATTGTTGCTTCTCCTCTTGTCTTCTATCTTCTCAGGGAAGATTCTGCTTAGCCTGATAATGCAAACCCTTTTAGGATCCCACGGGGAGCCATAAATCCACATGATTCCTATACTTTTTCATCCCTATTTCAAAACAGAATTAAATTTTGTTTGTTATTGTTTGATTTAAAATGGTCCTAATTCGCTTCGTTGGCTATCATGCATTAAAAATCAAAACCGCTTTCCTGCTGTTTAAAAAAATACCAAGAGGAAAGAAGAAAGTTAGTGGCAAGATTGAGTTTCAACTGTTATATTTATTCATTTGCTGTGAGATAATCAGGCTATCAATTTCACAGAACAGTGAAGACATATGTCTAAAGATGCAAGAAGAATGAGCTGAGTCATATAAATCTCATTATACATCTTAGGCAGCCTATGGAAAGAGAAAGTGGTCCTCTAACAAACAGGATAGGCTAGGTTATGCTATAGTAACAACCACAAAATCTCAGCAAAGGTTTATTTCATACTAATGTTACTTATCTAATTCATTTTAGCCAGTGACTCTGCTCATTGTAATTACTTAGAGACCTAGGCTACTTTAATTACCACGGTAATATGAAGGCAACAAGAATTGCACTGGCTCTTAAATTTTTCTGCCCAGAAATCACTTCTGTTCACATTTTATTAGCCAAAATAAGTCACCTGGCCATGCTAACTTCAAAGGAGGCAGAGAAATGTAGACTTTTGTTGTGTGAGCAAGGAGGACAGCTGAAAGTATTTGGTGAACAGCTAAAATGACTATCATAAATCCCAAATCTACAGAACTCAACACAGAAAAAGTCTGTGATTCCTCCAGGCAAAATGCAACCTGTATCCAGGAAAGCTGGAAGTAGGTCTCAGCCTTGTGAGCATAACTCCATGCAACTACTTTCCTGTGCCAATCCCCATTTCTTCTCCTTCCTTCTCCTTCTCGGGTTCTTCATTCTCTCACTCCATCTATTCCTGAGTGTGCAAAGCACTTTTCAGCCTGGTGATCTTAACAGCCATGGGTTAGGGTGTACAAAGGAAAGTGGTATCTGACTCACAGTAAACTGAAGTGTCTCCTACTTCAGAAATGAACAGTATAAATATTCCAAGGCTCTTCACTGCCTCTGTCCTCCTAAAGGTTAAAACGACAGACTTTAAAATCTATATCTAGCAAAGGACTGGTATTGGAATATATGAAGAACTCCTCCAACTTAAAATCAAATAGACAGACAACCTAATGTTTTTTAAAGGACAAAAGGATTGAACAGATAGTTCACAGAAGATATGTGAATGCCCATAAACACATGAAAAAGTGCTCAACATCATTAGTTGTCAGAAAAATCTTAATTTAATGTAAATTAAAACCACACTGAGATACTACTACACAACTGCCAGAAGAGTTAAAACTAAAAAACTGACAACACTAAATGTTGGCCAGGATGTGGAGCAGCTGGAACTCTCATACGTTGTTGGTGGAAGGGCAAAGTGGCCCAATCACTTTGGGGAAAGGTGCAGTGCTTTTCTTTTTTAATATATCTGAACATAACAGCCACCCTATGGCCCAGCATTCCCATCCTAGGTATTTACCCAAGAGAAATATAAGCAGATGGCCTCCAAAAGAATTGTGCAAGAATATTCATAGCAGTTTAATTCCTAATAGCCAAAAATCTGGAAATAGCCCAGGTTTTCATAAAGAGGAGAATGGATAAACAAACTGAGTTATGGTCATATAATGGAATTTGGGAATAAAAAGGAAAAACTTGATACATGTAATAACATAGATGTATCTCAAAAATATTATGTGGAATAAAAAAGGCTTACACTAAAGAGGACATACTGTATGAGTGGAAATTTTTGGAAGTTCTAAACAGGTTAAATTAATCTATGGTGGACAAAAAAATCACTGGAAAAGTACTTGCTCCTGTGGTTTGGAGGCAGGAATTGACCAAGAAGAGTCATGAGGAAACTTGATGGGGAGATGGTAATTATCTCTTGATAAGGGGTGTGCACTACAAAGGTATAGGGATTTTTCACAACTCATGGAGTGACAGGTTTAAGATTTATGCATGTTATGGATATAAACTTTACCTTTAAAAAAGCTGTAAACAAACACTAAACCCTAATGAATAATATGCAGGCTGATATGTTTAGGGTTAAAGTCAACTAATGTCTGCAACTTATTTTGAAATGTACACACACATAAATACAATGAAATAATGGATGGTGGAGGATGGATGTGTGATAAAGCAAATACAGATGCTCCTTGACTTACAGTGGTTCCACTTGTGATTTTTCAACTCTATGATAGCATGAAAGTGATCTGCATTCAGTAGAAAGCGTAACTTCATATTGTAAGTTGAGAGCTTTATGTCCGTTTTGACTTAGGATGCATTCTTAACTTACTATCTTTTTTGACTTATGATGGGTTTATCCAGATGTAGCGCCATCATAAGTCGAGGAGTATCTGTACAACAAAATATTAATTGCAGAATCTAGGTGCTAGGTTAGGTAGACATTCTCATATAATTCCTTCAACTGTTATGCGTGGAAGAAAGAAATCCCCATAGGTTCTGGAGCCCAATCCTCCTGGACTGAGGCCAAGCTCTCTCACTTGCTGTGTGATCTTAGACAAGTTTCTTAACTCATCCGGTCCTTGGTTTTCTTGATATCCCCAACCTCCTGGGATAGTTGTGAGCATTAAACATATAAGAACCCTCATCCCCTAATACATGCCCAGGTCATCTCAGCTATTATTTTAACGTTATTCCTTTGTGCTTTATCTGATATTCTGAGGATGAATCATTTTAGAACAGCTCTCCTGTTGTCATTCCAAAGCCCCAAATCAGAAAGATGAACCGGGATATCCCCTGTTCACCTACCAAGGTGCCCGCCCAAAACACAGAAGTATTCAGGAAGGGTGGGTGAGGCGGAATTGATGGGGCTGCCCGGCTTATAACATCATGGCAAACAACCTCTGAACACCTCTGGTCACTCACCGACGAGGGACTCATGTGATAATCTTGGTATAATCCAAACAAGAATTGGCTCTCTTAGCATTTCCCAGACATGAATGCTCCAGATCTTGCAGGGAAAGGAATACCCAAACTGATGTTCCTCCATTCTTTTTCTTTTTGGAGAGGTTAGTAACCTATTCTATAGATTTCTTTAGATATACTTAGAGACAGGGACTCCATCAGTCATTCAGGCTAGAGTGCAGTGGCATGATCACGGCTCACTGCAGCCTCAATCTCCTCAACTCAAGTGATCCTCCCACCTTGGCCTCCCAAGTAGCTGGGATACACAGGCATGTGAAACCATGTAAGGATAACCTTAAAAACAATTTTTATAGAGATGCTGTCTTGCTTTCTTGCTCAGGCTGGCCTTGAACATCTGGTCTAGAGCAATCCTCCTGCCTGGGTCTCCCAAAGTTCTGGAGTACAGGCGTGAGCCACTGTGTCCAACCTAGATTTCTGATTAGAGCCCTGGTTCTCACCAGGGGAAATTTTGTTACCCATACCCCTCACTCCTCCCCAACCACTGGCAATGTCTGAAGACATTTTCAGTTGTCATGACTGAGGGGGCTGGTTTGCTCCCGGCATCTAGTTTGCAGAGGCCAGGGATGCTGTTAAACATCCTACAATGCTCAGAGCTGCCCCCCACCCCCCAAAAAAGAATGACCCGGCCCACAATGTCAATAGTGCTGCAGTTAAGAAACCCTGGAGTAGATTGTAAAGGAAAGCTGGGCAGAGTGGCCATGTCAAATTACTTATTTGACAGTCCTTTCCTGAGCTTTCTCTGTGCCAGAGCTTGAGCTCACTTGGAAAGGGAGAGCCACAGACCCTTTCTCAATGGCAGCCATGAAGATGGGGAAGGCCGCCATCAGGACATTTCTCTCCCAAGCCTCCTCCCTCCCTCCCTCTCTGCATGCTAGAAACACAATGCCGCTTTAAGATGTTCCTGAGGCAAATATCCAGAACTCTGCTTCTCTTCCACTGTTTCCAAAGCTGAAATGAGGATGCCCAAGAATGTCTTATTGATTCATGTAATAGATTTATTTAATATGCCCATTACCCTGAGGCCCAGGGGAGAGAGGGGCCAGGGGCAGCTTAGGACAATGCACATAGCCATAAAAACCACAACTACATTAAATGTAATCAAATGGCTAAAATCTGTCCCAGACCCACATTAGAGGAAGCATGTCATAACCCTTCTGTCACAACATCAGATTTAAAAGGGGCCTCCAGAAATGGAGACCGTGACCCAGGCCAGCCGGCCATGCAGCCACTTCCTGTGAGCTGTGATTGGAAGACCCTGAAAAGGCCTCTCTGGTCCTAATCTCTGCCACCAAGCCAAGTCATGATGCCTGGAATCCCACCATTAGATTTGTTCTTTTGGGTAAAGCATTGTTCTCTCTATTCAGTCCTCTTTTAAAGTATAAATATCATTAGAAAAAAAATGTGATTCATCAACAAATTCTTGAGGATGTGTTAAGTAGTGGTTAAATGCAGTGACTTCATTTACTATTATTATTATTATTGTAGAGACAAGGTTTCTCTCTGTTGCCCAGGATGAAGTGCAGTGTTCCAATCATAGCTCATTGCAGCCTTCAACTCCTGGGCTCAAGGGATCCTCTCGCCTCAGGGAGTTCCTGAGACTGCAGGCATGTGCCACCACACCTGACCAATTACTTTTTAAAAATTTTTTTGTAGAGACAAGGTTTCTCTATGTTGCCCAGGCTGGTCTTGAACTCCTGACCTCAAGTGTTCCTCCTACCTCAGCCTCCCAGAGTGCTAGGATTACAGGTGTGAGCTACTGCCCCTAGCTGCAATGACTTTAAAGCCAGCTGGATTCCTCAGGTTGAGACTGGGCTCTGTCATTCTGTAGCTGTGTAGCTTGGAATGAACCTCTCTGAGCCTCGGTTTCCTCATCTGTAAAATGGGGATGTTAATAATCCCTACTGGCAGGTTTGCTGTGAGAATTACATGCAAATAAAGCAAAGAAAGCAGTAAGTACAGTGCCAAACTCATAGGAAACTCTCAGTAGGATTATGAGTGTGCTAATAAGAGTGTTGAGCATAATAATCAATGGTAGTGACTATGGAGGTGAATGAGTCTTTGTTACACTCAAATCGGAGGTCTAGCTTCACTCTAACTTGAGGTAGGAAGTTGTCAGTGATCTGGGAGAGGTATAAACAGCAGTGTATTAGTCCGTTCTCTTGCTGCTGTAAAGATACTACCCGAGTAGTATGGTACCCGGGTATGGATAATTTATAAAGGAAATAGGTTTAACCAGTTCACAGTTCCACATGGCTGGGGAGGCCTCAGGAAACTTACAATCATGGCTGAAGGGGAAAAGGCACGTCATACATGGCAGCAGGTGAGAGTGTGAGAGTGTGTGTCAGTGCAGGAAAAACTACCATTTATAAAACCATCAGATCTCTTGAGAATTCACTCCCTATCAGGGGAAAAGCATAGGGGAAACTACCCCCATGATCCAATCACTTCCCACCAGGTCTCTGCCTAAACACCTGGGGATTACAATGCAAGATGAAATTTGGGTGGGGATACAAAGCCTAACTATACCAAGCGGGGAGAGAGGCTATCAATTCAGAGGGGCAGTGTGAAGCCAAAAAGCCTTCCCAGAGGAAACTGCACTTGAACTGAGCCTTAGAGGATATGTGTGTGGCTTGGAAGGATAGGAGTGCAGGATTAAAAATCTGCCAAGATCAGGGCTCCCTGTGAGCAGAGGCCAGGGCAGGATGGCCACATTCAAGGTGCAGGGTGTTCAATAGAGGGGCGCAAGGGGCTGGAGGCAAGCTGCACGTTGCTCTCAGACAGACCATGCTCTTTCAGGCTGGCAGCTGCCCACATGGGGCACTTTTTTCTAATCTGCACAGAGGCACCCTATGAGACTTTAATCTACTTCCTGCCTGCTGAAAAAACAGCAGGGAAGTTTCTCCATATGGAACTCAGGATGGACCTGGGAAGGTTGCCTGAGGTTAGACATGGAAGGGCCTCCAGACGTGGACTTAAGTTAAGTCTAGGACCTCATGCATTAAAATGGGCCCCATTTCAGTGAATGACTATTACCATACCCATTTTACAGATGAGGAAACCAAGGCTCAGAGAGGTTTAATGATGCTGAGTTCAAATCACTGCCCTGTCACTCATGAGCTGTATGACCTTGAACAAATCACTGCACCTCTCTGGGCTTTGACTACTTATTCACTAAATGGGATATTATTCCTGGTTCTTGGGAGATTTAAGGATTAAATGAGATAATCCAGGGCTTGTAGACAGCCCTGGACATGGTGATATGGTGCTGGGCACAGAACAGGTGCTGCTCAGAAGTTATCTTTAATGTTTCATGATGTAATAACAATAACCCCCTTTCTGCTAAGATATGTTGATCAAATATATTACACATTATCAGGTATGATAATCAGACAACTGACCTCAAGAAACAGAAGGGGGAGTGCTCTGAGTGGGACTAATAGAGTGAGTGGGATGGGGTGAGGGAGCACAGAGGGAAATGTGCAGTGGCCAGGAGGCGACGTGATGGTGCTGAGCCCACTCTTCCGGGGTTGGCCAAGCTCCGTGGTCTCCAGGGAGGATGATGCAGGGCATAGCTGGCCTTGGGACTGGAACACAAACTCTAAGGCACAGAGAAAGTGTCTGTTCATGGTCTGCAGACAGGCAGGGACACTGGCTGCCTTGTTTACCACTGGGTTCCCAAGGCCCAGGGAACATATCCCCACCCAAATCTAATCTTGAATTATAGCCCCCTTAATCCCCACATGTTGTAGGAGGGACCTGGTAGGAGGTAATTGAATCATGGGAGTGGGTTTTTCCTGTGCTGCTCTCATGATAGTGAATAAGTCTCATGAGATCTGATGGTTTTATAAAGGACAGTTCTGTGCACACACTGTCTTGCCTGCCACCATGTAAGACATGCCACCTTTGCTCCCCCTTTGCCTTCCTTCATGACTGTGATGGCTCCCCAGACATGTGGAACTGTTGAGTCCATTAAACGTCTTTTTCTTTATAAATTGCTCAATCTTGGATATGTCTTTATTAGCAGCATGAGAACAGACTAATAGAGTGAGTGAATACAAGGATACTATAAAAGACATATATGGCAAGAGACTGCCACAAAGAGCCCCCAAACCAGATTCAGACTGCAGCCATTGTGTGGGCCCCAGGGTGCTCATGCACAGCTGTGATGGGTGAGCTCATAAATACATGCACATGCATGCACATACACTCTCAGACACATACATGCTCATAGAGAGACATGCATATCCCCATGATCACACAGCACATGCAGGCATGCATGCAAAGATGCTTCCCCCACATACACACATGTGTGCATGCACATTAGCAGGTATATACACATCCCTCCACACTTACACCACACACACACATACACACATTCACACGTATACACACATTCCCTCCTCTTCTTACACACAGACACATACATCCAGAGATCTGTACACATTCACACACAGATACGCATTCACAAGTGTGCAGGCATTTGTATTAACATAGTCATATTCATAGATATAGTCAAATTTTCCCTATTTTCATATATGCAGATACATACCTGCATTCACAGATCAACATACGTGTCCACATCTTCACACATACAAGTACACACCTTCCCCCACATTCACACACGTAGATGCATACATTCATAAATGGACACATTTCCCATGTTCACAAACCCAGCCACACATTGGTAAGTATACACACATTTACACAAACACACTCACATTCATAGATATCTTCAAATTTTCTCCATCCACACACACACACAGACACAAATTCACAGATATACACATGTTCTCACACTCATACAATCACACACATTCATACACATTCATCTCACATACCTATACCTTCACAGATATACACACATTCTCCCCATAGACACATTGTAAGTATACATATAGTCATAACACACTAATATTCATAGATAGATTCAAATTTCCCCATCTACATTCAGAGACACACATATATTCTCCCACATTCACACACAAGACACGCATCCATAGATGTACACACATCTCCTACACCCACGCACACACATACTCACAGATATATACCTACTGGGACACAGACCCAGACACACATACACAGATATACACACATTCCTCCTCATTCACACAATCACATATGTTCACAGATAAACACACAGGTCCTCACATTCACACCCCATACACCCGCCCGGTTCTCAGCTATTGAACAAATTCAAAGCCCTCAGTGCCTCCCAGGCTTGTCTGGAGAACCTCAGAGCTTTCTCCAGAGTGACATCTCAAGTCATATGTATCACCCATAACTATACAAGTGGTCATGCTGGCTGCATTCTCCTGCCCTGCTCCAGAATGTGCTCCTGTTCCCGCAAGGGCCGTGGAGAAGCCCAGGAGGTCCTGGGTGTGGGGCTGCTGTCATGTTTTTCTTTTTATCCCCTTGGCAAGCTTTTGATCGATGGCATTGGATGAAAACATATCCTCTTCCAATGTTCTGCTTCTTGTGGACTGACACCCATGTTCCCCCCAATCAAATAAGAACCCGGTACACCCAGTCCTCTCTCCATTCACCTTAGGACTCCAAAATCCAGACAAGAAACCACCTTTTTGCACTCAATTAAAACAAGCTGCTTTAACCATAAATTAAGTTATAATGCCTGTGCCCACCAGAGGAGCTAGCAAGGCACCCCTTGCCCTTGTCATAAATTAACTCGTTGATCAAATTTTAAATGAATTATAAAAGTTGAAAATTAAATCTGGCTAAATTAGGGGCTTCCCCTGTTATTTTAATGAAGCGGGAGCCACCAGTGGCTTAGATCAGAGCTGTGACGGCCAAACGTCAGCAGTGGACTCCTTCCAAACTCCAACTTGTGAGTCTCTCCACAGCATGAGAGAGCAGATGTCTCAGTTCTTGGTTCTGGCAGTCCAACCTCGAGCCCAAGAGGTTCTAGTAAACCTGACAATGGATTACTTCTCTGAATGTAATGGGCATAGGTAGTTTTACTTATTTATAGTTAATTCCTTAACATGGGAAAAAAATCCAATATCCACATTTTACCATACTTTTGTATGGTACTCTGAGGTACTTTTTATGGTAAAATCACTCTACATACCATGTCTCAGCTTCAACAAGAAAGAATGTTTGTAGAAATTAAAGCAAAGTATTGTTTTTGAGACAGGGTCTCACTCTTTTGCCTAGGCTGGAGTGCAGCGATATGAACTTGGCTCACTGCAACCTCTGCCTCCCAGGTTCAAGCAATTCTCCTGACTCAGCCTCCCAAGTAAATGGGACTACAGGCACTCACCACCATGCCAGGCTAATTTTTGTATTTTGGTAGAAACAAGGTTTCACTCACCATGTTAGCCAGACTGGTCTTGAACTCCTGGCCTCAAGTGATCCACTTGCCTCAGCCTCCCAAAGTGCTAGGATTATAGATTGAACCACCGCATCCAGCCTAAAGCAATGTATTCTATACATGATCATCAATGATACCTAGTTGCTAGTCTTTCCTTGGTTTTCCCATCCGTGACTTTATTGTTTCAGAGGAAGGCAAACTATGAACAAAGAAATCACTGATTAACTTTGTGTTTCAAATTAGACTCTTTCGAGTGCATAAAGAGACAATGATAAGTTGGGGAAAAGAGAAAACTTTCAAAACTTCCCCTTGTATGTCAAGAGCTAGGTTGAAGGTATGAACATGGAGTTCTAATGCACAAAAAGCCTAGAGAAAATGGTGGTCACAATGTCAAAGAGGTTCCCACCCGGCATCCTTCAGTGATTAGGATTGACCCAGCACAGTGAGACATCATGTCCAACCTGGAGCACCATGGCCAAGGACATGGTCAAGGTGAAGAGGTCTGCTTGCCCACAGCCAGCACAATGGGGATCCCAAAATTCCCACATGCCCACATAAAGAGATGGAGAAGTCATGGGAAACAGTGAGGCAGGAGTTAAGGCGATGCAACCCCAGAAAAGAGGCCATGGCCGAGACCAAGACCCTCAGCAGTGGACTCAAGCCTGATGTCTCCCAGACCAGAAGGAGTGATCCACACCACCAGATGTCAATACCAGATGCACAATCACCACGCACCAGGATGTAGGACCCCTCAGCAAGGTCCCAGAGAATAACCGAAGGGTCATCAGTGTCTTCTCTTGGCCGCCATGAGGCTGTGTAACCTTCCCTTGTACTCAGGCGCCATATTGGAAATGACTGGGAAGGAGAGATCATTGGAGAGTGAAGAAACAGCTCTGCAGGAACCTTGAATAGGTTTCATATTTACCCAGAAGAGACCATCTTAAACCAGAAGTCAGAGCAATCAATGAGAATCGAAACCCTAGGGAAAGATGAAGTCAGTTATAGAAAATACATCAACTGACATCTGTTAATACACCTGAGTTCTAGTGTGTACATTTTAATGATGCTGTTTAAGGTCACAGAGGAGCATAAAATACTTGCAATTTGCTGATCTTAAACAAAGCTCCAGGTGTGTATTTCCTAGTTTCCCATTGACCTGATGTAATAATAGTGACTTAACAAAGATCTATGATATTCTGAGCAGAGAAGACTGTATGGTTTCTGTTACTACTCTTTGTGCAGGTAGAAACATCAGATGAGATAAGGTCACTTGTCTTAAAACATCCAAATTAAGGTCCAAAGGGTTTTCTTCCTCTTATGGGGACCCCAGAGCCATGGGGAATGATTATTGGTGGGATTTTCCCAAATGCTTTCTCAAAGGAATCTTTCTTGTGCACTCTCTCCCTCCCATCTGTGCCTTGCATTAGGGATGTCAAAGGGAAGAAAAATCATGTCTGGATGAAAAGCAAGAAAGAAAGATGCTGGGGAAAGAGCTGTTTTAAATGAGCTTACTTTTAATGTAAACACATTTAAATCAGAGACAGGGAGGGCCAAAGAGTGGACCTCATGCCCAGAAAACCCGATTTCAAAGGAGAAGATATTAAGATTACCAGTTCTCTCTCTCCTTCACATTTCCACCAGCTCATCACCCCTCAGAGGCAAGCCACCAAGCACTCTGGCCACAAATCAGAACTGCCACAGAAGACAGACCCTAGGGATTTTAATGCCATAGCAGGGCTCTGTCGGGGAACAGCAGGTCTAATTAACCAAAGCTAGCTTGCAAAGGTGCCAGGGCTGACTGGCCACTCAGCCCAAAGAGACAGAGAGTGGCAGGAGGGTTATTTAGAATTGAGCAAAGCCCCCTTCAATCAGGCTTTCAAAGTAATTAGGAAGCAGAAGAACAATTCATCAGTGGCCTAAGTGGATGTAGCACCAGCCTCGCCTGACAGTTTTTGCCTCTACTTTTATTTGCTCTTTCATTTCTGGACAAAGGGATTAAAGTTCTTCTCAAACTTTGTGATCGTGGCTCACAGTAAGAAATACATTTTACATTGCAGGGTAGCATGCGCGCATACACACACACACACACACACACACACAGAAACAAAAGTTACACATTTGTACTGACCATTCTATGTGCAATAGACTCTGATACTTTCTTTTCTTCTCTTTTTAGAGATGGGGTCTTGCTTTGTCACCCGAACTGGAGTACAGTACCACGATTACAGCTCACCGCTGCCTGGAATTCCTGGACTCAAGCAATCCTCCTGCTTTAGCCTCTCAAGTGGCTGGAACTACAGACATGTGCCACGCCCAGCCAATTTTTTAAATTTTTTTTTTTTTTTTTTTTGGAGACAGGGTCTTGCCATTTTGTCCAGGCTGGCCTCGAACTCCTGGGCTCCAGCAATCCTCCCACTTCGGCCTCTCAAAGTGCTGGAATTACAGGCACAAGTCCCGGTGACTGGCCAATACTTTCTTTTCTATACTATTCTATTCCATATTTTTAAATGCTGGTCATGGTCCACTAAATTGAATTTGCCACCCACTAATGGACTGCAACTGAAAAATAGTGGTCTATAACTCTGTGAGCAGTACCTGCTTGTCTTGATATTTCATTTCTATCCAGAGAGTTTTCAGGTAGGCAATTTGTTTGGGATCTTACACTTTTGATTATTTTGAGCCTCCTATATCTAAGATCCAAGACACATAGCTATTTTGTTGGACTATTGGGATTGAGTTATTGCTATTATTACTAGTAGTAGTGTTTCAGTTATAAATAAGCCCCTGAGAGATTTCTGGTTACAAAGTCAATGGGGATACAAAGACAACTTCTTATCAGCTGAATGGAACTCTTGGAATTTCTAAAGAGAAAGTTCTTTCTCTGGGTTCTTCAGAGAGTTCTGCCTTTCTGGAAATGCAATCATTACAAAAAGCTTGACATATCTTAGTAAAATTAGATCAGAGCTAGATATCACAACACTTGAGTCCTAGACTGGCTCTGATTAGTTATTTGATCTTGAGCAAGGCCTTTATTCACTGTGATGGGCACTATTGGTTGCCTAATTCAGTATTATTGCCTACGCTTTCTTCTTTGTCATCTCCGGTGATACTGCTGGAAAGCAGATTACCCCCTCTGCCATCATCCTTTGCAGCCAGTGGTGGCCGTGTGGCCCAGCTCTGACCAATGAGGTGGCAGCAGGAGTTTGAAAGGAAGAGGGTAGACAGGGAGAGCTTTTGGTTGCCTGATTAAGGTAAGGGTTAGCTGGGGCCAACTCTTCTCTTCATTCTTCCTGCTTTGAGAGGACAAGATTCGGGGAGCTGCAGAAACCCTCTTACAAACCATGTGACACACATGGAGATGAAACCAGCCCAGACGGGATGACACAGAAGAAAAATAGGGCCAAGGTTTCTGGTGGCATCACAGAGAACACAAATATCAGCAATGGCCGGCCCTTGGATTTTTGGTTACTTGAGAAAAAGAAATGTCCGTTTTAGACATTGTTGGTTGGATTTTCTGTTTCTTGGAACCAAATGGCTTCCTAGGTAATATACCCTCTCTGGACAATGTCCAATAAGGACGCCATGTCATCAGTCCCCCTACTTTCCCCACAGAGATGTTGTGAGGGTCAAAAATAGGGCTTCTCAGATTTGACACTTTCGACATTTCAGGCCGTATAATCCTTCGCTGGAGGATCTTTCCTGTGCCCTGTAGGATGCTTAGCAGCTGCCCTGGCCTCTATACACCAGATGCCATGAGCAGCCCGTCCCCAGTTGTGACAACCAAACATGTCTTCAGACATTGCCAAATGCCCTCTGAGGGACAAAATTGTCTCCAGTTGAGACCCACTGGCCTAAAGTAATAATGAATATGACTGCACTTTAACACTTAAGATTTCCAGGAGAAGGGAAAGCATTATTGTCAAGTGTATGGTATTTCCGTTTAGATTTTCTTGGTTGTTAAAACTACACTAAAAAAATACATTGTATAACTCAGATTAAGGTTTTCTTGCTAAGTAAAGAAAAAGCAACAAAGTCTCCTGAAATCAAAGGAAAAATCCAGCAATATGTTCGACTTGACCCATTTCTCCCAGGAAGAGGAGTTGGTGGCTCTGGTATCTAATAGGGATGTTCTAGACAGACATTTTGGATACTGATTAAAAATGACTGCTGGGTGAGGTGACTCATGCCTATAATCCCAGCACTTTGGGAGGCCAAGGCAGGCAGATCACCTGAGGTCAAGAGTTCAAGACCAGCCTGGCCAACATGGTGAAATGTGGTCTCTACTAAAAATACAAAATTAGTCCAGTGTGGTGGCACATGCCTATAATCCCAGCTACCTGGGAGGCTGAAGCAGGAGGATTGCTTGAACCTGGGAGGCGGAGGTTGCAGTGAGCCAAGATCACACCACTGCACTCCAGCCTGTGCGACAAAAAAAAAAAAAAAAAAGACATTGGAGTAAGGCTGTCTTTGCTTGCTCCAGAGTGACTGCAAGAGAAGAATCTGGAACACCTATTTCCTTCAGCAATGCTCCATCTCTTCAGTACCAGGAATGTTAAGACCAAGTGCATTGTTAGCAAGTTATTGTAAAGGAGTTACCTTATGATGCCGCCAGATGTTCGGGAGGAAGAGGTTATCCTTGGGCAATGATTCTCCTTCTTTTGAACATAAAAATCTGAATGTCTTTTGAGGATCTCCTTAGCCCAAATTCTCCATCCATGTGATTTGGGAGGAACCATCCCCACTCTAGGTGCCAGGTATAAGACGTGACCTGGAGCCAAGACAGTTTAGCACATCCCAGCTTCTGGCCACAACACTTGGTTCACAGACATACGACCCAATCTGAGCCAGAGACCAGTTCCGATTTTGGAAGAAGTACAGATGTGGGTGAAGGGCACATAAGCTAGGGTCACTGAAAGACATTTTACCAATGAGCAGGTGCCCTGCCTGAAGATATCAACAAAGAGGAAAGAAGAGGAGAGAGACCAGGCCCTGTAAACATCCTTAGATGTTGGTTTCAGCCTGAAGCTGGGGCTATCCAGGACTTCTTACTGCGTGAGCCAATAAATAAATTCTGGGGTTTTTGACTCTCACAAATAAAGCCATGCTTGGCTATTAAAAGACAGAATGGCCTCATTGAGGGTGATCTGTCTTATAGCGTAGCCCACTGGACAGGGAGGGAGGTGCTGACGTATTGGGATGATATATTTCTCTTTATAATATGAAACCTAGCAACATACTTAAAATATTAAAGAAGAAGAGGAGGAGGAGGAGAAAAAGAGGAGGGGAGGAGGAGGGAGAAGAAGAAGGAAGAGGAGGCGGAGAAGGGAGAAGGAGAAGGAGGAAAGAAAGAGGGAGGAGGAGAAGGAGGAGGAAAGAAGAATCCAAACAATAAAACAAACAGAAACAAACCCAGGAGTCTGCGTGCCTGTGAATCCCTCCCCTCCCTGCAGAATATATCAGAGAGATGTGGGAAACTTGACTCTAAGAAGCCACACTCTGGAGCCGGACATTAATAAAGATGTCTTTGGGGGACTCAGAAACTCATAAAATAGAGTCTGGCTGAGCCCCGAGGTATGGGGTGGCAGCTTGCCCAGAACACTGTCAGGAGCCACCAAAGCTTCTGAAACTCCAGCAATATGGATTCTCTCTCTCTTTTTTATTTTTCTCTCTCTCTCTCAGAGGAAAACTTGACCCACATAAATATTGTCTGATGACAAGTGTTGAGCTTGCTGGCAGAAGTTCCAGGCACTCCCACCTGCCGTATTTTTGCCACCATGACAAATGAAAAACAACAAGGCCAGGGCTAGGGTGGCACCTGCTCCAGGGCATGGCAGCCTTGCTCCTTCTTGGAAGCCCTGGAGGTGTGCGCAGGTCTAGACAATCATAGCTCAGGCCCATTTTCAGACACACTGGTTTTTCCTGGAGTGGACACACATGTGGACACAGCATGATCACCCAAAGTCTGTAGTTTATTTACATTAGGGTTTACTCTTGGTGTTCTACATCCTATGGGTTTGGACAAATGCAAATCTTCTTGATTCTATGGTTCCTTTGGCTCCTGGGAGGGTTGCATGTCCTCTGAAGTTGACACTGATTTTGTGACTTAGGCCAAAATCATTAAAAATGATATCATACAGACTAAGGGGGCATGTAGCTCTCTGGGCAGTGAGGCTGAAAAATGTCCCCTTTGTCCAAAGGAAAATGATTTGGGGGCAAACAAAACAAAACAAAACCATCTCACTCTTGACAACTACATGCCAGAACACCTTTCTTTCACATCAACTCAGGCTCAAACATTCACTCTGAGACCCTCAGCAAGTGAACTGGCTTCTTGGCTATCCATTTCTTTATCAGAGAAAAGTGGCTGATAATCTCCCTCATCCATCATGTATTGTGAGAAATATGTGCCTGGCATAGAAACATACAATAGTTGCCGTCATCATCACTATTGTCATTGTAGCCATAGAGCAAAGTTTTGGGTTCAGCCTTTGCCAACCTCACTGCAGAGCAGAGCTCAGAAGACAGCCCAGTGCCTTCTCGTGGAATCTACTTCCTGAGGGCCACCAAGCAAAATGAAATTTGGGTTGGTGCTAGTTGGAAATATAAAAGAGTTTCTTCCAAATAATAATCCCAGAATTATAAGAGATTATTTATTTTTTGGTATCTGTCATCATACTTTCCACACAACAGGTGCTCAACTCAACTTAGCAATCAAAAATTGTTGATTGATTAGAAATTACCTGTGTGAACCACAGAGTCTCCCTTTGCTGGGAGTGGGCAGTGGTGGCATTTGAGTATGTCTCAGAGCCCCCAAGTGTGAAGTGCTCATTCCCTTCTCCAACCTAATGTCGGGCCACAGATGCCAAAACAGCCCCATCCAGAGCTCTGCTTCATAAATAATTGGTCAGACACAAGTTTGACTTAATCAAGGAAGGCTATGTAAAGCAGATTAATGACATTTTGATGAACTTTTCAACTCAATTTGAAAAGCCATGCTACGTTAACCACCATTTCCAATTACCCTCCAGGAAAAACTCTGGGGAAAGATGAGACCCCTCCAAAGTACAAAATGTACTTGTAGAGAGATGGTGATCTATACCACAGTCATCATCTAAGATCCTTTCCACATGAATGGTCAAGGTAAAAAACAACAACTGAACCAACCAAACAAAATGAGTTCTCTCTCTTCAGGGGAACGTTCCAACATTTCCAAACAAAAGATGGAATTTAGCACCATTTCATTTGCATCTAAAAGGTACTTAAATGTGGGCAAATCAGAGCAAAGACTGAGGCAAATCCTTCTACTGGACATGCCTCAGTTTCCCCTCTTTAAAGCACTAGTAGTGGACTGGTTGCCTTTAAGGTCTCT
>NW_026652281.1:90157508-90165807 GCF_009828535.3 Hylobates moloch
TTCTAGCAAAAACAATGAAGGAATAATCAGGATCTTTTTTTTTTTCTTCTTTCTTTTCAGTTTTGGCGCCTGGGGAAATGGTTAACAGAGTATTTCATTGTGTTTGGGGTCCTGGTGACTTGTCTGGTTGAGATAATTCTGGTCACCCTTTGGCATCTCGACCTGTCCCAATTCATGTGGCAGAGCAAAAAGAGTCCTGGGCTTCAGCCTTTGGATGGTGGTGGTTCCAGGGTGCTACCTCTGTCCTTGTGGTTGCTAAGCTCAAGACCCAGAGTATGGACTGCTGCAGAATCATCTAAAGTTGCCTTCCCCACAACCTGTGACCCAAAATGAGCTTCAGTAGGTACAGGCAGGACCACAGGAAGAACACGTTGCATGTTTTTTATGACTACTTTTTTTTTTTTTTTTTTTGAGATGGAATCTCTCTCTGTTGCCTTGGCTGGGATGCAATGGTGTGATCCTGGTTCACTGCAACGTCCACCTCCCGGGTTCAAGTGATTCTCCTGCCTCAGCCTTCTGAGTAGCTGGGAGTACAGGCACGCACCATCATGCCCGGCTAATTTTTTTTTTTTTTTTTTTTTTAGTAGAGATAGGATTTCACATGTTGATCAGGCTGATCTCAAAATCCTGACCTCAGGTCAGCCGCCCGCCTCAGCCATCCAAAGTGCTGTAATGTTCAAAGTGCTGGGATTACAGGCGTGAGCCACTGTGCCTGGCCCAGATTACTTTTTTAGAGCAGTTTTAGGTTGACAGCAAAACTGAGAGGAGGGTAGAGAGATTCCCTATATGTGCTTAACCCAACACGTATGTAAACTTCCCCATCATCAACATGGTTCACCAGACTGGTACATTTGTTACAGTGATGAACCCACGTGGACACAGCGTGATCACACAAAGTCTGTAGTTTGTTTACGTGAGGGTTTACTCTTGGTGTTGTACATTCTACGGGTTTGGACAAAAGCATAATGACAAGGTTTCACCATTATGGTATCACACAGAGTGGTTTCACAGCCCCAAAAATCCTCTGTGCTCCACATATTCATCCCTCTCCTAAGGCCTATCTTTGGAAAGCACTGATCTTTTTACTGTCTCCATAGTTTTGCCTTTTCCAGAATGTCATAGAGTTGGACTGATACCGTATGTAGGCTTTTCAGATTGGCTTCTTTCACTTAGCCATGTGCATTTCAGGTTTCTCCATGCAGCCTTGATAGCTCATTCTTTATTAGTGCACCCTGCATTTTTTTTAACTCTGAAGAATTTTCTGAATTATGCTTCCCTTTCTGCAAAATTTTTTTAAAGAAAATCTGTTTCTTTAAACTTTTTGCCAGCAAAGGTCACCCTGAAATATATCCAACACACTCCTGAATCTAAACCTTTGTGCCTAGAAATCCTCCCCCCGACCCCTCACACCATCCTCTACACTTGACCTGTTAAAGCAGAAGTTAACAAGTCAAATGTCTGCTGGTGCCAGATCACAGAGCACAGGTGAATGAAGCACGAATATTGTAAGACAGCACCCACCCCTTGCCTGAAGTTCCTCAATCCAAAAGGCTCTGGGCACTGCAGGTTTGTTGAAAATGATTTGTGGCAAAATCTGTTCTGATCTGATCTTATTTGGCAGCAAAACCTGCCCAGAACAGATGGGAGTCTATTTAAAGCCTCTATTTATCCCCCTCAATGTGAGTATTTATACATTGTCGTATACAGATATTAGTGTGATTGACTGGGGGGGGAGGTACTGCCCTAGAACCACTGGGGATAGAATATAATAGAATATGTGAACTGTATTACATCTCTAAAATATAAAAAATTGTGAATTTGAAGACATTGAACCCCAGAAGTTTGGATGAGGAATCAGGAACCTGCACAATAGGGAGTGGTGGGGACTGTGGAAAAGTGAATAGAATCCCTACAAAGTGCCAGGCAGCTAGATGTTGATGCTCAGGAAGGTGGGCCTGGTGTTGCCAGATTTTTAATGCTTCCCAAAAGACAATAAAAAAGCAGATATTGACATGCTGTCTCTTCTTGTTTTAAAAATACTGTGCAGACCACACAAAACCAGCCTGTTCATAGTTTCTTTGTCAGAATAATTCATTTTTGGCCTGACTCAAATGCTATCACCTTCAAAAGTGTTCCCAGATTCCCCATTTGCTATGGATTGACTGTGACCCTCCCACCCCAAATATTCATAGGCTTCAGCCCTAACCTCCAATGTGACTATATTTGGAGATAGGATCTTTAAGGAGGTAATTAAGATTAAATAAGATCATAGGGATGGGGCCGTAATCCAACTGATGTCCTTTTTTTTTTTTGAGACTGAGTCTTGCTCTGTTGCCCAGGCTGGAGTGTGGTGGCGTGATCTCAACTCACTGCAACTGCTGCCTGCCAGGTTCAAGAGATTCTCCTGCCTCAGCCTTCCAAGTAGCTGGGATTACAGGCACCCACCACCACGCCTAGTTAATTTTTGTATTTTTAGTAGAGACGGGGTTTTGCCATGTTGGCCAGGCTACTATCAAACTCCTGACGTCAGGTGATCCACCCACCTCAGCTGCCCAAAGTGCTGGGCTTATAGGCATGAGCCACCGTGTCCGGCCGCAACTGGTGTCCTTCTAAGAGGAGACACTGGAGTGCACACTCTCTCTGTGCAAGTACACAGTGAAAAGCCACGTGTGGACACAGCTGAAAGCCAAAAAGAGAGGCCACATCAAAAAACTAACCCCAGTGGTACTTTGATTTTGGACTACCAGCCTCCAGAACTGTGAGAAAATAAATCTTTATTGTTTAAGCCACCCAGTCTGTGGTATTTTGTTACAGCAACACAAGTGGGCTAATGTAGCATTCATCATTGATTTTCCCCTACCCCTATCCTAAGCAATAATGGCTTAATTTTATTCCATATTTACAGTATTATTATTCCTTTCGGTTGTTTTATCTATGGTTATTGGGTAATTCACATACAGCCCTTAGCTCAATGCCTGGGGCATGGTAAGGCAACTCTAATTAGTACTTACTAATATTCTTACCATTTTTTAATTATTTTTTTTTGAGACAGCTCTGTCACCCAGGCTGGAGTGTAGTGGCATGATCACGGCTCACTGAAGCCTCAAGCTCCTAGGCTCAAGGGATACTCCCACCTCAGTCTCCTGAGTAGCTGAGACCACAGGTGCACGCCACGACACTTGGATAATTTTTATTTTTATTTCTATTTTTATTTTTGTAGAGATAAGGTCTCACTCTGTTGCCCGGGCTGGTCTTGAACTCCTGGGCTCAAGCCATTCTCCTGCCTTGGCCTCCCAAAGTGCTGGGATTACAGGCATGAGCCACCGTGTCCAGCCTGTTGTCATTATTATTGTTATAATATTATCATTATATATTCTTGAGAACATAGACATGTCTTACCCTTTTGTTATTTGATTATTTTTGGTAACAAACCCTTAGGCTCCAAAGTCGCAGAAGGAGAATGTCTCTTGTCTGGGGGTGTCTTGGAGGGAGGGGTCCACCCAGATCCAGAACTCTGGGCAAGTTCTTTGTGTCTTGGTTTCTCAGTTTTTCTAAAAGTAAATCATTCTGTTTCTTCTCTACCTCCCCCTACACCATCATCTACACCCATATACGCAGACACATAGACACACACACACACACACACACACACACGGAAATGCCAGGCAATAATGTAATTAACCAAAAACACTGTTATAGAAAGAGACGAAGAACAGAGATGCAAGAAAAGAAATGGGACTAAAATTGGCTTTTGGTGCAAAGAAGGTCAATTATTGAAGAGAGTGGTAATTTCAGGGCATATCAAGGGAAAACACAGCCATCCCAATCCCAGGGTGGCTGGAACATCTGGACTGCATGTAGCCAAGTGGATGAGGGTTGATTCAGAGATCTCGGGTTCAAATCTCAGCATCTTGACCCTGGACCTCAGTGTCCTCAGCTATAAAATGAAAGCAATCAGCCTACCTTCGTCACAGCATAGGCATGAGGAATGAGTTGACACACTCAGTAAATAAATGAGTAAATATGGGTAAATAGAAAATGCTAGCTATTACTGTTAATAATGATAGCACACAATCTGTCACCTCTTGCTAAGTCACAGAACTGATCTTCAATTTATAATGTAATGTCTCAATGTCTTCAACTTAAGGGCAGTCATGTGATTCAGCTCTATATGCAATTATAGTGCTATGTATATAAGAGAGCACTGCTGTTAAAGTGGTATTCTTGTTTGAAATATTTTTATAAATACAAATATATCATATAACTTTGTTGAGGAGGAAAGGAGACTTTATAGGGGCTAATTGGACACATATCCTCAAGCAGGTCAGCTTGCCCAGCTCAAGGGGAAATAGAAAGGAGGGCAGATTATTTATTTATTTATTTATTTATTTATTATTTATTAAGAGCAGATTGTTTTGAGAAGTCTTTTCGTGGCCAGGCGCAGTGGTTCATGCTTGTAATCTCAGCATTTTGGGAGGTGCAGGAGGATTGCCTCAGCCCAGGAGTTCTAGAAGAGCCTAGGTAACACAGTGAAACCCTGTCTCTACAAAAAATACAAAAATTAGCCAGGCGTGGTTGTGCACACCTGTAGTCCCAGCTACTCGGGAGGCTGAGGTGGGAGGATTGCCAGGAGCCTAGGAGGCGGACATTGCAGTGAGCTGAGCTCTCGCCACTGCACTCCAGGCTGGGAGTGGACAAAGGGAGACTCTGTCTCAAAAAAAAAAAAAGAAGAAGAGAAAAAGAAAACGCTTGTTGGGGTGATTTCCAGTTCCCAGTGGTTAGTTAATGTGTCCGCAAGCAGATTTTTCCCTGGAAGGTTTAGTAATTTCTTAGTGCCCGCACATGTTGCTTAATCCCACTCTTCATTTTTCTCATCTGTAGAATGGGGATATGAATAGTAGCTACTTCCTGGGATAGTTGTGAAAATTAAGTGAGCCCTTATGTGGAAAAGGCTGAGAAGTGAGCACAAATGCCTGGCTCGTTTTGGTGCCACAGCAATGTTAACTATCATTCTGTTATCCTGCCTGGGGCTAGGCAGAGGTTCCAGGAACTTGGCTTTCTTTGGGATCTTTGAAAACTCTGCAGCTGCTGTTATGGGGACTCCAAGAGTTGATCCAGGCTGATTGGAAATAGTTTTGAGAATTGGTTATTTTCATTTTTAAAAAATTCGCCTTCACTGGCCTTTGCCAGCCTTACCAATGCCATAGAAATCTGCCCGGTGATTATCATAGGATAAAAGCTTTTATCATGAAAAGTTTTGTTTGAGAAAGCACGAATTGTGCTTCTCACTGTCGGCTTCCCTGCACGCCGGGATTCTGTCCACACTCCTACAAAGGCTGAGATTATCTCTCTCTGTTAAGGGTTTAAAATCCTACAAGCCAGCCATGCAAGTGACCAGTATCAGATTATGATAACAAGATCATGTTCAGTTATAAAAACAAGTGTCTAAACTTTTCTCATGTCACTTTCTCCCGGGGTCCCTTCTGAGAGGGAAGCTCAGCTCATTTTGAAGGCAGCGCTTTGAACTGAATTCATGGGGTATTTGCATAAGAAGATTTGAGGTTGAAGAATGGCTGCTATTGCATCTGCCCATTAATATGCCTGCTAATTCAGCACATTGTAAGCCTATTGACAGCTCACAAAGGGCTCAAATTCAAGGACAGTTATCCTACGGCCATTGTGAGGGCTTCAATTCAAGGAATATGTTCGCTCGAGGAATACAGTTGTTACAATTAGATATTTTTCATGAAACATTATAAAGAACTAATGACAACTAGAAGCACAATACTGCAACAACCACCAGAAAACATTCAGAACTCCATGAGCTTGACTCTGGTTCTCTCTCTCTTCCTGTCACGTAATCTCCCCCACACTTATTTTCCTAGATGCAGTCGGCAGCTGATGGATAGAGATCTCCAAATTCAAAAGCGCATTTATCTTGCTCCCTAAATTTAAATAAAAAGCAAAATGAAATAAACAGATCTCCACAGAAGGGGAGAAACCCACATCGCCGGCATAAATAGTGGTTAATTTAATCCCGTTTATGAAAAACGTCACACTGTCACCTCCAAGGAATATGCAAAGCAATATTAGAGAGCAGAGATGAATTATTTGAGGGGGAGAAAGCTTATCTCTTTTCAGAGGTAGAGAAAAGATGTTTATGTAGATCTGGGACAATTCAAAAACCAGGCAGAAAACAGTGCTCACCGTGGCCCTGTTCAGGTGGCTGGGGGCATTTTAAGTGAGAAAGTCGCCTCTCTCAGGAGGGAACTTGCAAAGGGCCCGGTCTGGAAGGCGGGCAGTTTAGCTGGGCTAGGGAGGCCGGCAGGAACTTTCTGAGAAATTCGGCTGAAATGCGGTTTCCAGCGGGGTGTTTGTGAGCGGCGTGCCCAGGGACGCCTGGGATTGGGGACATTGTCTCTGCATTGTGCTCAGCTCCCACTTGGCTGGCCATTGTCATAGGGGCCCATCAAGCCCCTGGCCTGAGCACCGGTTGTATTTTTCTCACTCTACATCCCTCAGAAAAGACATCAAAGACCAGAGAGATGTGCTTTTCGCTTTGTTTGGTGTCTGATTCTCAACATGTGGTTTCCTGGGCCAAACTTCGGCACCTTTTAACCTATTCTGTTCAGCTTAGGCGTGAGCTGTATTTGAGCATTAGGGAAACTATAGTAACCGATAATCTGCCTGTTGCTGAAAAGAAACTATGTATCTTGTCACACAAGAGCTGTGGGACGATCACCGTCCTAGACGAGACCCTTTAGGGGCTCCCAGCTTTCTTTCCTGGGGCTCAGCCTGTGCCACTGAAAAGGCGTCAAAACCCTTTGCCTTTCTGGCACTGAAGACCCCTGTTCATGTTCATTTATATTTAACAAATAAGGCATTGTCCTTTGCAACATACCAGCATTTGATTATGTATTACAAATGTATTCATCAAATCAGAAATGAGGCCTCTTAACAAAAGGGGGGGAAAACTTTGGTGCAGCCCAGGGGTGGAGCAGAGACTGAGATTTTCTTGGTGGGATTTTTGGGTTCTTTGGCAAGTAAGGCTGGACCTACTGTATACAGTACCAACTGAAATTTTTAAGACGCGCCAGGGGACCCCAATGCCGGATAGTTGAAGCTGTGATTTAAAGGACAAATCTAGACTGAGTGGAGTAGTGTGGGGTATCTGTTGAAAGTTCAGGCTCTGGAATCTCTCTACGAGGGTGCAAATCCCACCTCTGGCTCTTTCTCGCTGTGCAACCCTGAGCAAGTCTCTTGGGGTCTCTGAACTTCCTGTTTCCTGGTCTTAAAAGAGGGATAATAACGGACCCTACATGGAAGGCCTGTTAGGAGGATTAGCTGAGCTAATCCCTGTGACAGCACAGGGCCTGGCACACAGCAAGAGCTCAACAAGGGCTGACTGCCAGTGTTATTTCATAGAGTACATTAATGAGCACAGGAGTGGGGGCAGGCAACACCATGGCCAGGATCCAATCGGGTAAATAATTGCAGTAACAATTATTATTATCACATTACATCTTTACTGATACTTCACTCTATTAAAGAAATTTGTGTTAATTGTCAAAATAACTAAAATGATGCAGAAATGTAGAGCCTAGTAAATGAAAGTTTATAGGATCTCACTCTTCCAAGCGGGCAGAAAATTGGAGTGGGGCAATTGACGCACATTGGGTGCAAAATTTTAGGACACATTGACTCTCAGAGTTGTGCAAGTGAACCTTTTTGCCCCAGGTACCTTGCTTGCCTCAACTAGTCCCCATTCACCTTCAGAGATAAGCACTGGGAGAAGTTTCATCTGTTGGCTTGCAGAGGTTTCATATCCCATATACCAAGACTGCATTATTATTGGCAACATGAACTCACACCATGTGGACTGTTAGAGAGCTCACCCTTTCACTTACCCAACAGATTCTGGGCATCTTTCCTTGCTAAAAGCATATAAGGCCTGCCCCCATCTTTGTGTTGTTTTATAAAAAAAAAAAAAAGAAGAGAAAAAGAAGAAGAAGGAAAAGAAGAAGAAGGAAAAGAAGAAGAAGAAGAAGAAGAAGGAGAAGAAGGAGGAGGAGGAGGAAGAGGAAGAAGAAGAAGAAGAAGAAGAAGAAGAAGAAGAAGAAGAAGAAGAAGAAGAAGAAGAAGGAGGAGGAAGAGGAAGAAGAAGAAGAAGAAGAAGAAGAAGAAGAAGAAGGTCATCCTACCTCTTGTTTCTTTGTTTTGCAATTATGCAATACAGAAATGAGAGGTGACCATGGTTATTATTTGGTCTCTAGGCTGCCTGAACTTTTTTCTTTTCTTT
>NW_026652281.1:90165907-90466841 GCF_009828535.3 Hylobates moloch
ACAGAGTTTTGCTCTTGTTGCCCAGGCTGGAGTGCAATGGCATGATCTCGGCTCACTGCAACATCTGCCTCCCGGGTTCAAGAGATTCTCCTGCCTCAGCCTCCCGAGTAGCTGGGATTACAGGCATGCACCACCACACCCAGCTAATTTTTGTATTTTTAGTAGAGATGGGGTTTCTCCATGTTGGTCAGGCTGGTCTCAAGCTCCCGACCTCAGGTGATCTGCCCGCCTCGGCCTCCCAAAGTGCTGGGATTACAGGCATAAGCCACCACGCCTGCCTGAACATTTTTTTTTTTAATGCTTCTATGGAATGAATAATAGCTTACATTTTCTTGGATGGCTATTATGAGCCTGTGCTAAGAATCTTACACTGTATTGACATATTTAATCTTTATAACAATCATATGTGGCTAGTAGGCATCACTTCATCCCCATCTTACAGATAAGGAAACAGAAGCAAGAGTGAAGTTAAGTCACTAACCCATATCATTAAGTTATTAAGTGACAGAGTCCAGATGAGAACTCAGCCCACTTCCCAGAGCTCAAACATGAACACGTGTGTGCGTACATATACACATACATTTTCAAACCAGCATCATGCTCTGTCCATTGTTTTGGGACTTCTTGTTTCAACCTACCTTTGCATCATAGATATCTTTCCATGTCAGTCTCTATGTTTCTCTTCCATTTTCATGGTTGCATAGTGTTCTGTTGCATGAAAGTATCACAGTGTATTTAGGTTGTTCCTAGCTTTCCGCTCAGGCAAAGTTGTTGCCTGTTGCCTGGGAAGGCTGAGTAAAACTTCCGGCCCAGGGCCCAAATGATGGGCTCTTACAGAGAAGCAGCCAGCAGCCCCCATAAGCATATGAAACACTTACCCTAAGAGAGGCAGATGTTTACTATTCTCCTTTCAAAGATGAAGACACTGCCGCTCAGAGAGGCAACATGACTTGTCCAAGGTCACTAGTGAGTTAGTGGCAGGCAAGTCTGGTTGATAAGAGCATATCCAGGAAAGCCTCTGAGAAATCCCCAAGCCGGAGCACCTCCTCACTGAGCAGGTTAAGATTGCAGGGCTCAGGGCTGGGGGATGGGGGTTTTTAACAATCACCGCTTTCTGCTGTTTTGATATATGAGGCTGTTGAAAAACCACCTGACTAGATGACTACATGGACAACCATATCCCTTCCAGTTGCCTTGGGGCTTAAGACTCCAAGCCTGGCACTCCTACCACCATCCATGAACTCTCGACGGCCAGCCCAGCACCCTTCCCCAGCTTCACTGGGTGAGCAGAAACCAGAGCTGTGAGGCCTCCAGGGTGCGACCTAAACTTGCACAATCCTGAGCCTGTGCCCTCTGATTTCCCCCATCCCAGCAGCCTGTTGAACCTGTCTTGACATCTTTCAGCTAGTTCAATGTAATATTTAAGCACTATCCTGTTGCCTGGAATGGGCAGTGACAGCAATTTCATTTTAGTCTTACCCCACCCCACTGTCCCCACCTCAGTCTTTGTCTAAAGGTGGAATCCCACAGTCTCTAAGGCCCCAGGAATCATCCAGTCCAACCCAATGTGTTACAGATGGAGAGGCTGAGGCACAGATAGGGAAGGCAAGCTACTTGCCCAAGATCACTGAGCATATTAAGTGGCCATTCTGGGATAAGAAAAGGCCCAGGGCTCTCTTGCCATGTGCAACTGTGTCCACCCATTTGTATGTTTAACAAGCACTTACTGAGCATCCACTGTATTCCAGGCACTGTGCTAAGCCCTGGTATACAAAGCCAATAAATCATGGGATCTACTCTAAAGAAGTTAGAGTCTCATTGAGGAGGTAGACACATAAATAAACAAGAATAGAGCACTCTGATAGGTTGATGTATTAACCAGTTTGGGCTGCCATAAAAAAATACCATAGACTGGATACTTAGCAGAAATTTATTTCTCACGGTTCTGGAGACTGGCAAGTCCAAGGTCAAGGTGCCAGCTGATTGGTTTTCTGGTGAGGGCTCTCTTACTCTCTTACAGATTGCTGCCTTCTCACTGTCCTCAAGTGGCCTTTTCTCCATGAACATGCATGGAGAGGGAGACTTTTTTCTCTCTCTCTTCCTTTACTTATAAGGCCACAAATTCTATTGAATTAGGACTCCACCTTTATGACCTCATTTAACTACCTCCTTAGAGGCCCTACCTCCAAATACAATCATATTAGGGGTTAGGGCTTCAACATACATATTTTGCACAGTATGCAATTCAGTCCATAGCAAAATAAAAATCGTAATAATAATAATAGCTTGCATTTGATAATAACTTCTTATGTGCTAGGTATGATGTTAAGCACTTTGTATGCATGATGTCATTCAACCTGCACAGCAACCAATGAGGTCAGAACTATAGTCATCCCCATTTTATAGAGGAGTTCATTGAGCCCCCATAGAGAGATTAGGTAAATTGCCTAAGGACACACGGAGTAACTCCAGAAACCCCCACTCTTGGCCAGTCCTTGGGTAAGGGAGGAAAAGTTTCAAGAAGGAGGCGATTCCTGAGAGAAATTTTGAAAGACTGGTAGGAACAAGTGTCCTCAAGCTGAGGCCAGCCTGTATTCCTTCCCTCTGGACTGCAACTACAAAGCATGACGTTTATTCCCCCAATCCACCTTTGCCTTTAAAAAGTTCATAACTGCAGCCCCGTTGGGGGAAATGCTGCATTTGCAACAAAGTCCCTGGGCCCCAAACTTAAGTTTGCTTGCATTAAGTGCTTTCCCAGTGGCCTGCCACCCCCTGGCAACTGGCCGCCTTCTGCTTTTGACAGCTTGGCATATTTGGTCATTTACCGGGTGCATGTGAAGATCAAATGGGTTAAGATTCTTCTCTTTAAACAGCAGGGAAAAGAACATCAAAAAGGTGTACATTTCATTTCCCCAGTTTTGATTAAGTCAAGCATGAAATGAAATGTAATACCCTCAAGTGGCCGGGGTTTATACCATTGAAGTCGTTACTTCTGCTTCAGGAGGTCCAATCAGCCCTGGGCAAGGGGAACAAGCTAACAGAGTTTTAGGGTGGCCAGATGGACGGGGTTTACCATGGTTGAAAAGGCAGCTTAGTGCTTGCCTCTTCAAGCCAACTGTGTGAAATCCTGGTGTGGGCCCTTCCCCTCCTGGCTCGCCCTCCCGGAGCCCCCGCCCCCTTGCCTCCCTCTCCGTCCATTCGGGGCCAGCGGCCCAGAGACTGGAGTGGCCACCTCCTGGATGCCACACCATCCACGGCTGCTCTGCCTGTGATCCTCCCACTGCAACAGGCCACAGGGTGCCCCTGGAATGTCTGCTGGGACAGAGTTGGCCCAAGAAGGAATTGGAATTCTAGGCAAGATAAAAAGACTTGATTCTTGGATGACACTTTCTAGAACTCATGAACAAATTATTATTGCTTGGGAGGAGGGATGGGTACCCCTGTGTGCCTGGTCTGGTGCTAGGTCCTAAAAATATAAACCTAGCCACCTGGCTTTATTTGGGCTAGCAAAATCCTATGAAGTCAGACTGGAGTGTTAAATAAAGATATAAAGGCTGCCCCCAGGGCTCACCAACTGACTCAAAGAATCAGGGAAACTCTTTGCAGGTAGAAGCCATTTTATCTATTGGCCCCAGGCCCACTTTTTGATGGCCCATGGGATGATTGTCCATCTGAAAACAAAATTACAGTATTGGGTTAAGAACATAAAAAGAAAAACAACAAGATTAAATTTATGAAATGGTTAATTAAATATCTAAAGAGGTAGGATTGTGTCTGTGTTACAGGAAAGAGGTCCCAATCCAGACCCCAAGAGAGGGTTCTTGGATCTCCGGCAAGAAAGAATACAAGGTGAGTCTGCAGTGCAAAGTAAACGCAAGTTTATTAAGAAAGGAAAGTGGTGAGCTGGGTGCGGTGGCTCATGCCTGTAATCCCAGCACTTTGGGAGGCCATGGCGGGCGGATCACGAGGTCAGGAGATTGAGACCATCCTGGCTAACACGGTGAAACCTGGTCTCTATTAAAATTACAAAAAATTAGCCCGGTATGGTGGTGGGCGCCTGTAGTCCCAGCTACTCAGGAGGCTGAGGCAGGAGAATGGAGTGAACCCAGGAGGCGGAGCTTGCAGTGAGCGGAGATTGCACCACTGCGCTCCAGCCTGGGTGACAGAGCGAGACTCTGTCTCCAAAACAAAAAAAAAGAAAGGAAAGCGGTGAAAGAACAGCTACTCCATAGACACAGTGGGACATTCCCTAAAGTAAGAGGAGGAATGCATCCACCATACGTACAATGTTCATATATAAACAGGATAAAAAGATCATGGGGAGATGTGTTCTGCTACAAGCATTTGTGATAAAGAATTAATTTTCTTAATTACTATATTTTGCAAGAATCAATATTATTATCTTTAACGCAAAATTAGGAATGCCTTTGTTCTCAAGATATTGAGATATTAGGACATTTCCAAGTCTGGGTCTGTTTAGTAAACATGATCAATTTGTTTTCTTAACTGTAAACATCTAGAGGCTAGGAATACCTAACTTTCTGGAATGCAGCCCAGCAAGTCCCAGCCTCATTTTCTAGCCTTCATCCAAGATGGAGTCACTCTGGTTCAAATGCCTCTGACATCTGAACCCTAACCCTTGGCTGATGACATCTAAACAATGAAGAATAAACCAGAAGAACAAAATGAATCATTTATTCTCACTAAAGCAGAACTGGAAATGACTGAAATATTCTTAATATGGCCAGGTGCAGAGGCTCACGCCTGTAATCCCAGCACTTTGGGAGGCTGAGGCAGGAGGATCACTTGAGCCCAGAAGTTCAAGACCAGCCTAGGCAACATAGCAAGACCCTATCTCTACAAAAACTAAGAAATTAGCCAGGTGTGGTGACATATGCCTGTGGTGACATATGCCTGTAGTCCCAGCTACTTGGGAGGCTGAGGTGGGAGGATCACTTGAGCACAGGAGGTAGAGGCTGCAGTGAGCCATGATCATGCCACTAGACTCTAGCCTGGGCAATAGAATAAGACTCTGTCTCAAAAAAAAAAACAAACAAAACAAAAAAAACCCACACACACACAAACACACATACACACTCACCTTCTTAAAATGCTTATAGAAAAAATTTTGGAGTAAAGAAGGTTATATTTAATGTGAGATACGGAAGCATTTTATAAATTTGATAGACTCTGAGAGGGAGCTCCCAGATTTAAAGTTTGGGGATCTGGTGGGATTTGAACACAACTCCACTAATTATCAGCAGGCCATTTCTGAGCAGGGTGCTGCTGTCCCAGGGCTGAAATAATCAAGTAGGGTCTTTCTTAGTCTGGAACAGACCCATTTTCTGGAGGTGCCTTCGGGAGGTTCTACTCCACGCCCAGCTGAAATCTCCAGGCTCTCAACAGCTGGAGGAGAATAGCAGGGCTTTGGGAAGAACTTAATAGAATCCTTAATGCCGCTAACAATCCGCTGCTATTGAACTGCATTAAGTAGATATTATGGAAAGACAAAGAGCTAAATAGCTCGACATCACCCTCATTCGGCATGCGGCCCCCAGCCCCCGAGACCATTTTAAGGGCAGTGCCATTGTTCCTGCACTCCCCAGGTTAGCTTTAAATTGCAAATGATACCCTGAAAAGGAAAGAGAAGTGGTTTTCTTTTCTTCTGTCCTGGCTGTCTCCCTCTTTCTCTCTCACTCTGTCCCCACTCTCTCTGTCTCTCAAAATGGCCCTCACAGAAAGAAAATCATTTTAGGCCATAAGAAAGTGAAAGGCATTGTTAACATGGCTCAGACCGTGGCAAATGAAATACATCATGAGCTCAGGAGCTGAAAGCTACACTCGAGCTGTTTTATTTTGATGCTTTGGAATGTGGTCCACATGAGAACATAAACAATGCCAAATCTGTACGAATTAATAGGCTGGGCTTGACATATTTCCCTTTGTTTGAGGCCAAACAGGCAGGAGTTGGGGGTGTGGGAAGAGGAGGAGAAGAAGGGAGAGGAGAATCTTATTTGATTAAAAAAAATCCAATATTCTAGCTGATAGGAGGAGTGTGTGCGGCAACCCTTCTTAAGACGGGCCTTTCAGAATCAGTGGCCAAGCAGACGGCCACCACTTGAAGTTTCATCACTAGCTATGATCAAAATGCTTTAAAAAAAAAAAAAAAAAGTCTCCATAGAATTGTTTGCAAACTGCAAAGTGCTTCAGCGACTGACATGAAAATGCTGGAAGCTGGAAACCTATTCCCAGGCAGAGGCCTTCTCTGTCACCTTGGTGGGTGAATAATTGTGCCTTTTGCATACGCCTTGTCATCAGCAGCAGGAATGAGGGGGCCCCAAGGACCGCCCTGGCAGCACGGGCGTTGCACCAGCAGAGTAAATTAAAACACGGATTAGAGCAAGTATGATTGGGGATGACAAGCGGGGCGGGTGTAGCCGCAGAATGAGCCGTGTTGCCCATATGGTCCTCGGGAAGCCCACGCAGCGCAGCTCTCTCCCCAGCCTGCTCCAGCTGCCCGTCTGAAGGGGGCACTTAGGAGGCCTCAAGCCATTTTCTGGAACTGGGAAAATTAGTTTCCCTTCTTTACGAGTTCAGAAATACCACCAGCTGCTACCAGGTACGTGGAGATTTCAGTGGATTCAGGCTCTCAGTGGAGGGAAGTAGGGGGTGGTTAGTGGGGTATTCTGATGTGCAGGGCTACCCCTTTGTGGTTACCTTGTTTGAATTCAGAAAAGAAACTTCCTGGGGGCCTCAGGCCACTGAAAGTTGGGTAAAGGTAGCACCCTGGCCAGTCTCGCTGCCATGATGATGGGGAAAGAGCCAGGACTGTCTTGGCAACAACCCTTAGTGAACCTGGCTAACATTTATTAGGCACAGAGCATGTTCCTAAAAATGCTATAGTTGTATTTCCAGGGGTCATGTGACGGTTTGAGCAGATAATACCCTGCCAAAGGCACTGGCCCAGGAGGGGCCAAATGGGGCTGAAGTTGAATCCACATTCTGCTCACCAAGCCATTGCTCCTGTGCAGAGTAGCGTCCCCTGGGGAAGTGGTCCCTTTTCTACTTTCCACAAATGCATTATATAGACCAGCAGGGCCCCCATATTTATCACAGCCTTACTACAAAACTATCCTATGGATGGATCTGACCATCAGCATCCCCATTTTACAGATGAGAAAACAGAGGCTCAGAGGTCAACAATTTGCCTAAAGTCACACAGCTAAGAAGTGGGGAGCTAGGATTCCAGAGTCTTCTGAGTCCAGAGCCCACCCCTCTTAACCACTGTGTGGGAAGAAGGAGTGGGTGAGGCTAGGAGAACTGGATAGCTACCCCTTCCCCAGACGCCTTATCAGTACAGGGGCCTAGAAGCACAAAAGGATATGGTGACAGTCCCAGGAATAGTTCTGGGAGTTGAAAATCCCACAAGCAGACAAAGCAAGATAAACTCTACAAGGGCAACTGATGGAGGGTCAGTTTCAGCAAAACCCAGGCGTTTCTTCTCACCCTCAGTGGTTTTCCCCACAGCCCACAGCAAAGTCCTGCAGCTCCCCAATTGGCCCAAACACACACACCAAAACCAGAACACTTCTGAAACAAGTACAAGTAAACAGCATGCTAGTCTGCCCCTCCATTGAAAAGAAATTGCTACTCACATTCTCAGTGACAAAGGACCATCTCAGGGCAGCCTCACCCTCCAACGTCTCCCACTAAACTTATAGCCTGCAATACATTTTATCCTATGATGTTTCATGTGGACATGATACAACTAGATTTCTTTCTGTATGTCAAAAAGCATGAACCCATATGTGAACTGAAGCACCAAAGAGTCTCAAATTATACCTCATGGACTGGATTCCTCCATGATCTAAAATATGCAACAGGCCAACAATAAAATTCCTCATAGGGAATTTGCTTCAAAGAGGACAAGGATGCTAAGGCTGGATAATTCAGTATTTGTCTTCAAAATACTCTAATGTCAGAGTCTAGGAGGAAGACTCACTTCTGTCGCCACTAGGATGTCTGATAAGGGTTTCATAGTGTCCAGAGATTAACTTCTGGTGTTCACTCTCATCTCCTCCTCTCACCAAAACCATCTCTGGCACATTCCCAATCTCTGTAAATGACAAGTTCATCCTCCCAGTCGTTCAGGACTAAAACCGTAGAGCTATATTTGACTCTTCTCTTTCCCCCACACCACATCTCCAATCCGTCAGCAATTCATGGCAGTTCTCCCTTTGAAACTTAGCCACCCCCACTGCTACTGGTGCAAACCGCCATTGTTTCTCACCTGGATTGTTGTAGTATCCTTCTAACTAGCTTCCTGGTTTCTGTCTGCTTCTACATCACATCCTGTAAAAGAATTCACTTCCTGGAGCCCTGCAATAGCCTCGCGATACTCGGAGTAAAAGTCAGTGTATTCCTCATGACATACAACGCCCACGCACCGTCTGTTCCCTGGCCGCCTCCGTTATTTCCTCTCCCATCCTCTCCCTCTTGGATCACTGTGCTCCACCCATGGTGAACTCTAGACAGTGCCTGACACACACCCATCACGCTCCTGCCATGGGGCCTCCTTTGCACATGCGGATGATACCTCTCCCTGGCTGCTCTTACCTCGGATATCCGCAGGATATCCATCATTTCCCATCTTCAGATCTCTTTTCAAATGGTACCTCATCAGAGAGGTCTTCCCTGACCTCCTAAGGGAAGTAGCCATGCCAACCCCATATTCATGTCACTTTCTCACCTCTACTGTTCTTTATTTTCTTCCTTAGCATTTATCACCTAGACCTTGTCTGTTTTATATGCTCCTGTATCCTAGGACTTAAATCCACACACATGCTTCAAAAATATACGTGGAAGAAATGAATGTGCAATAACAGCTTGCTCTGGTTATCAGCATGGCTGTGATTCCCTCTCTCTCACTTTCTCCCTCTCTCCCTCCCTCCTCCTTTCCCCCTTTCCACAAAGACATCTTGAATGCCTCCTGGGCCTGCACACCTGAGGGCCTCCTCTGACCCAATGCTGCCCAGCTTGAAATGGGGCCATTCTTCTGCTCACACAGCAGCATTCAAGGTGCACATGCTCTTCAAGCCCTTAGCTCTTTCTTTTCTTTCTTTCATTCATTCATTCATTTTTTTTTTTTGAGGCAGGGTCTTACTCTGTTGCCCAGGCTGGAGTGCAATGGTGCAATCATGGCTCACTGCAGCGTCCACCTCCCAGACCCAATCCATCCTCCCACCTCAGCCTCTGGAGTAGCTGGGACTACAGTTGTGCATCATCATGTCCGGCTATTTCTTTTTTCAAATTTTTTTGTAGAGACAGGAGTCTCACTGTGTTGCCCAGGCTGGTCTTGAACTCCTGGGCTCAAGCAATCCTCCTGTCTTAGCCTCCCTCTGCCAACCTACTTCTCCTTTTAGCCCTCTATCATGTTAGCCTTGTCAGTCATTTCTGAATCTGTCTGGATGTTCTCCTTTCTGTTTGCCCAGGTATTTTTCTTGTTCTAAAACACACTTCTCGGTCCTTTCCCCAATCCTTCCCCTTCCTGGCCACTCCTTTCTATCTGGTGAACTTCCACTATGCTTAGGGTGATGCTGAATAAATCCCAGTTAGCCAGGGTCTGAATTCCATTCCCACACTGCTCTTTTCCCCCTCCCCCAACCAGCTGCAATTTCCAAAGCCTTTTCCAAAGCACATCATCCCATTGGTGATAGAGAAATGATGATCACCACCTTCCATTGAAGTCAAGGCACTTCATACTTCTACAAGCCTCCCCACCTGTGCAGGGTGCTCACTGCCTCAACCTGGGAATGCACCGCAAATTCATGGAGCTGGGAAACGGCTGGTGGACACATGTGCGTGAGCTGTCCTCTGTGCACCCAAAGCGAAAGGTTCACGCGTGCAGGAACAGGCTGCTGGGGTGGGGTGGGGTGGGGTGGGGCGGGGCGGGGTGGGGCCATAACCCCTTCAAGTTGGAGATAAAGACCGGGAGTGTGGAGCCTGCTTTATGCCTGGCACACAGCAAGGGATCAATAAAGCTTTATCATTATGGTTGTTGTTATTCTCTGATTCTTGGGTTCCACATACACCAATTACAAACGTTGGCAAAAACTTGAACTCTGGGTGGCTACATTAAGCATGGTATTATTTCAATATAATCATGTTTTTTTTTTTTAAACTAAAAACATCCAAATGCTTACAATTCATATATCTTTAAAAACATTGTTCAACTCCTCCCCCACCGAAAAAGCCATGACCACCAGATGTACATCTGATACTAGACCAGATCTTGTACTGCATGGAGGGAAATTCTATAAAGAACATTATTGGGTCAGTTGACAAAATGGAAACACAAATTATAGATTAGGTGGAATGCATCAAGGTTAATTTTACTAAAGTTGATGACTGTGTTATGGCTGTGTAAGAGTATATCTCTGTTATTAGGAAATCCCCATGGAAGTATTCAGGGGTATGTAATTAATTTGACTTATGTAACTTACCATCAAATGGTTTAAGAAGCAAACTTGGGGTGTATGTGTGTGTAACAGGCACAAATAATAAAGCAAAGCAATGGGATAAAATGTTAACAGTAGATGAATCTAGGTAAAGAGGACAGGGTGATCTTTGTACTATTCTTAACCTTTGTAACTTTTCTGTAAATTTGAAGTTATTTCCAAACAGAAAGTGTAAAAAACCAAAATACTGCTTCTTGTTCAGAATTAAAATGTTTGTGTTAATTTAAAAAGAGGAGTATAGGGAACGTGATCAGATTTGAAGATAAAAAAATAGGAAATACATTTAACAACCTAAAACTAACAGAAATAGAATAATTCTGGCCTGTAACAAGCAAGGGTGTTTTGTTGTTTGTTTGATGGCGGCTTTTGTTTTGTTTTATTTTCGAGTATTTGCACGGCTCTCAAGATTCTCTCTGAAAAGTGAGATTTCATCTTAAAGTATCAGAAAAGTTTGGAAGATTATTAAATGCAGCATGCTTGATAACTCTACATGCTTCTGAACAAGGAGGCATCTTTGAAGTAGTTTAGCATTTCAGAGCATCACATGTTAATTGTATGCAAAGAAATAAAACACTTAAGCAAACTTCAATCTAAGGAGATTTGCATAAAGGATTAAGACTCATTGGCCCTCCAAAATACTCCTCCAACAGAAAATGGGTGCGCTGCGCTCTCAGATCCCCCCAATTTCTTTGTGCTCTCATTGAAGTCCGACTTAATCCTGCTTTCTTCATTCGCACCTTCTCTCTAAACCTCCCAGGCCTGTGCTTTGAGAGCCAGGGATCATTCTCCTCCCAAATTGAAGGGGGTTTTCCTTTCATTAATTTCTCTAAGAAGATTACCCCGTGCTTGTTTGTTGTTGTTGAAGCAACTAATTTCCCTAAAGCTCTTTGTTTTTTCAACTGCTTTACACTTTAATGCCCTTGATTGAATTTCAACAACAAGGGATCAACTTGACCAACAAACTCTCTTTAGGAAGAAAACAAAAAGAGAGAACTTAGTGCAAACTATTTTAACTACAGGCCTGCTTTAAAAATATATATATTCAGCCATTTAGACAGTTTTCAAAGAGATGCGTACTAATTAGCATATCATTCAGGCCTTGTTTCATTCCTAAAGTCAAGGTGACCCTCACTGAAACGGAATTTCTCTAATTACTATAGCTGAAGTCACTGGAAAAGTAACACCCCACAACATTCTGTCAGAATTGCACATTTTTAAAAAATTTGGCTTATGTTTTTGTTCCCTCTCTCTCTCTCTCATTTTTGTTTTTCCTTCTAATATTTCTTGTCTTAAAAGTCTGAGGATAAAACAGATGGCAGGCCTTTCCCTAAGAACTTCAGTATATCTATACATTTTGAATGTTATCAAAAGTTTTAGTATGATCTTGTTTGGAAATTCCTTTTTTTACCAGGATAATTGTGTGGAAGTTAAGTGGTAACCTCCTTCATTCGGATTCACAGCCATTTTAAGCATTTGCGCCAGTTAATTACCATAATTGGTTTGTTCAATTAGCAGGAGGCGAACTGGCGCTTTCACACAGGGATGCCTCTATTTACTTGGAGATACCGTCACTGTCATGCACCTCAAGGACACTGGCCTGACTTTTGAGGGCTGAGGTTTGGCTTCAAGTCTCTGGGGAGTTTCCCCTGCCTTAAGCACCTTGAAGATTGACCCTTGAACTTTCTAAGCTGAAAATGCTATTGATATTCTGTACTTTGTCAGAAGAAAGGAGGCTGGCGGCAGGGGTGGGGGACAGGCAGAGGGCCTGGCTGTGGTGCCCGGTGGGAGGGTGGAGCTCAGCGTGGCATCTCCTCTCAGATCGGAAGCCTCACCAAACGGAGAGGCAGAGCTCCTCGGGGCCACCTCCAAAAGCAGGATCTGGGAGGCCCCCACGCTGTTCTGTTGAACTACTGTCAGCCCACATGTGATGATTTTCTTCCACTGGATGGCAAACTAATGGCCAAATAAATCCCAGGAGCAATTACTGAGTGCCTACTATGTGTAGAGTTAATCTACTAAATGGAGCATCCCCACTGGGAGAGGCTGTAAATAAGTGATTCAAATGGTTCAGGCACAAGACCCAGCATCAAACCCCACAATGGGGAAGAATGGCAGAAAACATCACCAGAGAAGCCAGTGAAAAACACGCCATTCTTTCTCCTGTTAACTTTCATTTCATTGCAGGTAAAGGCCTGCTAAGATGATTTTAAAATGTTGTGAGCCCTTGTTTCTGGATGGTGATGAATGTTAGACCAGGTTCCTCTTTAAAACGCTAGAAATGAACAGAAGAGTGGATAATTTTAAAGCACCCCAACAAAAGGAATCCCACATTCCAAAGGTGAAATATCACAGATTCCAAATGGATGATGATTGGCTTACCATAAAATATTCCAAGGGGAAAGCAGGAATGTTCAGAAATCCAAATGGCTGAAATATAAATTGTGGACAGAGCATCTTCTTAGGTGTCAACAACACAGGGTCTGAAAATACATATATTTTTAAAATGCCTTAAGATAAAGAGCTTCAAGGACCTTCTAGAATGATCTCAAACAATCTGAAATCTATCTGTAATGATTTGGGTTATTAAACCCATTGAGAACCTCCAGTTGAGGTAGCTTTTGTCTCTTTGGGTGGGACCGATATCACACATTCATTTTTTTTTAGTTGTGTTTTAACATTTTATTTGTTGCTATTATTTCTTAAAAGAAATCCACCATTGTAATTTTGGCTCTAATGTGACTCAGATGAAGGTTCAAGGTGAACAATCGCCTACTGTATACAATCATATAATTTAATGAAAGCGAACACACTCAATCTTTTTCAAAATGTGCACTAGCGCCCAGCTATTGATCTTACATTTATCCAGGCATACCTTCTTGTCCAAGTGTTTTAATAATCTAATTTTAAAATAGGATTCCTCTTTGAGAATTTCTGAGTTTGAGCCCCATGTTTCCTGCAACCTATAGTAATGTTGGACTAATAAAATCCAGAGGTAAACTGGCATATGCTTGCTTTAATGAGGAAGTGAGAGAGACTGAGGAATTATTATTTGACAATTATAACTTTAGGAAGAGTCTCTGTGTACTAGAGCTGTAATAAATAATTAAAAGAAGTGTTGCAGTCCATTTTAATTAGATCTCAGTGCATTTTAAAATATGTATGGGGAGGCCTGTGTAAACCAGTGACTGCACTGTGTGTGAGAACCAGCAATGTCTCATTTGGCCAACAGAAGATACTGGTTCTAGAAATCCTACTATTTTTATCATTCAGTGCTGAATTACCAATTTCTGGAAGGGGATGGCCAAGGAAGGCAACATCCATCTTTTCTCGTCTTCTCTAAGCCTCATCTCTCTTGTCAGCATCATGGCTGTCAGCTCCTTTTCCCCCTTCTATCTCAGCCAACATCAAAATGCGACTCTTTCTGGCATCATCATTGTTCTCAATTTGAGCAGACTCCATGTGAAAAGGAACAGCGAATAGGGCAGTGTTCAACATTACATCTTGAACCAGAATAAGCAAATAGGCAAGTTGAATCTTTGGGGTCAAGCTTTAAAGTCATGTTTCTGACCCAAGAAATCATTTTCGGTGACAGTTATGACAAATGCTGAACATAGGCCCTGTATAAATACATCTGTGATTGTTGCATCAAAAATACTTGGGGTCATTGTCTACCCTGGGGCACCCCCACCAAGACACCTACTGCTTGGCAAACACATGTCTCCCTGGAAAAAGGTGGTGACAAGGACAGGCATGTTGAGTTTAAGTTTCTAATATGATGCTTAAGAGCATCAGTGCACCCTGCTTAATGGGGCCGCTAATTAGTTTGTGACACTTTCAGGTTGTCCTGATATTGCTATTAGCAAAGGATAGTTGATGGCAAAAGTTCTCACACCCAACCACACATTGGAATAACCTTTAAAAATAATTCTTTATAAATAATTTTTTAATCTAAAAAATAAAAAATAATTTCCCTGCCCAGCCACATCCATGACCAATTAAATGAGAATTCCTGGGAATAGGACCCAGGCACCAGAGTATTTTTCAAACCCATCCTGAAGCCTCATTGACGTATCATTGGATTTAGAGACATCCTGGCATAAGATGCTAGCAGAAACACTTTTAGTTTATAACTTCACATTTTGATGGCTACATTATAGTTCTCCAAAACCAAAATCATAATAATCAAAGACGTCAACATTTAATAGCCTGATTACACAAATACTGTTGGTGACCTGACATATTTGCTCAAGAGCCTCTGGCTTCTCCAACAGAGTGCATCTGTGTTCCTTAGAATGGAAGCCCCTCTCCCCTCCCTCCATCTATTGAATTTGCAGAGAGGGCCGCCCTTTATCTCATATTTAAAACACAAGCAATGTCTGAAATTCATTTTCAATTTATTTTCCAATCATATAAAAGGAAGGGGGAGAAAGATGACTCTATCGAATCTTCTCCTGGCTGGTAAAAGGTTGGTAAGGCTTGTTCTGGATGCGTGGCGGGGAGCTCCCGGGATAGTCTATGGGGAGCAGAGTTAATCGAATAAACTAATCTTCGCTGTGGAGATTAACTCTCAGTAGCTGCAGGAAACCGGGCAAGGGAGAATGCAAATAGCAGAGACCTCAAGGTGCTGAAGGAGTTAGGAATCTCCCCTCCCTCACTCTAATGCTGCCGCTGCAGCACCCCGCCACCCCACCCCCACCCGCCCTCAGGTTTTAAATTTAGAAAATGTTGTGGAAATGGAGAAACGCCCCTTTGCCTGCTGACCAGAGCTCAGCCCTAGGCATGAAACTGAGAAAGTGAACAGTTGCAAGGACATGGCGCTTTCTTGGGCTTTCCTGAAGGGCCAAGACTGAAGGGAGACGCATCTTGTCCAGCCGAGGGGAGCTCACAGTGTGTGCGTGATGGAGTGAAATACTCCCTGAAGGTGAAGATGTGATTCAAAGCTGCACCTGACGTGGCTTTAAGAGCAGATCCTTTCAGACAGCCTTTGATTTTCTTTGCCAAGGGGGGCAGGCGGTGTTTTGGGGGTGCAAGCAATTGTGTGAAAACACAGCTCCAAGAAGAAACATGCTCTTAGCTTTCTCGGTGATTTAGGAGGGAGAAAGCCTCAGCCTGGAGGGTAGGAGAGGGTGTCTATGAAGATTGTTTAGGTCTGGAGAGGGATTCCTGCCCCCGGGAGGGCTGTCTCCCTGTTTGCTCAGTTCTTGGGGAATCAATCTGAATGCTGGTCCCCTGGGATCTGCTGGCTCCTGCAACCCCCAACTCCAGAAGCGGGGGCTCCAAGCCCCTCACCCTGACAGCAGAGGCAGTGAGAAGTGACAGCAAGGTCCCTGGAGGGGCTCTCTAGGCTCTCTGGTGAGTTGACACCTCCCTCCCCTTAATGCTTAGTCAGTCAGAGCTAATTTTTGTATTCTTCAAATAAAATTAAGGTAAGCACAAAGATGAGAACACCTGACATCTCTCAAATTGACCACTTCTCCCTACCTCTCCCAATGCCAGCCCAGCCTTGGCTCCTAATCTCTCATCTGAACACCTTCAAGGGGCTCAGCAGTGGGTGGCACTCCTGATTTCACTCTTGACCTCCTCCATCTATTCTCTACCAGCAGTCAGTGGAATCTTGTCGCAAAATGCAGATGAGAGTGTGTGCTTCTACTTAGCTCCTCTTGCTCTTAAGAGAATGTCTGGGGCCTTTAATAAATGCCTTGTGCCTGAGCAGTAGACAGATGGTTAGAAGGGGCACCTGTGGATGCCAGGCAGCTGGCTTCAAACCCCAGCTTTGCCAGTGACTGGCTGTGTAATGTGGGCAGGTCCTAGCAACCCTCTCCTCTGCATCATCTATCAACTGGGAGGAAGATGCGCGAACTGACCATGTGGCTTGAGAGGCCTGGGCGGCCGACCTGAGTGAGTGTGTGAGTGAGTGAGTGAGTGTGTGAGTGAGTGAGTGAGTGAGCAGCACTCAGCCCATCTTCTCGTTATCCTCTGGCATCTTCTCCTGCTGCCTCCTCTAGCTTCCTGTTTTTCAGCTATGCCGAGTCTCTCTCCGCTCCTCTAGGCTCCCTCCTATGGCGGGGTCTTCGCACCCACTGTTTCCTCCTCCATGCCTTGCTCCTTCCCCCAGTTACAGAAGGGACCATGAAGCCCCCTTGGCTTCCCCATCAACAGCCCTGATTGATGCTTAAATAAGAACAGATTCTTCTCTGCCCCCAAATAAAGAGTGACTCTTTCCCTACCCAGAGCCCCTGAACCCACCATCTATGGACTTGGCTAAACCTGTCCCAAGGATCATGGCAGGCTGACAGCAGGTAGTCTCTGGAGAGGAACCTGGGAAGTCTGAACATCTCCAGAGGAGCAGGGCTCTCGGAGGGGGAAAGGGCCTCATGTGGAGGTGGCAGAAACACTTGCGGCCTTAGGATCCAACCCAGGACACCCACCTTTGGCTGTGTGAGTACTAACCTCTGCCCCCGGGGAATGCCTGTGTATGCTGAGCCTTGGTCTGTGTGCTCCATCTGCAGATGATCCTCATTTATACTCAGAAGAACTTTACAAAGAGGTGTTATTATCTTTATTTATTTATTTTTTTTATAGGCAGAGAACAAAAGGACTCAGCGAGTCTAAATGACTTGCCCAAGGTCACACAGCAGAGCTGGGACTTGAACCCAGGTGTTCCTGATGGAGCCCGTGATCTCTAATACTGCTCTGTATTCATACTCATGCTAGAAAATGGGTTTGCTATGATGGCCCGCCCCTCATGACTGAACTGGGAGACTCAGAATCAAATGCAACGTTTTGTCTTTTAACCAGAGACTTTCAGTTCTCAGTGTCTCAGGGGAAAAAGAAAACCCAATGTTGTTTTCAAGTTTTCACTGCAGCTTCTCTTGTAAGTCTTAACTCAGATGACAATTCTTCTAGAAAATTGACTTGGGATCCCCCAGGGCAGGGCAAGCCTGTGTCATCCCTGTTTCCAGAGCATTTAAGCTGCCCCTCTTTGCCCATGCTTCCGCCATTCCAATCTGGGATCATAAGCTCCCCACTACCCTGAGCCCCCTGATAGTAGGAAATGTTTTGTTTCAAACCTGTGTTTCCTGGTTCTCCCTCCTCTTATCACTGAAGTGCTGGATACACGGAAAGTGCTTCATACATGCTTGAGACCCCAAATCAGGTTGTTGGGTAACCTTCTTCACATCTCCAGAGCAAGCTCCCAACTGCCAACCTAAGTATGCCCTTCATAGCCACAAACTCAGATGTATGCAAATGGACCATTATTCTCTATGTCTCAACTAAACTTTGCTCTCCAGCACAGATTCTATCCAAGAACAGAAAATTTGATTCGGTAAATAGAGATCACTCTTGTCCTGATTTTTCCCCCGTAGTCCCTTTTGAGTAAATAATCCAGGCAAATTCAGGGTGTCCCCTTCCTCCTCTTCTCCCCTCCTTGCCAAAGTTGATTTAAGTTCTGGGGGCCAGGGGCAATCACTCGGGCATCCAGGAAAGGCCTCTGGTCCATCCTTATCAGTGGTTGTCCATGCTTGATTCTTCCATTGGCCATGGGTCATTGACAGCCAGGCCTGCTGTCTCCGTGGAGATGAGCCTATCTCACCATGTCCTGCACACAGAGATGTGGCAGCCATTTAAATGGTGCTGGCAATCCTGATCTCTCCAAGAATGTATGCTTGAGAGTGGGTATGAGATAGCAGATAGAAATCTATTTTTTACCTAGTGGGTCTTTGTTTTTGCATGTTTTAAAAAATATGACATGTATTTTTTTATATAGCTTTTCTTGTCAATGCAAAGCAACTGCTTCATCTGATGCTCAACCCAAATGTTCAATGAAGTTTTTAATATTCTTCATGAATTGGAAACTTCTCTAAGCTTCCACTCTATTATTACCTGCCCCTACTCGGCTTCTTCACAATAAGGCTTTAGTCCCACTACTCTCTTGAAGTTTATAATATTGAGTTCTTACAGTGGATCAGGCCCTGTGTGGGGTACTGAATATACAATCATTGGATTCTCAACAACCCTATGAGGAAAGTTCAAATCATTATCCCTGTAACTTACAGATGAGAATCACTGAGGGAGGTTAAGTATTAGTGTCCAAGGCCCACAGTTGGTAAGTGACTTAATAGAGGTTAACTATTACTTCTCAACAGTGAAGAGCATGCTGGCAGCTCAAACACAATGTGTCCAAAACCTACACCAAAGTTCTCCGAAGCATCTCTTCTGCATAAAACAGTTATTTGAGTGGTGTATTAATCCATTCTCATGCTATTAATAAAGACATACCTGAGACTGGGTAATTTATAAAGGAAGGAGGTTTAATGGACTCACAGTTCCACACAGCTAGGGAGCCTACACAATTATGGCAGAAGGTGAAGGAGGAGCAAAGGCACATCTTACGTGGTCACAGGCAAGAGAGAGTGTGCAGGGGATCTGCCTTTTATGAAATCATCAGATCTCTTGAGACTTATTCACTACTACGGGAATAGCACAGGAAAACTTGCCCCCATGATTCAATTACTTCCTACCAGATCCTCCCACAATACATGGGGATTACGGGAGCTACGGTTCAAGATGAGATTTGAGTGGGGACACAGTGAAACCATATAAAGTGGCATCATGAACTTCCCACAGACTCAGATAGAAACAATGGCATCCTTTGTGGCTTTACCTGTGTTTGCTTCAAGTACAAGTCTCCATTCTATTTTCACTTCAACAGACCTGCTAACCAGCCCCCTGCCTGATTCATATTAGATCATCAGGACATAGGAAAGTAGCTGGCACATAGTAGGGATGCCCTAATTATCTATTGAACAGATGCAGCACCCTGGCCTCTCCATTCTATGTGCTGCTGCCTGATTAATTCTCCCAAAGCACAGTTCTGGGTATGACTCCTTTGCTCAAACCCCTTTGGTGGTCTTCCTTGTCCCACAGAATGAAACCCTTGCCCTTCCCTCTGGCATTTCTTGAACCTGCAGTCCATCTTGAACCTATTGATCCAGACTCCTCACTCACTCTACTGCTGCACAAACCCAGCCTCCACTCATACCCATTTCTTTAAGAGCCTCCAAACTGCCCCTTCTTGGCCAAGCTACTCCTACCTCCTGGAATTTTTGCCCTGCCTACCCCACTTTCCCTAAGGAAAGGGCCCTACAATCTTCAAATATTGCCTCCTTGAGGCAGCTTTCCCTGATCTCCCTCTGGAGACCTGTGACATGCTGATGTCCTCTTCTGTGCTTCAGTAGTTAAGGGCTCCAGCACTGGTGTCCAAGAGTCCTGGGTACAAGTCCTGGCTCTGCCTTCTTGGCTTTATAACATTAGTCAAGTCATTGAAGACATTTGGGAACAGAAAAATGAAGATAATTCTCATAGAATTACTTGGCAATTTAAGAGAGAGAATGCTTTTGAAGGGCTTAGCACTGTGCTGGGTGCCTAATGAATGGCAACTTATTGATTACTCCTATTACTATTATCATCAGGATATCTTGTCTTCTCTCTCCCATTAGACCAGTGGCTCTCAAATTTGACATCAGAATCCCAAGGGAGCTCTTAAAAATTAGAAGCTCAGGATGTATGCTTGGGGATTCTGATTTAATTGGTCTGGGACAGGGCTCCTGCATTAGTATTATTTATTTGTTTATTTTATTATGGCAAAATAGAATGTTTATCATATTAATCCTTTGTAAGTATAAAATTCAGTGGCATTAAACACACTCACACTGTTATGCAACCATCACCATTATCTATACCCAAGACTTTCTCATTGTCCCCAGCAAAAACTCTGTACCCATTAGATAATAACTCTCTCTTCTTTCTCTACACGCCCCTTGGTAACCTCTATTCTACTTTCTGTCTCTATGAATTTGCCTATTCTAGGCACATAATATAAGTGGAATCATACAATATCTGTCCTTCCATTTCTGGTTTATTTCACTAAGCATAATGATTTCAGGGTACAACCATGTTGCAGTACATATAAGAATTTCTTTTTTATGGCTGAATAATATTCCATTGTATGTATATACCACATTTTGTTTATCCATTCATCTGTTGACAGACAGTTGGATTGTTTCCTCCTTTTGGTTATTGTGAATAATACTACTATGAACATTCGTGTATAAATATTTTCTCCAGTTTCTGCTTTCAATTCTTTTGGGTATATACCTAGGAGTAGGACTGCTGGGTCATGTAATAGTTCTGCATTTAACCTTTTGAGAAATGATCAAACTGTTCTCCACAGCAGCAACACCATTTTACATTCTTACTAATAATGCATGAGGGTTCCAATTGTTCCACATCCTCATCAACACTTGTTATTTTCTACAGGTCATTTCTTTTAAACTGTAGCCATCCTAGCAGATGTGAAATGGTATTTCATTGTGGTTTTGATTTGCATTTCCCTAATGACTAATGATGTTGATCGATTTTCCATGTGCTTATTGTCCATTTGTGTATCGTCTTTAGAGAAAAGTGTATTCAAATTCTTCACCCATTTTTAGGTTGTGTTTACAATCTTGTTGAGTTGTAGCAGGTTTTTTTTTTTGGTATATTCTGGATATTAGTCCCTTATCAAATATATCATTTGCAAATATTTTCTCCTATGCAGTAGGTTATGTTATTGTTTCCTTGATGGAATCCTTCAATGCATAAAAGTTCTTAATTTTGATGAAGTCCAATTTATCTGTTTTTTATTTATTTTGTTGCCTGTGCTTTTGGTGTTGTATTCATTAAGTCATCACCAAACCCACTTCACTTTCTCCAGTGTTTTCCTCTAAAAGTATAGTTTTACCAATTAAGCTGAAGCCTTTGATTGTTTTGAGTTAATTTTTATGCCTTAAGTGGTGTAAGGGTCCAACTTCATTCTTCTGCAAGGTGGATATCGTTTCCCCAACATCATTTTTTGAAAAGACTGTTTTTTTCTCATTAATTGGTCTAGGTACCCTTGTCAAAAATTAATTGACCATATATGTGAGGGTTTATTTCTTGGCTGTCTATTTATTTTTATTTTATATATTTTTTTAGAAACAGGGTTTTGCTCTGTCATCCAGGCTGGAGTACAGCAGTGTGATCATAGCTCACTGCATCTTCATCCTTCTCCACTCAAGTAATCCTCTTACCTCAGCCTACTGAGTAGCTAGGACTACAGACATGCACCATCATACCTGGCTAATTTTTTTATTTTTATTTTTGTAGAGAGGAATATCGCTATGTTTCCCAGGCTGGTCTCAAACTCCTGGCCTCAAGCAATCCTCCTGCCTTGGACCCCCAAAGTGCTAAAATTATAGGTTTGAGCCACCGCACCTGGCTTTGTCTCTCTATTATAGTCCACTGGTCTATATGGTTGTCCTTATGTCAGTACCATATTGTTTTTATTATTGTACCTTTGTAATATGTTTCAAAGTTGGATAGTCTGAGACTTCCAACTTTATTCTTTTTCAAGATTAAGTTGTTTGAGACCCCTTGCAGTCTCATATAAATTTAAAGATTGGCTTTTCCATTTCTGCAAAAAAAGGTTATTGGAATTTTGATAGGGATTGCATTGAATATACAGATTGCATTACAGCAATGTTACATCTTTCCATCCATGAACATGGGATGTCTTTTCATTTATTTAGATCTCTACCTTATTAGAGCAATTTTTGTAGTTTTTGGTGTACAAGTCCTTTATCTTCTTGGTTATATTTATTTCTAAGTATTTTTTTTAGGTGTTAATGGATATAAAATTGCTTTTCTAATTTTCTAAATTAGCATTTTTTAAAGCTCCCCAAGAGATGCTAATATGTAGTTAAGGTTGAAAACCACCATCTTAGTCAAAGCTTCCTAAGGTAGAGGAAAGCTTATGTCTTTCTAACCTTCCTATTTCCTTCAGTGTCTGGCAAGGTCCCTAGCACTGAATCACTGCTTAGTAACTCTTCTGATGTATGCGTGTATATCTTCCTTCTTAGAAAATACATTTTTAAACTGATTTGCTTTCAAATATGCTGCACTTGCATCCTGATACTCCTGGCTTCCCCCCACCCCCACCGGCCTTTTCCACATCTTCCCAGTCAATTCCCAGAGAGAGGGCCTGTTTACCACTGACTCCTTTGTGAGAATGGACTTTGTGGTGAACACTGACTACAGGGCGTCTCCTACTGGGATGTGATTGGGGACCTCTCATCTTCTGAAGGAAACAACAATACCTGATTTCAACCACATAGCATTGACTGGAAAATGACCTCTAGGTACCAGTAGTGGCAGACAGACCACAAAGATGTAGCCAGACAGATGGGCAGGTCTGCCAGGGTAAGGGTCTGTTTTTAATTGAGGAGACCAGCACAGACACCTCATGGAGTCCACATAAGCACCCCCTGTCATCACCTGATCATTCCTTCCTTCATATTTATTATACGTGCCCATTAGGACTGGTACCCAAGGGGCTTCCAGCCTCAGACATACACTCAAGGACAAGTAGCTTCCCACTCAGAGTTTCTGGTCAGGAATTCACAACAATGAGGGCTCCAAGTTCACCAGCGTCAGTTGGCAATGCTCTCTGAGAAACTGAACAGATGGGCTCTAATTGCAGACCTGTTGTGGGGACATTGTTAACAAACGCACAAGTAGCAGTATACAGGGCTTTTTGGAACCGAATGTGACTTGGCAGCTGGGGATGGCGGTCTAATTACTAACATCTGAGTTTCTTGTTTAATGAAGGGGAATGTGGAAAATGGCCGTGCTTGAAGCAGCTGGGATAGAGAAAGATGCCAAGGCAATGGCTGCACAGTGCCTGCACACTCTGTTGGTGGCCAGGTGCCTCCGTATCATCCACAGACCCCTATTCTTCTCCCTCTGGAATCTAGACGTCACTTTTGGGAGAGGGGATGGATTTTTTGGGGTCCTTAGTTATCAGTTGTAGACCACTAAAGAACAGCATGATTGGGACACATTGGTTCATCATATTCATTATTAAGTTCTTCTTCTTAAATAAAGTCAAATTGACACTCCAGAAAAATACCATGTTTAACCTGTGACTTCCTGTATCCCCTTGCACAATGCTATTTAACCTTAAAATACACATATCCTGGTTTCACAGTTCATGGATTTCCAATAATGCTTGTTCAGGCTTGTGTAGACTTGCTTTGTCCAAGTACTATTTTAAGCACTTTCCCTGATTAGTTCATTTAACTCTTTCCATAACACTAAGAGATGGATATTATTATTATTTCTGGTTTACAGATGAGGGAACTGAGGCATGGAAAGACTAGGTAACCTGTTGGTGAAATGTTGTCCTCAGGTTAGTTTGAGCCTCAGGATGACTTGTCTGATGTTAATGATAATTGGCACTCAAAAAAGGGCTTCGTAAGTTCCAGGCACAGTGTTTTACAAACTTGATCTCTCTTATTTAAGCCTCACAGTAACTTTATGAGGTAGATCTTGTAGAAACTAAGGTTCAAAAGAGTAAGTAGGGCCAGGCATGGTGGCTCACGCCTGTAATCCCACCAATTTGGGAGGCTGAGGTGGGTGGATCACCTGAGGTCAGGAGTTCAAGACCAGCCTGGCTAACATGGTGAAACCCTGTCTCTACTAAAATTACAAAAAATTAGCTGGGTGTGGTGGCAGATGCCTGTAATCCCAGCTACTCGAGAGCCTTACACGGGAAGAATCGCATGAACCTGGGAGGCAGAGGTTGCGGTGAACTGAGGTTGTGCCACTGCACTCCAGCCTGGGCAACAAGAGCGAAACTCTGACTCAAAAAAAAAAAAAAGAGTAAGTAACTTGACTTGCTGAATTACAGAGCTAGTGATGTGCTGAGCTGAGATTTCAACTCAAGATGCTTGCTCTGAGCTTCACTGGGCTGCCACTCTGTGATAAAAGCCCTGCAGTGGAACATTATAGAAACTGCAAGGATTCTTTCTTTGTTTTTTAGGCTCATTGACTATCTGATCACAGAGTCCATTTAGGAGGGTCCATGGAAGAAGGTGCTCTTGAGTTTTAAGGCTAGGGAAAAGCAAATCATCACTGGAGGAATCAAATTGTTTTTACTGTATGGACACTGTAAAATTTGTAAAACCAGCCTCTCTAACCAGGGTGCAGGTACCCTGAGGGGATATGCAGGTATGTGTGAAGATTCTAGATTTCTACCTTTTAGAGTTGTTGCAAAACCACCAGGTAAGCAGTATCTTCACATCCTCCCAGTGTCACTAGTCCTTTAAAAAAAGCCATTCAGACTCTGTTTGTAGGCTCCCCAGGAGTGTGCAGATACATTTGAGAAGCACATTTGTAAAGAATCATGCGTCTCACTTTCCCACCTTACCTCATTACTAGGCTGCTCTAGAAGCATAGGGAGCAGGCATTTAGGACCTTGTGGCACACATTTTGTGTACAACAGCTTTACACCAAGTTTCTCCTTATTTCCCATCTAGTTTCTATCCTCCTTACTAATATTTGTGGCAGATTATATTTTCTAAAATTGACAACAATATTTCTGGTCCCACAGACACCTTCAAAACCTTGCTACTCTCTTCCCCTTGAACTAAGGTGGGTGTTTGTAGCTACCTTGACAAGTACAGTATGGTGGAAGTGATGCCATGTTACTAGCAAGGCTAGGTTATAAGACAGGATACAGATTGGTTCCAGTTCCAGATAAGATGGAGTAAGCACACCTTTCCTTATGTCTCCCACTAAATGTAGCTATCAAACTTGGACACAATACAGGGGGCAGCTATTTGAGGACTCTGAGAAGTAAAGTAGCAGGCAGGTTCAAGAAGAGCAAAATGAAAAATATCACTGAACTGAGAGTGAGTTTATTTTTTCCCCTGGTTCTTCCACCACTTTGCCCTGGATACTGTTATGGAAGTATATGGCAGATTAGGGTAACTAGAGTCTCAGCTTCTTGGATAGAGAACTGAAAAGGGACTCCACAGTGTACTGGAAAATACTAGGGAGATAGGGAAGAGAGAAGAGTTCCAGAAAGCAACTCAATATAGTTGTTTATGAATTCCTGGACTCACCTCCAAGCTGAATATGTGTGGATCTGATCCAAATTAACATACCAAAGATGTTGAGAGTTGTACTGACTTACAAACCACTGCCCAAGTGGCAGACTGGCCCACTGGGTAATGTACATGAAGACCAGATTCAATATTATTGTGAAGTCTTCAAAAACTGAACTGGAATTAAAACCCTAGTTCACAAAAGACATGTTGGAACTTACAGCCTGAACAGAGAAAGATCAATTGCCTGCTAAAACAAAAATGTCAACCTTCTCCACAGGACTTACATAAAACCTAGTGTTTCATAATGTAATATTCAAAATGTCCATGATAGTATCCAAAATTACTTGGCATATAAAGAGCCAGGAAAATCTCAACTTGCATGAGAACAGACAATCAACAAATGCAAACACTGAAATAACAAAAATGTTGAAACAATCTGACAAAGTAGCAATAACACAAATGCTCCAATTGTGAATATTCTTGAAATAAATGAAAATATAACAAAGCTCAGCAAAAAAAAAAAATATAAATTTTAGAATTAAAAAATGTAATAACTGAAAGAAAAAGCTCACCAGATGGGCTCAAAAGTTTAATGAGATTACCTAGGAAAGAGTCAGTGAGGATGAAAGACATGAACCTACAAATTCAAGAAGCTCTCACTCTCAAACAGGTAAACCCCCCAAAATCATAATTAAACTGATGAAAACTAGATCAAAGAAAAAAATCTTTAAATGAGACAGATTAAAATGATACATTACCTAGAGGGAACAAACAATTTGAATGGTTGCAAATTTCTTATCAGAAATGATGGAGGCCAGGAAGAAATGATGTAGCATTTTTAAAGTGCTAAAAGAAAAGAAATACCAACCCAGAGTTCTATAATGAGTAAATATATTCTTCAGAAATAAGGATGACATAAATAGATTTTTAGATGAAGGAAAAGTAGAAGAATTTATTGCCAGCTGTCCTGCTCTAAAATAATTATTAAAGGAAATGATAATAGAAGGAAACCTGGAACATGAAAAACAAAGAACAACATAAATGCATATAGATATATCATGTAAAACAATGATAACATAAAGGAAGGTAAGTAAAAGGACCTATAAAATGATAAGGTTTCTTGCTACTTTCCACCTGAAATGCCAAACTGTAGATTCTATGCAGACTGTAAAAGTTAAGTATGAATATAGTAATCTCTGTAGCAACAAATAAACAGAGATACAGTAAAAAAATTAAAAAATGAGATACTAAATATACTTAAACAATGCAAAAGAGGGCAGAAAAAGTGAAAACAAAAGGGAAAAAAATCCCAAATAACAAACACAAAAAACAAATAATAAAATGTTACACCTAAATTCAAACATATCAATAATTACATTAAGTGTATATGGTCTAGAGTCAACAATTACCCATTTATGTCTAGTGTTCCATTATTGGAATGATAAGCCTGTGGGAGTTATTTATATCCTACTGCTCAAGGTCATCACCAAGGTCTGATTTTTCAAATTCAAAAAATTGCAACCTCATGCATAAATGGGTTAAAAGAGAGAATGTCAGAATGGATAAAAAGGTATGACCCAAGTACATGCTGTCTACAAGAAACTCACTTCAAAGATAATCATATAGGAAAGTTAAAAGTAAAAAGGTAGAACAGAATCTGTTATGCAAACATGAATGAAAAGAAAACTGATATGGCTATATTAATATCAGCAAAGTATACTCCAGAGATATAAAAATTATTAGAAATAAAGAGAGATATTAGATAATGATCAAAGGATCCATCACTAAGTAGACATAATGATCCTAAGTGTATATGCATGAGACAACAGAGCTTCAGAATACATGAAACAAAAACTATTAGAACTGAAAGAAGAAAAAGACAAATCTACAATTACAGTTGAAATTTTAACACTAATCTCTCAGGAATATCTCAGGAATATACAGTAGACAGCAAAACATAAAGGATATAGGTAAACTAAAGAACATCATCAATCACTTGGATCTAAATTTATATATTATTCTATCCACCAATAACAGAATATATGTTATTACAAGTTCACATGAAACATTTATCAAGATAAACTGTATTTTTGTTCATAAAACAAGTCTTACCAAATATAAAAGAAATTAAAATATAAAATATGTTCTCAGACCATAATAAAATTAAACTAGAAATTAGTAATAGAAAGACAATAGGAAAATACCTAAACAATCTGTAATTAAACAATAAAGTTCTAAATAATCCACGAGTCAAAGAAGAAGTCTTAAGGGAAATTAGAAAATATTTTAAACTGAGCAGAAGTGAAAAGACATTACATCAAAATGTGTAGGATGCAGAAAAAGCTGTGTTTAGGGATAAATTTATTTTATTAAATGATTATACTAGAAAAGAAGAAAGATCTTAAATCAAGAATCTAAGATTGTATCTTAAGAAACTAGAAAAAAAGAACAAAACAAAAACAAGCAGAAAAATAAAATACTAAAGAACAGGAATCAATGAAATAGAAAACAGAAAAATGATAGAGAAAAATCAATGAAACCAAAAGCTGATCCTTTGGAAATATCAAAAAATGTTAAACTAGGCTCTGCAGAGTGGCTTACCCCTGTAGTCCCAATACTTTGGAAGGTCAAGGGAGGAGTATCACTTGAGCCTAGAAGTTTGTGACCAGCCTGAGCAACATAGTGAGATCTTGGATTCTGTCTCTATAAAAAATAAAAATTAAAAAAATCATCCTGGTGCTGTGGTGTGCACCTGTAGACCTAGCTACTCAAGATGCTGAGGCTTGAGGATTGCTTGAGTCCAGGAGTTCAAGGTTACAGTGAACACTTTAGCCTGGGCCTAATATCTTGTCTTTAAAATAAAAAAAAAATTGCTAAATCAAGACTGACAAAAATAAAGACAGTACACAAGTTATCACTATAAGAAATGAAAAAGAGAATATCACTAAAGCTCCCATAGATATTAAATTAATAGATGAAGTACTATAAATAAATCTATACACATAAATTAAGCAACTTAAGTAAATATGGACTAATTCCTTGTAAACCACAAACTACCAAAAATCACACAAAATAGTACTATATAAATGAGTAGGTCTATAACCATGAAAGAAATAAAATTCATAGCTAAAAACTTTTCAAGAAAAAAATCTCCAGGCCCAGAGAGTTTCACTGATAATTTTTACAAAATATTTAAAGAAGGTGTAACACTAATTATCCACAATTTCTTTCAAAAAATAAAAGAACATTTCTTAACTAAATGTGAAAACCAGCATTACCCTGATAGCAAAAGCAGATGGATTACAAGAAAACTACAGACCAGTATCCCTCATGAACAAAGATAAAGATTCTCAGCCAATCAGTATGAATATGTTAAAAGAATAGTATGCCATAACTAAGTGGGTTTTATTCAATGTATTTCACCATATTAACAGGCTAAAGAAGAAAAACCACATTATATCAATTGAAGTAGAAAAATCATTTGACAAAATTTAACATATATTTATGATGAAAGCTTTTGACAAACTAGGAAGAGAAAGACATTTTCTTAATCAGATAAAGTGCTTCTATAGAAAACCTACATCTAGCATAATATTTAATGGAGAAAAACTAAATGCCCCCTACCCCAAGACTGGGAACAAAGCAAGATGTCCACTCTAACTATTCCTATTCAACATCATACTGAAAGTCTTAGCTGATGGAATAAGGCAAGAAAAAGAAATGAAAGTCATAGATAGGGAATACAGACATAAAGCAATCTCTGTTTTCAAGCTATATAATTTTCTGCATAGAAAGCACCCCCACATCCACAAAATCTACAAAATCTCCTAGAACTAATGTAAATTTAGCAAGGTTATAGGATACGAGGTCAACACAAATATAATTGTATTTTGATATTCATTATCAAACAGACCTAACAACAGACAATTGCAAACTCAATTTTTAAAGTAATGTATAATATACTTTCTCTCTTCCACCCACAGATGCAATACTTAAGTATAAATCCCACAAATCATGTATAGGTTCCATATGCTGAAAACTACAAAATGCTGCTGAAGTAAATAAAAAAGAATTGGAAGAATTGGAAGATTCCATATGGGAAAGATGCCATTTCTCCCTAAACTTATCTTTAGAGATAAAATGATTCCAACCAAAATCCTATCAAAATTTTTATTAATACAGACAAGCTGATTCTAAAATGTATACAGAAAGCAAAGAAAAAAAAACCACCTAGAATAACAAAAACAGTTTTCAAATAAAAAAAATCGTGTTTAAGCAATCAGGCTACTTGATTTTAAGTCTTGCTATAAACTTTCTATAGTCAAGACAGTTTGGCATAGACAATAAACACACGGATTAACAGAGCACAATAGAAAGGTCAGAAACAGACTCACACAAATATGGGTCTGTTAATTTTTTTTAATAAATGTGAAAAAGTATTTTAATGGAAAAAGAACAGTCTTTCAACAATGGTGTTAGTACAATTGAACATCCATATGTGCAAAATGAACTTTTACCTAATCCTCACACCTTATTAAAAAAATTAACTCAAAATGGATCATAGACCTAAAATGTAAAGCATAAAACCATAAAACTTTTAAGAGGAAATTTTTGTAATGTGCAACAAGGCAAAGAATTTTTAGACAGGACACCAAAAACATAATTCATAAAAGAAAAAAATTGATAAATGGAACTTCAAAATTAAAAACTTTCTTTCATTAGCAAAAAGCACAGCTAAAAGAATAAAAAGACAAACTACAGATTGGGAGAATACATCCACAAGTCACATACCTGACAAAGGACTTGTAGTCAGAATATATAAACAACTCTTAAAACTCCACAGTAAGAAAACATTTAATGCAATTAGTAAATGCATAAAAGACGTGAACACACACTTCACCAAAGAGATATACAGATGGCATTATTTGAACATAAAAAGATGCTCATTACTAGCTACTAGGGGAATGCAAATTAAAATCATGATGAAATACTCCTATATTACTATTAAGTGGTTAAAATAAAAAATATTGACAAAACCAAGTGCTGACAAGGATGTGGGGTAACTGAATCACTGATTCATTGCTAGTGAAAATGCAAAATGTTCCAGACTCTCTGGAAAACAAATTGGCAGATTCTTCTAAAGTTAAACATACATGTTTTCTATTTTTGTATATTTACCATAGGGAAATTAACACTTACCTTTGCATTAAAACCTGTACACAAATGTTGAGAGCACTTCTATACATAATTGCCAAAAGCTGAAAACAATGCAAATTTCCTTCAGTGGGCAAATGCATAAACCAACTGTGGTTTAGCCATACAATGGAGTAGTACTCAACAAAATCAAAGGATGGACTATTGACACACACAGCAACTTCGATGAACTTCAAAGGCATCACACTGAGTGAAAGAAGCCAGTCTTGTAAGTTCACATGGTGTATGATTTATTAATATAACATTTTCAAGGGGACAAAGATGTAGTGATAGAAAGCAAACCAGTGGACACTGGGGGTTATGAGTGGAGGAGAGTGTGACTATTAGGAGACAGCAGGAGGGAGTTTTTGGGGTGAGGAAACTGTTCTGTGCCCTGATTGTGGTGATGCTTACATGAATTTATACCTGTATTAAATTTCATAGAATTGTACACTAAAACAATCAGTTTTACGGTATTTTTTTTTAAAAAAGAATATTCTGATTTTGTTTTTCTGCTGCAGCTTCTAACTGTCCATCTTTCTTGGGATGTGCACCTTTGGTGCCATGAACTCCCAGGTGAGAACCCTCCTAGTCTGAAGCCACCTTGCTGGAGAGACCACCTGTAGAGGCCACTTACAGAGAGATACCACTTAGAGAGGCCACTTAGAGAGAGGCTTCCCAGCTGTTCAGTTCCCATGTGGTCCAGAGTTCCCAGCTCAGTGCTGGCCATGGGAGTGAGCCAGCCATATGATTCCAGCCTCCAATGTCTCTCTGCAACTGCATGAGATACCCTGCATGAGGACCACCTGGCAGAGTCTCATCAACCGCTGGAACTGATAATAAAATGATCACTGACGTTTTAAGGCCTAGGGAGGTGTGTTACACATCATAGATAACTAAAAAATTATTATTATTTTAAAAATCATTGTAAGAGAGATGAGTGCTAAGTAGCCACAAATTAATTCGAACTAATGTATCAGTTATCTACTATAATATGCCACATAACAAATACACACAAAACCCAGTGGGTTAAACTTGAAAACATTTATTTAGCTTGTGGGTCTGCTGTTTGGATGGGCGGTTCTTCTGGGCTGGGCTGGACTCACTCAAGTGTCTGTGGTCAGCAATCAAGTCACCTGAGGGTCCGTTTCATGGATCTTGGCTGTGTTCCTCACCTTTCCAAGGTTGGCTGGCTATTGGCCCACCTAGGATGACTTCTCCTCTGCTCCTTGGGGGCAGTGGGCTAGCCCAGGCTGGTTTACTGCTGGTGGCACTGGCAGGGTCTGAGAACAGATGCATGTCAAGTTTTGTGTAGGCTGGGAGTAGGCACCCTCATTTCCGCCACAGTCTATTGGCCAAAGCCACTTACAAGTTTAGTCCAGGTTTCCGGTGTTGAAGTCCTAACCCCTAGTACCTCAGAATGTGACTGTCTTTGGGGAAAGGCTCTTTAAAGAGGTGATTAATGTAAAATGAGGTCATTAGGGTGGGACCTAATCCAATCTGACCGGTGCCCTCAGAAGAAGAGGAAATTAGGACACAGACTGGTACAGAAGGAAGAACATGTGAAGACACAGGGAAAAGACAGCCATCTGCAATCCAAGGACAGAGGCCTCAGAAAAAAAACCCATCCCACCAACGCCTTGATCTTCTGGCCTCCAGAACTGCGAGAAAAGAACTCAGCCTGTGGAACTTTGTTATGGCAGCCTGAGAAAATTAATACCCATTCGGATGAGGGAACAGACTCTACCTCTTTACGTAAAAAAAACCGCAGTCCCATTGTGAACCATGATACAAGGAGGTGTAAAACACTGGGGCCATTTTTTTTTTGCCATCAATTTTTCCTGCCTAGAGAGGCTGGTGTGGAGAGGAGCTAACTCATGGGCAGGGATAGGAAGGGGTTGGAAATCAGGAAGCTTGGCTGGACTCCTAACTCTGCCTTCTCTGGGCCTCAGCTTCCTCATCTGTGCCATGAGAGTTCTGGACCAGGTCTTGCTGTGTTTCCCCCCAGCTCTGACAGCCTAGGATCAAACCCCAAGCCGAGCTCCTCCCAACCTCTCCGACAACGTCTAATTCCAGAGTGAGTCAGGAGAAGTGCTCCCCTGCTTGGCCCTGGGCACATCCTAGGACTTTAGCCCTCAGCCTCACCAATAACTGTTACCCATTTGAGGACAGAGGCCACCTGCTAGGGCAGGTTTATCTAATAGTGCCTGGCAGAGAGAGAACAGCTCTGCACAAAAGCTCTGCTAAAAAGAAAAGGCAGCAACTGTATCCTTCATGTAGTCTCACGGATGACCCCTCGAGAGGGCCAGTTAATGAACATGGATTTGGGGGAGCTTTGCCTGAGGCCTGTAGAGAATTTTGCTGACAGTAAAGATAAGAAGGGAAAACGTAGATGGGTAAAAATTAATGAAATCCCAGCAAAAAAAAAAAAAAAAAAAAGAAAGCTATTAAAGCGGGAGGAAGCTGCTACAAAGGGGGGCTACCTGATAAATCTGGAAGCACATTAACCAGGTGACCTGAATCGGCCGGGCCACAGGCTGTGAGGACTCCCTCCACCAACATGGCGGGACCCAATGATCCTGTGACGCTGTTGATGCAGGAGACAAAGGGGCCACAACTTCTGAAAAGAGGAATGAATCAATGTCACAGCTACCTGGAAATAAATAAATAATACATCCTCCTATTATAATAATAATAATGGGAGGATTTATTTATAATTATTTAATAAATAAATTGGGGATTTATTGAATAATCATTAGGATTTATTTATACATTTATAGAATTCTTTATAATATATATTTATAATTATAACATTTTTATAATTATGTAATTTATATGATTGTTTCTAATAGTTATATAATTATATGTTTATAATTATTTATAATATTTATGTAATTTAAATAATTATTTATATCTCTATAATTTAAATAATCATGTATAATATATATACTTTAAATAATTATTTATATTTATATATGTTAAATAGTTATTTATATTCATATAATTTAAATAATTATATATATATTTGGATTTATTAATTTATTATTATTATTATTATTTGAGGTTTTAACATTTGCCAGACACTGATCTGCCTATTTTAAGATTGTCAACTCACTGAATCCTCACAAAAGTCTTATGAGGTAAATACTGAAGTACCATTAGCACTATTTTTACAGGCAAGGCAAGAGAAGCATAGGAAGATTGTGTCTCAAGCCAATGAGTAATAGAACCGGACTTCAACACAGGCAGGCTGTGTGGAAAGCCCAGGACTTTAGCTGCTTTTGCCATACAGAATCTCCATATTTTCTGGAGCCTGTTAGGTAAGTGAAGGAAAAAGGACTCATTTTACAAATGGAAATACTGAGGCCCAGAAGGGGGCCTCCATGAATTGGATTTGCAAGTGTCTGCAATCCACTCACAGTGCTATATTCTATTCCATTCGAGTGCCTCATCCTCTCTGTTCACCTGGTGAACTCCTACTAATCTCTAAAATTCCACTAAGCTGTCATCCAAGAATCTTCCATGTTCACCTCAGGAAAATCAGGTTCTTCCTTCTTTGGCTTCCACAAAACCCAGCATGTATCCTTAATAGAATGTTTTTCATATGCAATATTTTCTCTTTTATTTCTAGAATTTTTTAAAAAAGAAAACCACGTAATGATCTCAAATATCCGTGTTCCCAAGCACTAGAATTTATGTTTGTTAACATTTTGCTATATAGACTAAAGTCACTTTCTAAGCAAAAATCTAAAATGTAACAAATGAAATTAAGATATTATTTTTTAACAATACAAAGAATAAAACATTGAAGATGAAGTTGAGATATCATATCTGCAGTTCACTTCCCCCTGCCACTGTCAGGAATTTGTTGTGCATTCTTCTGCTATATTTTAAAATTCATATCTATCTATTCACAAATGTGTGTTTGTGTGTGGGTGTACATGTGCAAGGCAAGGACTGCATTTTATTCATCCTTGGAGCTCAAATGTAGCAAAATACCTGGCACTTAGGTAATACTGATGATGAAGAAGATGATGATGATTGATATAGTTTGGATATTTGTTTCCACTCAAATCTCATGTTACAATGTAATCCCCAATGTTGGAGGTGGGGCCTAGTGGGAGGTTTTGAATCATGGGGGTAGATGTCTCATGAATGTCTTGGGCCATCTCCTACGTGATAAATGAGCTCCTGCTCTGAGATGTGGTGTTTGAAAACTGTGTGGCACTCCCCACTCTTGCTTCTGCTTCCACCATGGGACGTGCCTGCTCCCTTTTTGCTGTCTGCCATGATTGTAAATTTCCTGAGTCCTCCCCAGAAGCTAGACAGATGCCAGCACCATGCTTCCTAAAAACCCTGAAGAACTTTGAGTCAATTAAACCCTTTTTCTTTATAAATTACCCAGTCTCAGATATTCCTTTATAGCAATGCAAGAATGACCTAATACAATGATGATGGCTAACATTTTCTAAACCTTTATCATGTTGCAGAGCCAGTTCAAAGCTGTTTTGTGTGTGTACTAACTAACATAATTTTCTCAATGATTGTATGGGGAAGATGCTATTATCAAGCCCAGTTTATAAATTTAAGAAAACTGAGGCAAAGAGAAGTTAAAATAGGAAATATGAAAAAATTATTTAAACCAAGGCAGTCCGGCCCCAAAGCCTCCTGTGCCCGTGTATGTGAAATACAACCTACATTCAGAAAAGAACATAAAGCATAGATGTACAATTGGACAAAAACTTGATGACTACCACTGAAGACAAAAAAACAGAGCATTGCAAATACCCCAGAGACCCTCTGTACTTCCCCCTTAATTATAATCCTCCCCTTGTACCACCCACAGATTCTTTTTTTTTTTTTTTTGAGATGGAGCCTTGCTCTGCTGCCCAGGCTGGAGTGCAGTGGCGTGATCTTGGCTCACTGCAAGCTCCACCTCCCAGATTCATGCCGTTCTCCTGCCTCGCCTCCCGAGTAGCTGGGACTACAGGTGCCCACCACCATGCCGGCTAATTTTTTGTATTTTTAGTAGAGATGGGGTTTCACCGTGTTAGCCAGGATGGTCTCGATCTCCTGACCTCGTGATCCGCCTGCCTTGGCCTCCCAAAGCGCCAGGATTACAGGCATGAGCCACCATGCCCGACCACCACCCACAGATTCTTAAACAATAAAATTTGCTTTCTTTGATTTTGAGCTGTATACATGAAATCATTTAGCACATATTATTTTGTGCCTTGCTGCTTTGGCTTAATGTTGGATATGTTGTTGCATATTTAGTTTGCCATTGAGTGATATACCTTAATTTATTTACCCATTCTTCAGGCCATTTAGTTTGTTTCCAAATGGGGGCAATTATAAAAAAGATGTTGCCATGAACCTTCTTGCATATGTCTCCTAGTGTATGTTGCAGATGTTTTTCTAAGATTCACACCTAGAAGAATTGCTAGGGCAGAAGGTATGTGTAACTGCACTTGGAATGGATAACATTAAATTGCTTTCTAAGAGCTGGAACTCTTAACCACACTATCAAATGACCTTACCAAAAGTATGTGTTGGAGGGATAAATGGATATTTTCAAAAGTGAAATATCAAATACAAGGAGGGGACTGCATTAACCAGTATCAGAGGCTGGGAATCCAAGCATCTGTCTACTGAAATATGCGTCTCCCAGTGGCACACATGGGCTCTGAACCTGGAAATAGCTGAAATCAGCTGCCCTGGAGGACCGTAAGGAACACATCCCATCCGTCCAGTGCTCTGCCTGGATGGCATCTGCTGACAAAGCAGAGGGATAGATGCGAGCAGTGATTTGGACTTTATCTCCTGACTAGTTAATTATATCCTGCCCATATCAGCACTGAGGAACGGTCACTGGGAGGCGGCATAGAACTCTCTATGCAGCCAGAGCTGTACTGGGTGGTCCTGCCTCAGTTTCCTTTTTGCTTTTCTGAGACCTTAGGGAACCTGGAATAGTTGCTGTTATCACTATTTTTACAGACAAGGCAAGAGAAGCATGGGGAGATTAAGTCTCCCTGTCAGATCCGGTGTCCTCTTGGGGACTGCTCCGGTACACACCCCTTCCACCTTTATCCACAATGTCCTCAAGTGGACACCACTGGGGTTCCTCTGAATGACTGAGTTGCCTCTTCATTATTCCGCCCAAGATGTCAGCTAGGACTGTTTACAAATCCAAGGATTCTCTTGCCAAATGTACAGTCTGTTCTCCAAGCTTTCATGTTATAATGAAATGAGCAACAAGCAAGACATCTTAATATCCTATTCTGCTAGAAAGTGAGATTTTTCCCCTCCCTCGTTCTTAATAGATAAATTAATATCATCAAACATTCTGAAAAGATCTTTTATGAAAACATCTCACTTGCCAAAAAAAAAGTTGTATTATAAAACTGGAGAAATTTGTTTCAACTTGTTAAAAGCCCTATTCTCAGCCATGAATTCGGTTCCCTTTTTTTTCCCCCTTCAATTAATTTCACACTAATCCATTTCTTTATCAGGCGTTGGAGTGAATGCGTGCGGAGTGAGTGATGAGGATGAGGGGGCAATGGAGGTGTTTGGCTCTGTAATTTCATCCTTGAATTTTGTGATTACTAACAGGACAACTTTTTTAATTTGCTCTTTTGTCTGGATTCCCTGGCTGACAATCTGCTCGGTGAGCTCGGCTTTTTAATCAATCACCTACATAATCAAATGTCACTGGCTATCTGCTCCGTGTAATTACTTTTGCAATTAAAAATCAACCTCAAGTTGCCTCATCTAATTAGAGGGATGGGCAGATTTTCATCTAGATTGATTTTTTAATAAATATTGACTTAAAATGCCATAATCTCATCATATTCTTTCATTTTCTTTGTACCAAAAATCAAACAAATGGAAGAATTAGCAAGCAGAAGGAATCGAGGGACTTCAAAAGCTTCTGCTGGTTCAGACACACAAAACTATGCTGTACAGAAGCCCAGCTTAGCTTGCCTAATAACAACACTCAATAGCTTCCACCTTTTATTGGAAAAAAGAACAAAGCAGTTCAATGATTATATTTCACACCAACATTGTTGCAAGCCCACTGTTCTAAGAGCTCCTAATTTCATTTATTGTACTGCCAAAGATAATCATTTCTATGAATGATATTATTTCCTTTAAAACAATCCCACACCAGCTACTAGAATTTTTTAGCATTATGAGAAAACATATAATGTTTCATGCTGGAACCACAACCACTGAGTTTTCTTAAACATATGAATGCCACTATAGCCAGATAATTTCCTTGTCTTTGCTGCCTTGTGTCTTTTATGTATTGTAATTAAAACATTGTCAATAACACAGTTCGTTGCTTTTTGGTTGTAGTGACTGATGCTGAACATGGAAAATCCACAATCTGGTAAAGGATTACCTACAGGAAAATAACACACTTTGCTTAGAGAACAATTGTCCCAAGATGAAATGTAATGGTATCTTGTATGTCTGTTTACTTTTTTCTTAATCAGAAAAACCTGTCAGTGACCCTGACAAAATTCTATTTAAACCTCAGCAGATTGGGGTGATGATGAAGAGGTAATAATGTTTCTAGCACCCTTGCTTTATTCTGGCACAAAGAAGATAAGTCTGTCTTCTTGTGCATTCACAGTACAAGGGAGAAATAGGGAATTGTCCACATCTGACTGCACAGTTCACTCTAAGAATAGAAAAAAAGGATTGACCAAGGAAAGCCAAACCTTTGGGTCTTATTGGTGGCAAAACAAACAGGGGAGTAAGGACAGACCCAAACAAAAGAGCCGAAGACAATAAGAAAGAGAGCAATGATTCCACCCCTGCTGCCCTCCGTGAGGCAGAGAAGTTCTTTGCTAGGGGGATACTTCATCTGCAGTTTCAGCCTTACTACCAAATTGGTGTCCAAATTGTTTTTCCCAAAACGATATGCCATGAACTAATAGTCATATAAAACACTGCTCCAAAGATAAAGTCTTTGTGGTCAAAGTACTTCCAAAAACATAACATTCTCTACCTCCTTGCTGGAGAGAAATGATACACATTATCCTAGCAAGTTTTGGAAAAGCCCTGCCATGACAAAGTCTGTTTGGCTCAGAATTTATCAAATGTATTTGTCCATAGATTATCCCATTTATTGATTTATTTGTTTGTTTACTGATTTATTTGGGGGTACCAAGTAGAACCATTCTCTTAGTACACACTTGGGGAAACACTGGTAGTCACACTACACAGGGATCTCATTTTTCTGCACTATTGGCCCCTCTGGGGGACAAATCTTGTCTTCTAGAATGTGTCATTGATTATGCCTTCTAAGTGTAAAGTCATGTCTAGTATATCTGAGTATGCTTATGTGGGTTGCCTATGACCTACAGCAGTGGTCCCCAACCTTTTTGGCACAAAGGACTGGTTTTAAGGAAGACAATTTTTCCATGGACTGGGGTGGGCAGGAGGCAGGGAGTGATGGTTTCAGGATGAAAGTGTTCCACCTCAGATCATCAGGCATTAGATTCTCATAAGGAGCATGCAACCTATATCCCTTGCATGTGGAGTTCCCAGTAGGGTTTGGACTCCTATGAGAATCTGATGCAGCTGCTGATCAGACAGGTGGTGGAGCTCACATGGTAATCCTCACTCACCAGCTGTTCACCTCCTGCTGTGTGGCCCAGTTCCTAACAGACCACAGACCGGTGGTGGTTCACAGCTTGGGGACTGGGGACCCCTGACCTACAGGATATGAGGATGGCAGTAGGGATTCTGGGCTTGTAGTAACTAGGTGTTCTCTATGGTTCTTGCCGGAGGGAAATTCTGCAAGTATGTGTTTTGTCATCATAGAGCATAATGCAGGTTGAAAGAGTTTCATGGGTACTCCCTGCTGTGTGGAAGAAGGACAAAACTCTACCAAGAGTTTGAGAATGAATAGAAAGGAGAAGGGATGACAGTGATACTAGTTGACATTTATTGAACATTTACTATGCGGCAGGCACTGTGCTGAATGTCCTACCTGCCTTTTTCTTTTAACCATCATAATTATGCTAGGGAGCAGGTACTGTTTGCAGTATTATCATCATCCCCATTAAACAGATGAGAAAACTGAGACTTCAAGCAGTGGAGTGATTATGAAAGGTCACAGAGTTGGGAATTGGGAGAGTTAAGCCCCACACCCATGTCTGAAAGACAACAAACACTTTGAGTTTTGAACCATTTCTTCTGAGAATAAGATGAGACAAGAGGTAGGAGCTGCTGACATGGGGGAGAGGGATTGTGCTGTTGTGGAAGAAATAAGCATTGGGGGCAGGTATATGACTTGTCTGTTGCCACAATAATTCTATGTTATGACCCACTCCAAAACTCAGTGGCTTAAGCAATAAGCACGTCTTTAGCTCCTGAATCTGCAGTTTGACTATGGGATTCTGGTCGTGGCTGGCCTAACTCATGAGTCTGTGGTCAAGTGTGGTTTGTCGGGTGGGCTCTTGCTGATCTTGGTTGGCAGGTTTGGCTAGAGGACTCTGCTGATCTTGGCTGACAGTCTCCCATGCTTCAGGATCATGGCTGTTGGTCTAGGATGGCCTTGGCTTGGACAACTGGAGCAACTCAGCTCTGTACCATAAAACTCATCTTCCATCAGGTTGGCCTGAGTGTCTTCTTATGGAAAAGGCAGAGGGACAAGAGAGGAAGTGGAAATGTATGAGCACATTTCACTTGCTGGATGTTTGCCAACATCTTGTTGACCAAAGCAAGTCACACAACCAAGCCCAGAATCAAAGGGTGGGAACTGCCGAGTTACATAGCAAAGGGCATAAAGGTGAAGAATCTATCACAGTGGGAAGTGTTCTGATGGGTAAATCTAAGCCACAATTTACCCGGACTCACCTCATCAGACCACTTGTGACACAGGATGGCTCATTTATGCCATACCAAGGACCTAGCCCTGTCCTTCTTCCTGGATAATCCTGAGGCAGGTCATCATGTACTAATGGGTGATAGACTCCTTCTTCCAGAAAGACTAGCCAGCAGCTGGAGCTTCCCCATTCAAGGATACTTCGTATACACCCCTCTCAGAGAAAGCCAGACGGGAGGTCTCAGCCTCTAGAAACCTTCTCTTCCCCTGGTCCTCTGTGTCACTGGCAGAGCCCTGAATCTGAGGTTCCATAATAGGCCTGCTCAGAAGCCAGAGTGAAGTTTTATCAACACACAAAGCCCAGGGCAAAAACTCAGATGCCAGCAGGAGCACTGAATAAATGAAGTTGAATTCTTTCAACACAGGTACCCTTTTATTTATATAAAATACATATAAATATTCTTTAATTCAACACCGAAATATGCTCTACTATTTTTCTTAAAAGGTGGTGCTCTCTTCATCTAGATTTTTTTTCTCACTTTTGTTGCATTGTGATTACAGAGGTGTATTTTCTCTATGCTTAGAAAAAACGCTAATCAGCAATGCATAAGGGATAAATGACCATTTTTAGTTGGCCCTTGTGTGGGGTATGTATGTGGTAAGGAGTGGTGAAGATTGTGGAGAACTGAAAAGCACTCAACGCATATAAACCACGTGTCTGCTTCTTAGCTCCAGCCACCTCTGGCTGGGTGGGAATGTAGGTGCCATCTGTTACAACTTTATTTTGAAAAGAAGCTAGAAATCTGGATTTTTGATGTAAGCTCTTACATAGTGGCTCTCTGCTTAAGAAAGTAATATGCAGATGAGAGGAAGCACATCTGTGGACCAGATCCAGCCTACGGGCCATTGGTTTTCAATCTTTGGTCAAGGCTAATGACTGCATTGCACAGATGGGGAAACTGAGGCCCATAAATGGAAAGAGCCTTGCTTGAGGTCACAAACAGTCCATTTCAGAGATGTCATTAGAGTCAAACTCATTCATATGCCTCAGGGTCTGACCACAACTACTTTCCTAGCCTCGGTTTCTGGTGGCTCTATCTCCTCAGTCACCCAAGTACCCCACAAACTGGCCTCACCAGACTGACTTCTTAGTGTTTGGTCAGACTGTTCTCTCTGCTGAAAGGTCCTCCCAGGCTCAGGTCAAATGTCAGCTGCTCTTGGAGACCTCCCCCATTTCTTCAGGTGAAATTAGTCTCTCCTATGTATTGGGATTATAGCATTTCTTGCTCTGGGTTTTAATGTTTTAGTCATTTATTTGTTGATCCTAGTCTGAGCTTCTGGAAAGCAAGGACCCTGGGAATTTTATCTGGGGAATCCTAGAGCCTAGTTCAGTATCTGACAGATAACAGGTGCTCAATAAATGCTTATGTAACAAATAGAGACATAAGTGAGAGGATAGTGAACAGAATATGTGAATGAAAAAAACCAGACTTTGTTGACCCAGCCTGTGTTCTTCACCGCATACATTATCATCAGGATTTTTTGCAAAAGAAAAAAAAATGAGGTGGAAATATGAGGCCAGACACAGTGGCTCACACCTGTAATCCCAGCACTTTGGGAGGCCCAGATGGGAGGATGACTTGAGCTCAGGAGTTCGAGACCAGTCTGGGAAACATAGGGAGATCCTGTCTCTATAGATAATAAAAAGGATTAGCCAGGCATGGTGGTGTGTGCCTGTAGTCCCAGCTACTTAGGGGGCTGAGGTGGGAGGATTGCTTGAGCTTGGGAATCTGAGGCTGCTGTGAGCAGCAACAGTGCCACTGCACTCCTGCTTGGAGAGGATAGAGTAAGACCCTGTCTCAAAAAAGAAAGAAGGAAAGAAGGGAGAAAGGAAGGAAGGAAGGAAGGAAGGAAGGAAGGAAGGAAGGAAGGAAGGAAGGAAGGAAGGAAGGAAAGAAAGAAAATATGAAAAGGTAGAGCAGAGAGGCTGGGAGAACAACAGTCCTGGTGTCAAACACTGACTGTCATTTACAGACTGCATGATCCCTGCCTTGAAGCCCAAGTATTCTTGTTTGTAAAATGGGTTCATAACAGCACCAACATCAAATGGGCTGCAAGGATCAGATGAGGTAATGCACATAAGTCACTTAGCACAGTGCCTAGCAGATAGTAGGCATTCACTAAATGCTAGTTAATATTATTAATTAGAAAGATAAACTAAATGGCTCTTTTCTCCTTCAGTAATTCCAAGCCTCCTCTTCATCCCCCCCCAAAGATAAACAAACAAAACAGCAACAGCAGACAAGTAGAATTCAGAAGCTAGCACAGGGCTGTGATGGGAACCCAGGGTTTTGGGCTTCCAGCTCAGCCTTCTGCCATCTTGTCTTTCTCCTCCCTACTCTGTTGCTTTGAAGTAAGACTCTCTGTAAAATCAGCATCTTCCTCGGCAGGCGGGGACGTAGACAAACGCAGCCATGGTTTGCTCAATGGAGCTTTTCCTGCCTCAGTAAACACATCCCTGAGAGTACCTGAACCAACATGCAATACCAGTGCCGGCCTGAGGATTAGCAGGCAGAAGGAGCTGCAGGAGTGGGATCCCTTATATGTTTTCATCTCTCTCCTCTCCAGGAAAACAAACAGCTTCTGCAGACTCTCAATTATCCATTATGGTAAAGTCTGTGATCATTGTAGGAAGCCAGCCAGCCCCTCGGCCATGTGCTTCTAGGATATGCTCTTACAAACCTACACCTATAATTTACCTCTCGGATCCAGTCAGAAAAAGAAATGTTCTCTTTCCAAATTCAATTATGGTCCTTATAATAATTAATAACAATAATAGTTGTTGCCGTTCTCATTTGAGTATTATATATTATAAGGCAACACCCCCAGTTTAATTTATGACCAAATAAATGGGCTGATGGAGAGGAATGGCCCTGCATTTTTCAGTATAATATTTTGTTGCATTTGCATTTGGAGGAGGATTTGTGGTGAGCTGGAGGATTAAATCCCATGAAATCATTATACAAATTTCAAAATGTCAAGTACTCTGATAGAGATTATGATTTTATCTTCTTATTTTGACAGGAAACCGTGTGTGGCCACCTCTGTCTTAGAACAAGTGATGAAGGGAGGCCAGGGGAGACCAAATAAAGATAGAGGAGCTTGCGAGTTTCCTGATCAGCTGTCTTTTCATTCTGCTCGCTTGTACGACAGAGCGTAATAGACATTTTCCTTTGCACAAAATAATAAGAGCAGTACTTATCGCGCAGTGCCTCCAGCCAGTGGCAAAAGGAAATTAGAAAAGTCCAATGAAGCTGAGAAGTAATTAATCATCATACAGTGGAGCCTGTCAAATCAGAAGGGTCCTTCCAGCTGATAATGCTCCCCAACTCAATTTAGACTGATAGAAATTAGAATTCTTTTTTTCCTCTGGCAAAAACAAAAAGACAAGAGTTAGCACAAACGTGGCCAACTGTTGGCTTTCTTGACTGCCTGACCCATTTACAGCGATGTTTGCATCAAGTTTAACTCAAGCCAAAATTGAAGCAACATCATTTACTCCTCAAGGCAATGGGAAATCATCACTAGGCTGTTTTAAGACTCCCCCTCCAACCACCACTGCCCTTTCTTCTCCCCTTTACCCACATGAATAGCCATGGCTGCATAAGAAAAATTAAAGTTTGGTTCTATTGATCAGGTTGGCTGCTCTCTCCATAGAGTTGTGGGAGGGCAGCATTTAACAAGGCCTGTAATGAGTCTGGACTCTTTGGAGATCAAGTGAAATAAATAAAATGTGTTCAATAGGAGCCACAGAGGGCTTTTGGCAGAGGGAAGTAGGATAACAAGCTGCTGTCAGATTTTTGAGTCTTGGGGCAGGTGCTGGGGTGCAGGGAGGAGGGGAAGATGGCACCTCCTCAAGGAAAGACATCTGCTTGTTGGAACAGCCTATGTTGCTGATAGCATAGTCCAGTGCCTCCCTGCCCCTACTCACTACGACCTCCAATTTGGGTCTTGCCATGCTGTAAAGGCCAAGTTAATATTGCCATTGATTCCTCTATGTACCCCTGAAGGTAGGGCCTCATACAGGCTACGGCAGGGATCTTGAACTCAGACATCCACAGGGAGCAGGAAGGAAAGAAAATGAATGAAGCTGGCAGACGATGGGCAATAGGGAATGGTGGAGTCTGGGCCAGTTGGAGCTTGCATATCTTTCCTAAGGGGGGCAGCTTCTAGTCCATTCTTGGCAGTCATTGCTGGTGGGCAATTCATAAGGTATATTTCCAGGTCTTCTGATTTGCCATGATAAGCCTCAAGTCCAGAATTCAATGTAAAATCTCCAAACTTTTATTTATTATTTATTTACTTATTGAGATGGAGTCTTGCTCTGTCAGCCAGGCTGGAAGGCAGTGGCGCAATCTCGGCTCACTGCAAGCTCTGTCTCCCAGGTTCAAGCGATTCTCCTTCCTCAGTCACCCTAGTAGCTGGAATCATAGGCACACGCCGCCATGCCCAGCTAATTTTTAGTAGAGACAGGATTTCACCATGTTGGCCAGGCTAGTCAACCTGCCTCTGCCTCTCAAAGTGCTGGGATTATAGGCGTGAGTCACTGCACCTGGCCAAATCTCATAACGTTTAAATGTAGGCAACTAATTTTTTTCTGAGACAGGTTCTTACTCTGTCACCCAGACTAAAGTGCAGTGGTGTGATCATGGCTCACTGCAGCCTCCTAATTCCTGGGCTCAAGTGATCCTCCTGCCTCAGCCTCCCATGTAGCTGGAATGACAGGCATGAGCCACTGTGTCCAGACCTAAAGAAATATTTTAAAATATGTGGGCATATCCATCATCACCTACCATTTGTGGCTGGTCCCTAGAGAGGTGTGGGCCCTTAGCAGACAGTGTATTTCGAACAAGCCATTGGGTCCTAAAGACCAGTGTTTGAACTCTGGATCTACCCTAGTTAGTTGCGTAATCCAAAGCAAGGGACTTAACTCATTGGCATCTCAGTTTCCTCCTCTGTAGAAGGTAGGTAATATTTAGCATCTACATTATAAGCTGGTTAAAAATGCAGAGTACTCACTGCAGTGCCTGGCGTACAATAAGCATTCAACAAAGGGCACCGGTGAATTGAATCATCACACTGCATCAATCAAAGTGCATCTATTTGGACAATCTTGCCTGCCTGCCCTCTCTTTTTAGACCTCACACATCTATCTTTCTCAGCTCCTTACTAGGAACTTACTATTAAGACACCTAGCACCAGGCATGGTGGTTCATGCCTGTAATCCCAGCGCTTTGGGAGGCCAAGGTGGATGGATCACCTGAGGTCAGGAGTTCGAGACCAGCCTGACCAACATGGTAAAACTCCATCTCTACTAAAAATACAAAATTAGCCAGGCATGGTGGCGGTAGCCTGTAATCCCAGCTACTTGGGAGGCTGAGGCAGGAGTAACACTTGAACCCGGAGGCAGAGGTTGCAGTGAGCCGGGATCTCACCATCACAGTCCAGCCTAGGCAGCAAGAGAAAAACTCTGTCTAGAAAAAAAAAAAAAGACACCTAGCAACTTCCTTCCATGGGAGAGGCAAACTAGAAACTCATCAAGTTGTAAGAATTATAGAACTTCAGACTGCAGTTATGTTGCTCAAAGCAAACACATTCTTACATAGAAAACGAAATTGTCACCTCCCTCAAGCTAATATAGCTGCCCACTTAGTTGCCTGGTCCTGCTTATCATTTGACGGATGTGGGTACAAACGAAGTTAGGGGACAGGCTGGGTGTGGTGGCTCACACCTGTAGTCCCAGCACTTTGGGAGGCCAAGGCAGATAGATAGCTTGAGCCTAGAAGTTTGAGACCAACCTGGGAAACAAATCGAGACCTTGTCTCTACAAATAATTTAAAAAATTAGCCCGGCATGGTGGCGTAAGCCTGTGGTCCCAGCTACTTGGGAGGCTGAGGCAGGAGGATCACCTAAGCCCAGGAGGTTGAGGCTGCAGTAAGCCATGATGGCTCCACTGCACTCCAGCCTGGACTACAGAGTGAGACCCTGTCTCAATAAAATAAAAAATAAAAAAATAAGTGAGGGGACAATCTGGGGGCTTGGAGGGAGGTAATCTCTTATAAGTGGTATTTCTCCATGGGCCTTGTATGCAAAAGGTCTCAAGGATTCCTACTTTTTTTTTTCTTTTTTTTTTTTTTTTTTACTTCCTCCATATCCGATAGCAGAGAAACAACCACAGCAGTGACACATGTGCTGGCAGACAACCACAGCCATGTCTTCTATGCAATGTCTTCTACTTTCGTTATCTTTAATCCTGACAACAAACACTGCATGGTTAAGTATTGTCGTTTCCTTTTCACAGGTAAAGAAATGAAGACTCAGAGTGGTAGAATACCTTGCCGATGGTCACACAGCCAGAATGCAGCAGAACTGGGTTTTATATTGAAGACTCAGGTTACATCTGCTATTCAACATTGCAAAGCTCACCCTGGTTTCCCTTTCTCCTCTCTCTTGATGTTTTTCTTTGACTCTCTTGCTCATTCATTCACTCATTCATTCAACAAATATTTATGGAGTGCCTACTATGTGCCTGATACCTCTTTAGGTGTCTCAATGTCATTTCCGGCAACAGTGACTGTGGGGCCTGAGAGAAGGAAAGATGGTGGCCAGCGCTTTCAGTTCCATTTGAGGCAATTCCTAGAGAAGAAAGGGCTCCAAAGAGTCTAGAGAGGGTGCTCTCTGTTCTGTCCCCTGGCATCCTGGGGAAGTCACCTCTGCTGACACTGGCTCTCTGAGAAACAGGCAGGGGGCTTTCCTCTAGCACAATAGATGGTGAGGGGAAGCAGAGTCCCAAAACTGGCCTCAGGGGAAAGACAAAATCCATCCAAACTGTCCTGGGCCTGCTGGAGAATCTGAATGCCCCATGGTGGACTCAGAACAGGAAGGGAGGAAGACCTCAGGGGCCTATTTCCTGCCGGCCACAGCCAAGTGGTTGAGTAGTTGCGTGGGTTCTGGTGCTCTTTCCCCAGGGATATGGCATGGCCAAGAGGTGGCTGCATTCCCTTTCAGTGAGGTGTCCCTGAGCACGAAAAGCTCCCATCTGCAAGCCTCTGCACTGGGTTTGATTTGACCAGCCTAATCAGAGTATCTCTCCACAGTTGAAATATTGCCACCAGATAGGCTCTGCCATCCTTTGAATGCTAGGGGATTGAAGTGCAAAGGAGACACTGTGTCAGGCAGCACTGTCAGCCTGGCACCTGGGAGTGAAAGGTAGTAGCACCCACTGTCTTCTCTTCTTTGTCCTCAAGGGAATGAGGGCTGCCAGGCACAATGGTAGGAAATCCAGACTTCAGAGGGCCTTGTCCTGGTCATGGAGGCATTTGTCCAAGGCCACACAGTGGAGAATAGCTCTTTCAAAGACCACTGGTATTCCAGCCAAACGACCCACAAAGCTTCCTGCACATTAATAATCATATAATAATAATAGTACTGGCCAGGACTTAATGGGTACCACATACCAAGCTCTGCTCTAAGTCCTTTACATATATAATTCATTTAATCCTCACAACAGATTTGTAGGGTGGGTGCTATTATTATCTCCCTTTTTACTGATGAGAAAACTGAGGCACAGAGAGGTTATTTAGATGGCCTAGGGTCACACAGCTAGGAGCCACACCACCAGAATCCAAACCCTGGCATCCGGCTCTGAATCTGTGTTCTCTGGCACCATGCTGTACTCTTTCTTGATCCATGAACTTGAGATGTCTATATAAAAAATATAGCCAATTGATTTTCTTTTTATTATCTGGAAATGGCAGGAGGAAAGAAGGGAAGCAGGGAAGGAAAGCAAGATGAAGGGAGGAGAAATGGAGAGAGGGTAGAGGAAGAAAGAGGAGATGCAGAGAGCGAGAGTGAAATAACGAGGCGAGAGGGAGGAACTGGCGTGCCTGAAAGTGAACCACACTCCAGGCTGCTGCTGAAATCTACCTTTTCTCCTGGTTTATTTACAGATTGGGTGTTAGATCCTAATAAATGGGAGGATTTTTAAAAGGTCCTCAGGATAGCAGAGCCAAGCTAAGCAAACGGCTCGTGTACACAGCCCAGGTGAGATGAAAGGCCCCAGCCATCAGGCGACCACTCAAGGTTCTTTATCGGCGGGCTGGGCCTCTGCGGGTTTGAGTAAACCCAAGTAGGCGGTGCTGGTGGAAAGTTCAAAGTCATTTTTTCGAGCAGATAACGCAATCAAAAGTTTGTTTATCTGTTGAAATATTTAGGAGAACAAGATATCGCTTTGACCTGCCTACACCTGCGACCTTTGTGAATGCAGTTAAGATGTGTTTTAAGCTTGTTTGTAGTCTTAATCTTTAATGGGCTTCTGCATTTTTCAAAGGGTAGAATTTGGCATAAAAAAAAAACCAACCAAAAAAAAAAAAGAGAGAGAGAGAGACAGAGATTTCTGTGCCATCAAGAGAGGTATGTTTGGTAACCTTAGCCATTCCCATGCATTCTGGAAATCAAGAGAAAAAAGTGTATGGTCCAATCTCAACCTTGGAATGGATGCAGTGTATCTCCTTCCCTTAATCCAAAGCACCACGATGTGGAGCTGAAGCTATCACCTGACTCCCCAGGCACTGGCCCTGTGGCCAGAACTGCACTTGAAGATCTCCTTAGAAGGGATGGGGACTCCAGAAATGGAGCTTTAAGTTAATCAGTAACTTGTTTGTGTCCTGGAGCCCTGGGTGTTTGAAGCCACATAGGACTAATTTGCACAGTCCATGGTTGATTCTGTCGAAGAAAATTCATTTTGTAATATAAACAAGAATTTGGGACACAGAAATACTTAAATAAAAATGGAATATCCTGAGTCCTACTTTTTCCCCCAACCAGGCTTTCCCTGAACCCACTTATTTATGGTTTTTCCAACCCTACTGGGACTATAAGATGGAGATAATACCGTCCCCTTAACAGAGTTATCAGGAGCTCTAAAGAGGACAGAGAATGTACATAAATGTCCACATGGTGTTTGGCATACAGAAGCAAAATGTGTGGTAGGCTTCCTACTCTTTCTCCTCCTTCTCCTCATCCTCATTGTCATCTTCATCAATATCATTATCATCTGTCATCAGAAGGACTCATGTGCCTCCAAAAATATCTTCTTCCAGCTTGATTGCGGGAAGGAGGACTCAATTCTTGCCTTTCAAGATTGGTAAAGAAATCTATGGCCTTCAGGTGTCGGGGGCAGGCTGGAGGCAGGGAAGGGAGCACGTAAGATCTGTCTACAGTTGGTTCTGTGGAGACCTCATCTGCCTGGGTGTAATTCCCCTACTAGAGGGATGAACTGAGGTCGGGGTAGCCAGTGGCCAACTGTCATCTCCCCAAGCCACAAAAGGGAGCCCAACTTTGACTTCACATTCCTGTGTTGGGTCTAGACCCAGAGTGGGTATAAAAGTAATCCAGAAAGATGGGAAGGCTTGTTCAAGATGGCAGCCCCATTAAGCCTGCACAGTCTTCCCATGAGTGATGACGCCAGCAACTCAGTTCTGAGTCACAGGCTGCTGGACATCCAGTCATCTGCATGGGTTACGTTTCTTCAGATCTAACATGTTAGCTAGTATGTTTCCAGATCCTGATCTCTCGCCTATGAAATAAAAGTAATCACTGTTTTAACTACCTCACAAGATTGCTTCATGAAATAGTCATAATCATAACTAACGTGAATGGAATCCTTTCTATGTGCCAGCCACTGTGATAAGCAGTATTACTTTGTATGATCTCATTTCAACTTTGTTTATAAGCAAATCAATGCAAATTAAAACTGCTAGGAGATACCATAACATTCCCATCAACATTTGGGAGAGTGTGAAATTGTACAACCATTTTTGGAAAAGAGTTTGGCAATATCTAATCAAATAGAGAAGTGTCTAAGTGAATCAGCTACTCTTTCTCTATTACACACACTAAAAATCCTCTCATGTATGTGCCCCAGGAGATACATACTAGAATTTTCATAAAGCACTGATTGTGACAGCAAGAAAGTTGAAAAAAAATATAAATATTCATCATAAAATGGAATATTCTGTGGCAATGAAAATAACTACTTAGCACTACACATATCAACATGGATAAAGAATGGCAGGGCTGGGTGTGATGGCTCACACCTGTAATCCCAGCACTTTGGGAGGCCAAGGTGGGAGGATAGCTTGAGGCCAGCAGTTTGAGACCAGCCTGGGCAACATAGCAAGATCTCCTCTTTACAAAAAAGGAAAAAAAGAAAAAAAGAAAAAAAGGAAGGCACAGAAGAGTATAGAAAACCTTGTGTAGGGAAATATAATAAGTAGCTAAAGTTTACCTTTAAGAAGAAATACCTGGGAATGGCAGGGCAGTCTTACTCTCTGAGGAAGGGGTTGGGGGATGGAATTTGAGAGAGAAGCATACATAGAAGGGGCCTCCTACTATATTTGTAATATTTTATTTCTTAAGGTGGGTGGTGGCTACATGGGTGTTTATTATATGACTTTTTAGACCTCTTCAGGTGTTGTAAATATTTCCTAATTCATTGGTAAAAATAAATCAACTTTATTAAAATAAATTAAGCAAATGAAATTGAATCCAAACCTTGTGGAAGTCAGAACCCACTAGAAAAGACCTCTGGTCCCCCCTGGGACAGGCCAGTGGGACAGGAAGTCCGCCGGCTCCAGTTCCAGCCACGGGCCTCCGCAGAAGCACCCTGTACACAGCCTCGCACTGTGGCATGAATTCCAGGCGAAGGAAGGGTCAAGATGACGGGACAAGAGCAGACGGGGAGCACAAAGCCCCTGGATCAACCAAGGTCCCATCATGAGGTGGGAGAAATGATGGATTTATATGTTTAATGAAAGGGTAACTCTGGAAGAGTAATAAAAATATGGTCAAGTAGGCAGGTATGTTTGGCGCTTTTTTTTTTTTTTTTTTTAAATCTACACTCTGGAGCTCTCACTCTGGTACAATTCTTTTGTTAGATCAGGTAATATTTTTGAAAAACAGCATTACAAAAGGTTAAATGTAGAACAGATGTAAGTTATAAAATACAAGCTGATCAAAGCTGAGATTTTGAGACAGATATGTTAGCAAATGATGATAAATCCGTCCCAGTAGGACTGTAAGAAGCAGACAAATGTAACTATGGGAGAGTGAAAGTCAAGGGTTGAAACTGGGGGAAGGGGAGAAAGAGTGAAAACAAATGTTGAAGTTAATTCTGGTGAACTCACGCAGAACATCAATGAATCTACGCCGAGATAGGACAGTCAGAACGTACACAATATGCTCCATTTTCCTGAAAAGAATCATCAAATTCCTGGGTTTTGAATAATCCAATTATGGATTCAGATCCCCAAATCTCAGGGATCTCTCTTTATAGCAGTTTCTGACTCTAGATTTCAACCTTTTCAAGAGACAGAGCCTGGGTTCTGGTTTAAAGCTTTAAAAATGGGCTTTAGAGTTTGGGCATTTAAACTTCTCATTAAAAAGCCAGATAATTTATAGTCACATCATTAAACCGCTTCCTCAGCCTACTGTGATAAACTTATCATTTTGGGGGGGAGATTTCAACAAAACATTATGAAGACTCCTTTCTTGGAAGGCGGCAGAGAAACAAAATTAAATAAATCAAGCCTCTCTGTGTCAATAAATGAAGCCCATGAGAAGTAAACTATTTACTGAGGCTTAAGTGAAACAGAAAACATTTAAAGATCAAGAAAAAAGGAGGTAATTGTTCAGCCTGTCAGCAGGGGACCGCTGTGATAATTTGATCTGAACTCTGCTAACAAATGACCGAGCCGTTCTTCCAACTTTAGTATCTGTTTATGCTCCTACAAATTGAAACCCCACAGCTCAGCTGCACAGAACAGGGCCCAGTACAATAGCACATTGGCCCGACGATTAGTTCAAGCTGGGGATGGATTAGCTGTCCATCCCAGGCCTCCAAACCCTCCAGAATATTTTGTCTTCCCTGCTGAGGTAAAAGGGTGCAGACATATGCAACTAATAAAGAAACAGGCTTCTACGGACTGGAGGTTGAGTGGAAGGAATGCAGAACAAAACTATAAAATAATAATAGACAAAGGGGCAGTGAGGACTGGGGAACTCAATACCTCCTCTGCTTACCCAGTCAGGACTGTAGCACCCACATCCCCCTAAGTTTTCAAAACGGAAGGGGCCTGGTGCATGTGTGATCTCCCAGCACATGGTTGTGGGCCAGGCGTGCCAACGTTTAGGGCTGACATGAGATCAAAAGCCTGATAAATGAGAGGAAAGGGAATGTTTGACCCACTAAACCATATTCTACAAGAATCCCAGGCTTTTAAAGTAATAAGAAAGGCTATAAATTACGATGTCTTGGGTATATTCTGATGCACATGAATGTTATTCATATGTAATGTTTTTAGAGAGATTCATGAGCAATTGAATGCTTAAGAATCCAGTCCTTTGACAATTCTGCATCTCCAGTCAGAGTCCACATTTGGGGAAAAGCAACTTACCATCTCTCTGGAGTTTCAGAAACTGAAAATGATAATTAGGTAAAAAAAAATTCTTTAAATAAATAGGAGCAAATTCAAAATGACACCAGACATCCATATAGTGCTTCCTTAAACCAATAATGTGTCACATTTAGAAAGGAAACCTCATGATTGAATGAAAGAAAAGATGAATAAATGAATGTAACAGGATAGCATAGGATTAGAAATATGGGCTATGAGTTTGAGGGCTTTCTCCCTCTCACAAGCTGTGTGATCAATTACTTCATTTAGCGTCTTCAAGTCTCAGTTTCCTCATGTGTTAATAATAGTAATAGCCTCTGTGTCATACAGCTATTGAGAAGGAAAAGGAGGTTGTGTGCATAGGTTGTGTACAGTGATTAGTACATTGTTAATTAAGTGTTCAGTAAACATTAGGTACGGTTCTGTTGATGTGGTTATTATAATTATCAACCAAAGACTGGATGAGTTTATAGACGGAAAGATGGAAAAGAAGTTTGGGTTAATCTACAAATAATAATAATAAGCTCTGCTGAGAGATCAGAATACATGTAAAAACAATGACTTAATACAAAGGAAGCCATCGCAAAATTTTCCTACTATTTGGATTGTTAAAACAATCCAGACTTCTGGTGTTTTCTAAATTTTCAAATCATTTGACCCAGCCTACTCTGAGGCAATGCTGACAAACCTTCCAGCAGAGGGCACTGGCCCCATTGAAAGATAGGGAGACCATTTTGAAAATGGCTGCCTTCGCTATCCCAAAGAAAACACTCATGCTAGCCACGAGGACAAAAACATTTATTTTTGTCTGGGCAAATTTGCCTTCAGACCAAAAGCTTCTCAAGATGGCAAATGTTCTGCCTGCTAGGATGTTGCCAGATAAAACAATTATTTACTAGAGTCAAAATAACTCCAAAAGCTATGCACTGAAGAAGGCAATGAAGAATGAAAAGAGGTCAGGCGTGGTGGCTCACGCCTATAATGCCAACACTTTGGGAGGCTGAGGCCAGAGGGTGGCTTGAGTCCAGGAGTTCAAGGCTGCAGTGAGCTATGATTGCACCACTGCACTTCAGCCTGGGTCTCAGAGTGAGACCCTGTCTCTAAATATATAAATTAAAAAGAATGAAAAGAATACTTCACCTCAGACCTCAGCCTTTCATCCTTCAACTGGCCAGTGGTTCTCTACCAAGGGTGATTTTACTCCTCAGGGGACATTTGGCAATGTCTGGAGACATTTTTGATTGTCGCAACTGAGGGTAGGGGTGGTGAGTGGTGGTTGCTACTGGCATTTGGTAGGTAGAGGCCATGGATACTGCTAAACATTCAATAGGATGGGAAGATGTTTAAGACAGCCCCCACAACAAAAAAACTGTCCTGCCCAAAATGTCAGTAATGACGTGGTTGGTAAACCCTGATTTAGACAGAGGCACAATACTGATTTTCCACTTGGCTCAGCTTGGCTGGGGTACACATTAATTCTAAAGATGTGATGCTGTTGAGTTGAAGTCTCAGCAAATTTAAACTACTACTACTACTACTACTACTACTACTAATAATAATAATAATAATAATGAACAAAAGCGGCTCTTGGCTGACTAAGCTTCAATTAGGACACAACTTCAATTTCCTAGCCCTAAACTTCAGAGAAATCAGCAGAATCAGAAAATTGTCCATCTCTTGATATCTTCCCAAAGTGGAGAAAGCCAAGGTTAGAGACTGAATACTCGCAGCTGTATTTAGAATCCCTAAGGGATGCTGAACATGCTGGAATTAAGCAGAGGTGGTAGGTAAGTGGATTGAGGGAGACAGGAGCCCAGAACCTAGTCAGTCCAATTTGTTCTGTCATTTGGCCAAGTTAGGTAACTTCTCTGGGTCTCAGTTTCTCATCTGCAAATCGAGGCTACCTCCATCTGCCTTGCAAGGCTGTGGTGAGGATTAAGATAAACAGTGTATCTAAGTGATATTTGTAATTTCAGGAATGAAATCCATATCCTAAAATGGCCAGGATATTTTACATTAAGTTCTAAAGTTAACCAACATTGATTTGGCATTCCCTAGATACCAGGATTCAAATGGGTTACCTCACTGTAGCCTTCTGTTATTATCCCCATTTTACAGACATAGCAACTGAGGCTCAGTTGTTACATAGCTACTTAGTGGCAGAGGCAAGGTTTGAGCCTTAAGTAGTCTAATGTCAGTCTACAGTCTCAACCACTACCTTACACCACCTACCACATTTAGAGGTCAGGGCTGGAAGAAATATTAGAGATCATTTGGACAACCCTCCTAATTTCTCAGATGTATAACTGAGTCCCACAGGGACTAAGCAGTTTGCTTGTCATAAAGCCGGCATGGAAACTGGGGGTGGGGTGGGGTCCTGACTCCCATTTCTTCCAACAAAGAATGGCTTTGCATTTTTTTTTTTTTTCAAAATCAGATACTATTTTCCCAGCACAGGGTAAACACAGGACAAATCACTTAGCATGTGTATCTCAATAACCCGACTTGACTGAGATGGATGAATTCACATTCAGTCATTATATAAGCCTATTAAATATTCTGGGAGGCTGCTGTATACATTTTAATGGATGTTGAAACACCTAGCGTGTGTTTATGGCTCTTTTAATCTTGCCAGTTTTCCTAATATGATTAGTTCCGGGACCATTTCACACTGAGACTTAGGTGTCAAAACAGAACACAGAAGTTTCTAGAATGTTTTCTTTCTGGATTTTTGTTTTGTTTTTTAGAATGGAATATTTGAATCTCACCTATGAGCTCAATAAGGAAAGAAAAACACAAATGACTGAATGCAGGATTTCAGCAGCTCTGAGAGATCATGGGTGGGAATCCACCTTTGTTCACTATGAAACACCCTGCTTCACAGTTTCTCATTGTGCTGCCTTCCTTCAGGGGGACCCCAGGATTTCACAGGCTGATATCCCCAGCTACATCCAAGTTTCCAGACACGAGGATCCACAGGGCACAAAGTGAGGTGTCCCCAACCCTCCCTTTTTACAGCCCATGACTGATATTTATCGGAACGTCCGCAAGGCCATGGTGAACAGTGGCCAGATGAGAAGGTCAGTGTCTGGGAAAATGATTGAAAATGGCCAAGTGCCACAGTGAGAGTTGTTTGTTCTGGGAATGGAAGGAGGAAATTGTCAGAGGAAGTGAAATAGGAAATGAAGAGATCAAAGGGAGGAGGAAATAAGATTGAATTGAGCCCTTTTTGGATTCAACTTTGCACTCTTAACCCATGTGAGGCAAAAAGATTAGCCTTTGAACAGCTGGAGTTGGGGAGAAACACTTTCCAAGGGGTGCATCCTGGTGACTGTTAGCTCTCACATCCCACCCCACAAATGGACTGCAGCAGGGGAGCTGAGGGAAGCCGGATCCGTTTCCCACAGAAAATCCAGCGGTGAGTGCCCCCAGGCAATCCCCAAATGCTCATTTAACCCATAACACTCTAATATGTACAACCTGAGCTCAGACACTTGCCCCCAGAAAGAAGTGGGGCTCCTCTAGAACCACCCACTTTTGCAGCACTGATGGTGGGAAATGGGCCTTCCAAAAGGCAGAGTTTGTGATGGAAGAGTTAACAACAGGGATGAAGCTCCAGGGGGTGATGTGGTGATGAGCTAAGGGAACCAAGCCCTAACTAAGATCCTTTGTCCAGGCTTGAATCTCTGGTCATCTGGGGTGCCTGTCTCCTTCCAATCTTAGGGTTAGTACCTGTATTTTCCAATTGGGGTTTTGTTCCCTCAGCCCATGAGGGGACAAGTCTTTCAATAATAAATAGCTATTGATCACCTAGAGGGAGCCAGGTACTGTCCAAGATGCTAGGAATACGGAAGTAAACAAAACAGACAAATATCTCCACTCTCATGGAGCAGATATTCTAATGAGCAGCAGGCCAATCAAGTGAGATCAATACGTTAAATATGTGGAGTTTTTAATGGTGATGAGGATTAAGAAGACTAAACCAGGGAAGTGAGAAAGGGAGTGTTTTAGGAAGGAGGCCCACAGATGGGCCCTGAGGAGGTGATATGTGAGCAGGCCCTGAGGGAGGTGAGTTAGGGAGCCTGGGGGAACATCTAGGAAGACGGCTTCTCTCCTACCGTCGTCTCCTTGGAGTGAGCCCACATCCACATGGTTTCCTAAGAGGTTTTACTTCTAGCAAACAGAGAGAACTTGTAAGACAAAAGCAACAAAAGCAAAAATAGGTTTTCTCCTGTCTTCCCGAAGGTCCACTGAGATATTAAAGATGGGACTTGGGTGCCCATCTCTAAAACACTAAAACCAGACCAATCTGCATTGTAGAGACGCCAACCAGTGAGTCTTCAATTCCAAGCACTTTGCCTGAGGGAGAGGTTGGGCAGTGGGCAGGGATGGAGATGGATGAGTGGGAACAGCCGTGGGCTTGGAGGATTGTCCACGGGGTTGGAGGTGGGGTCTGTCCTTGCTCCACTACCTCTGCCAGGCCTCTGCAGACCCTATTGGGTTGGTGAGATGGTGAGACTTGGGGCCTGGGGTAGGGAGGGGATTATTGCAAGTGGTGGAGAAATTCCAAAAGGCAGAGCTGGAGATAGGAGGGAGATTCCCAGGGCCACTGTTTTGGGGGGACCTTATACATATAAAATCAAAGGAATGAGGCTCTGGGTCACCAATGGCTACTGTCCCTGTTCTAGGGATTCAAACAGCTGCTTTTAGACACCCAGTTTTTGCTCCACAGCCTTATACATTAACCAGGAGGAGATCTGTGACATCAACAAGCAATGCTAGGATAACACACACATGTGCACGCACACACGCACACTGGATCCGAGAGATCTGACAGTCTTTACCAAAAGCTGACAATTAGTTTGGTATCCAGCATGCAACTGGGGTCTGTAATTTCCAGGTCCAGAACTCTGCCATCTCTTGGTTTCTTGGCATCTGAATACCAGGTGAGGTTCAGACTTTGTCTGATACTCCCATTCCTTGTCTGAGGACAGCTTGCAACTTGACCTTTTTGATTATTTCTATTTCTTTCTGGAAATTCAAACAGATGTTGGCTCAGATCTTGCACACTTTAAGAACTAGATCACATTGTTCTATCTCTCACACATTTTACCACACACTTTACCAAGAACACTGTCCTTCCAGGGGCTGACTCCTCATGATGACTTCTGGCACTGAGCACCTGTTGCCAGAGCATCATCTCACCACCTGGCACGTGTGGTCCCCATGCCCCATGGTTTCCAGACTCAGAAGTGGAACCAGCCCCACCATGATTCTCAGTCCCACCCTACTCCCAGCACACACATGCATACACACACACACTCACCCTGTCTGTACCTAGTAGACTTTGCTGAAGGTTTGGAATGATAGAAGAGGAGAAATGGCTAGAGATTTGGATTATAGCTGTGCAGATGGCTTTTCAATCGCCACCCCTACTCATGGCTTCTTCACCCAGCCATAAGGGATTTTTCAGTGGCCGAGTAACTCCGCATAGCTACATCCAGCAATTCCTCTGTCCTCTTCTCCCTACTGCCATGTTCTCTCAGGGAATTTCTCCCCAACTCCCACTCTCATTCTCAGATCTCAGAAGTCTACCATTGACAGTCCCAAATCTATCAAGGTGTTCAGCGAAGCCAAAAATCTTATTTGTTTAATTAGATTCACTCTTCTTGGAAAGCAAGCCTCCATTTCAGATACAGAAAAATGTGTCCCATAATTTGGGAGCTGAAATCAACTAATACATGACAGGATAATTTCTTATTTCTCCATGAAGCCCCACATCGTACCAAAACACAGCTACCAATAAAATGCTTCTCAGCTGTTCCATTAAGCTTGAAATCCCATTAGAGCCAGCCTAGTGGGAAGCCTCCCAAAGCCCAGGGGAGAATGAGGCTCTGGGCATCTAGAGGAAGGTGGGGACTGGGCACCAGTCTATGATGTAAGCCAAGAGTAATAGCTAAAAATATTTGTTGGCCCTTCTCTCTGTTCCTGTTTCTTGAAACTTGCTCATTTGTGCTGGATATCTGTTATTTTCTGCCAAGCATCTTTTATTTCAGGAACACTCGCACTCACCTACTGAGGCTGCCAATCACACGGCCCTAACTCCCAGGCTATGGTGCTGGACATGCAAGTCAGGTTGGACAACTGGATACTCTAGCTCCCGGCCACAGTAATCGCCCATGAGGCATCGCCAGTCTTCTGTTAGAGCTTGGGAAAGGGGTGTGTCCTTGTCTCTGAGCTCTAGCTAAAAAGATGATATAAATATCTTAGGCCTTGTTTCTACCTGTGGAGACAGGGCAGGTGTCTGAGTATGTGTATATGAGGTGGGGCATCCAAGTGGCTCAGCTGGGACATTCACACACTTTCAGACTTACTACCCAAGAATTCTGCCCTCACTGCCACAAGCCACATAAACAAAGGGGGCCATGATGTCCAGGGCTCCTCCTTTCTCTCCCAGGCTGCACTCCTCAACTCCTTTTCCCATTGTCCCATCCTTCCATGCACTTTCCCCAATCTTTTCCTGGTGGTCATCTACAATGACTTGATTCCAGTATCCACAATGCCTGATTTCAGTAATCCTGAATTTCCAAAACTTCAATCACACATACATCACCTCACTTTTTTTGTTCTTTTGCTATAACCACTTACCATTTATGCTATTGATTACTTAATATGTTTCTTCAAAGAGACTCACTACTTAAACAGTTTATTTTATAAGAAAACTTTACATTATGATTATAAATAGGAAACCTGGCATAAATAGAATATAAATAGACACACAAAAATAGTATTATTCATAGAATTAGCTAACATGCTTCCCTAAAACTTGCTCTTTTCTTGTTAAAAGGAAAGCTGGCAAGAATTAGCAAAGTATTAAAGGCATATGAGCACCAAACTTAGACTTTCTCTTGTCATTATGATAATAAGAAGGATCAAAAGAGTTCATTTCGTCATTAACTCATGAATTAGTGTTGTGCCCATGTGTCACCTAAAAATCAATTGAGTGCCACTGGAACTTTGGGAAATGCTAAACTAACCAACAATCAATAGTTATACCCTTATATTTAATTTGCTCACTTTTTTTCTCTAGACTGAAAGTCCCTCAAATGAAAACAATAGACATGTATTTCTTAATAGTTTCACCCAAGAACCAGCAATTTTAGAGCTCATAATAGGCACTCAATAAATGTTTGTTGCCCTGGTCAAATCTAGCTGCATCTTAGGTTTACAACTCTTGGCAGGCTGTGCTAATATATTTCTGGAGTTTTCTGGAGTATTATCATGCTCTTAAGAATCTCTGAATGACCCTGAATCAAACTGTCAGAAATATCAACTTCTTTCTAAGAATCCTAGGGAAGATACTTTTGAAGATAGCATCTCAGTTTCCACTAAGTTCCTGGGGTGCTCAGACTGTACTATTTCTTTCTCTTTAAGAGTTCAGGGAGACAGATCAGCTCTGTGATACTGCCCTCACAAGACATGATCAGACAATCCAATTTTTTTCCTATGATGAAATTGATCCATAAAATGGCTCTCACACTCATGATGACAAATACTGAAATTTTGAATTAGATCTTGAGCTCAATTTTCTTTTCCATGAGTATTTTATAGTTAGATCAACTTTCAGAGGAGAAGGTGCACAACGACTCGTGAGTAACTTTGTCTCATTAACAGCCTGGAGAAATCCCAAGCTTCTCTTCACTGTCCTTCCTGGTTTGTTTAGTGGCCTGGATGGATGGGTGGGGGCGGGGGAGGAAGAAAGAAAAATTGGTATTGAAAATTATACTTGAGAACATAAATCCTTTTTGTGAAGCAGAAGAAGAGCATGTTGATCTGTTCCAAGGATAGGTTTCTAGGCTTTTTAGACTACGAATCTTTTTTTAAAAAATTAGCCTGATATTTATCATGTAAAGACAATGCCATATATTGCTATAGTTAAGGCCTGAGTAGAATCTCAGTGAATCCCCAACAGAAGTGATTTGTTAGCAGGCACTTCAGATCACCAGCGACAATTCATTTCTGTAGAATAATGTAAACTAATTATCTACAATGCAGAAGCAAAGACTGCGCCTGCATGATAAATTGCAGAATATTGCATTATAAAAAGAAATATTAATTCACATAACATAAAATTAAAATTGATGACAAACTTTTTCCTTTTTTAATTGTTTAATTTTTTAATTACTATTGTCTTGCAGCAGCAGACATCACATACCTCAAGAGGCACACAAATGTATTTGCCTGAAAGCACATTCTTTGCAGAAAAAAAAAATGTTTATTCAGAAAATGAGTGTTTATTAGTTCTTTCTTTTATTTCATGAAAATTTATTTTCTCTCCTGGGAAATAAATTTTAATGTGCTGTGTTTTTTTGTTTGTTTGTTTGTTTGTTTGTTTGTTTTTTGCAGGAGGAGGATTTTTACCTAGCATACAAGTACATTTTTTATCAGAAAATTTCTTGAACTTTTAATAAAATGAAGGAAGCAAAACCATCAAGATAAACACAAAATTTTAAGAATTAACATTCTGGCTGGAGGGTTGCACTTTATACTTTCTCTCAACCACAAATTGTTATTTGCCACCATTTTCTCTCCTGAGCACTTAAGATAAAACTGAAAACCTGATGGAGGGATTCCTACCACTTTAGTTCTCCTTATAGATGCAACAGGAAAATGCCTAAGTTATTTGTTTCTTTGCTGTTCCAAATGAAATTAAAAATATAGATCTTGCTAAGAATGCCAATCAAGCAGGTGGCTCTTAGGGCATTACATGTTATGGTTTGGCTCTGTGTCCCCACCCAAATCTCATGTTAAATTGTGATCACGAGTGCTGGAGGTGGAGGCTAGTGCAAGGCGATTGGATCATGGGGGTGGTTTCTAATGTTTTAGCACCATGGGGGTGTTGTCTTGTGATAGAGTTCTCACGAGATCTGGTTGTCTGAAAGTGTGTAGCACCTACCTTTCTCTGTTTCTTCCTCCTGCTCCACCACGTAAAGAAGGCGCTTGCTTCCCCTTCACCCTTCTGGCATGATTGTAAGTTTCCTGAGGCTTCCCCAACCATGCTTCCTGTACAGCCTGTGGAACTGTGAGCCAATTAAACCTTTTTTCTTCATAAATTACCCAGTCTCAAGTAGTTCTTTATAGAAGTGTGAGAATGAATTAATACAATACACTAAGACTGGATGGTGGGAGAGACCATTTAATCAATGGGGCATTTCTAGGGCACCATCTTATTAGTGGTTTTTCATTCAAGCTACCAACTAACTTATCCCCAATTACTCCACAGCTTTCACTTCAGTGGCACCTGGAAATTTGGGAGATTTGAGTATTTAGACCCACAGCTCTGAATGAGTGGCCACGGGCCATGTGACTCTGCTCCTTTCCCTTCACAGCCAAGGCTGACTGGCCCAGAGGTCCTGACCCAAAAGTAACAATTCTCTAGATAGCTGAGGACAAGTCTGGTACCAAGAGCTCTGCCTAAATCAAGGTGAGAGGGTCAATCAGAGTCCTCTCCTGGGAATATGAGCTGAGAGGCTGAGTTAGTTAGGGTTGTATAGACGGGCTGTGCTGTATTGTAGACTGGTGGCCATGTCGAATCAGATGGAAATCAAGAGGAGACAGACATAATCAGAACAAGAAAATGCAGATATAATAAATGGGGATAGACCTTGAAGGAAATATGAAGAGTATTGACTCTTTAGCTCCTGACCATACCTGGCTCTATTGTTTTTGGATTCTAGAGCTTAGCATCCTTGCAATAATACCCTCTTTTTATTTGCACTAGCTTGAGTGGGTTTCTGTTTCTGTGCCTTGCAAGCAAAATTGCCATGACCAGCATATCCTTTGAGGAAGCACACTGGCTGCTTCTCAATCGCCACCTCCTCTCACCTCTGGATCTTTACACATCTTTTACACTCTGTCTGCCTGGAGCACCTTTCTTCTGCTTTCCTTTGCTGAATCAACAATTGCCTTTCCCTTATGTCTTACGCAGAGACCCCCTCTCCTCCCCAGAAGACTTTGCAACCCTCCACAAGTTGGGTGCTCTTCTCCTGTTCCCACAGTCTCTCTGCTGTGGTCTTCACCACTGTGAAGTAATCAACATCTTATATGTCTGACTTTGAGCTCTGCAAAGCAAATGGAAAGACCATAACTTTCCATCTCCTTAGTCTAAGAAAACAGGACACCTTTTTTGTTGCAAGATGGAAAGCCTAAAAATCAACAGATAATCTTGCAGATACGTTGTTTGACCTTGCATTCAAAATTCCTTCTCACCTATTTCTCACTACTGAGCCCCATATTCTATTCCATTCAATAAAACAAAGATCTCAAGAGCCTACTTGCAGGTACAAAAAAAAAAAAAATAGAAACAATGAAAGATCTAATATTTGGTAGCAAAACAGAGTGACTATACTCAATAATAATTTAATTGTACATTTAAAATAACTCAAGGAGTATAATTGGATTGTTTGTAACACAAAGTATAAATGCTTGGGGTGATGGATACCCCATTTACCCTGATGTGATTATTATGCATTATATGCCTGTATCAAAATAACCTATATACTCCATAAATATATACATCTACTATGTACTCACAAAAATCAAAAGTTAAAAATTTCAAAAAGAGCCTACTTACGATGTGCAAAACACATGGTTGCCAATCTAGATGTCTGCTGTTCTTGAATCTTATGCAGTAATTTCTTCAAGCCTTTGCTTGCAGAATTATTTCTATCATAAATGTCTCTACTCATCCATCTCCAATTCTCAAAATCCTACGTCTCCCTCAGAACCCAGTGTAGGAACAAGCTCCTTCTCAAGGTCATCTCTGGTTTGCTTAATCGCCTCCTGTCTCCAGCAGAGAGGAGAATTGCCTTTCCAGGACCCCCTTGGCACTGTATGCCACCAGTCTTAAAACAGTCAGAACGATCTGACCTGGATCCTGTCCCATGCCCCTCGTTAAAATTATAATCTCCTCTAGGCCAGGAGCCCTGTCTTGTTCAGGGCACATCTACCTTCCCCACTCTCCCATTAAATAAAGGATTTTTACCACTTAAAGTATCTTTGGGCTAGAAAAACCTTAATCTTCCAGGATATTTTCATCTTATCAGAGAGAAGTAAGTGGTAATAAAATAACATATTGTGGGTTAAGAAAAAAAACCCCCAAATTAATGCCTTGGATGTTCTTCCTCATACCTGTTCTTCATCCACACATTAGAAGGATAAAGGCCACAGTTTACAAATGATATATCTTAGATCACTCAGTTTTTCAGCCTCCATGAGAAGTTTCAACTATGGTCACACTAGGTGTGACTAAGTGGACTGATCTGTCCTAGGAAATATTTCAGCAGCTATCAGACCAAAAAAGGTGTTTTGATTTACTTAATTAACCAGGATCTTGATTACTGAAGTATGGTGCCTGCTGATCTATTGAAGTTTTATGGAAGTTAAGAAAAACTGGAGAGAAAAGATTTTTTTCCTTGCTCAGCTTTTTTATGTCTAAGCATTAGTACTTACTACTACTTATGCCTCAGAGACAGAATGGTCATCATCTCTGCAAAACAAAATAAAACAAAACAGGCTGGGTATGGTGGTGCATGCGTATAGTCCCAGCTACTTGGGAGGCTGAGGCAGGAAAATCACTTGAGCCCAGGAGTTCAAGGCCAATCTGGAGAACGTGGTGAGACCCCCATCTCTCAAAATAAAAAAAAAGATAAAAATTAAAAAAAACAGAACTACCATAACATTTTACCGTAAAACACTTATTGAACACCCACTGTGTGTCAGGTATCGTTCAAAGAGCTAGGATCCCTGAGAAGTAGGAACTATAATGTCCCCACTTTGTAGATGAGTAAAATGAAGCACAGAAGGATAAATGACTTGTCCAATACCAGTCAGTTGGTATATGATGGAGCTGAGACTTGAATCCCACCTCGCTGGGCCACTAAGCTGTTACTCTCAACTGTTGTGCTCTACTCTACAGAGTACATAGGGGATCAGTGTTGCCTGCAGGAGGGACTTTAATTTATACCTTCATCTGCTAATAACTAATCACTTGGCTTTGTATTATTGCAATGTAGGAATTTCAAAAGTGAATTTCCTTCACCTTATCTGTTCACTAATGAAATAAATCGTGAAACAGAGCAGGGAGAGGATATTTGACTCATGGCACAAGTAGGATAGGCTCTCAAAAGTCAATCCCTTTTCCTAAATCTCCATTTCACCTTTCTCTATATACTTTGGCAGGATCTCTCAAATTTCTGTGACTTCAGCCCCAATGTTCTGTTATTTTCCATGTACCGGCCCCGACTCCCCATGCACTCCCAACTCTTCTCTGACCTCTGAGGACTGCATCATCCAGCTCTCCCTTAACTCTGGCTTCTGGCTGGGTTGTTGATAGAAGGCACCAGCAGGATGTTGGAATGTGGATGGAAAGAGAAGTCAGGGTATTATTTCCCTCTCCCTCCCGGCTTCCCAGTAGAGCAGCTATCTCCTGCCTCCAAAGTCCTAGTTCCCATTTGGTTCTGGGAAAACCATCCCTTCCCTCACTACTCGGCCCAAGGAGGCTAATGGCTTCTCACTGTTGCTAGTCCCTGGGTGCTGCCATTCCTGCTGGTTCTCCTAACCCCACCCACATCTGCATAACTTGTCATCACTTTAACCTCTTTCCAGTTCAGCTTCTTCAGGCATGCTGTTTTGCTTTATCCAATGATGACTTATATTATTATTTACCAAATATTTTTTCCGTCAATTAAATTATTTTATATTTAATTATTTACAGATATTCAATCCCTATTATAAATGGAACATCATGTTCATTTACCATAAATTGAATTACAACCATTAAAAAAAAAAACAGGGCAAACAGGTCAATATCAGTCAACTCTAGCTAGCTGTTATTGCCTGCCTCCTCAGGCTCTGAGCCTGAGTTCTGCCCTGTGTGGTAAAAATCGACATGAACAGGAGTGAAAAAGTTGTTAGAGACATCCTACCACCAACCTGAGACTTCCCAGCTGGTACAACCAGAAGGATCGAGAGAGGACTGTAACAGGAATAACTTTTTCCTGGTGTGAATCTATGTTATTTGATACCTATCTGGAAGGTAATTTGTGTCTCAACTTTTGGGTAACACTGCCCCACAGCAACCAGTAGCAAGTAGCTATGGACTCATTTATGTCCATTAGAAGACCATTGTAGTAGCCTCCAATTATATCTTCAAGGTGAATCTCAAGGATCATAGAAGATACTAGATAATTCTAGAAGAGACTGGAAGATGATTCTAGCATAAGGAAGCATAATATCCACTCATGTACTTGCATGAAACAATTAGTCCTCTCTTAACAACAACACTAACAACAACAAAGACATATGCTTTTTGCTTCCAAGAGAAGTTGGTCTTTGCTAATAGTCTTCACAAGGCAAACTGAACGAACAGGAACAAGTGGTTCGGCCTCAGAGAGTGCAGTGTCAACATGCATGTGTGCAGAGGAGCATATTCCCATAAGGCTCTAAGTATGCGAGGAAGTTAAACTTTACCAAAGCAAACATTTTAAGATATGCACATAATGATACTTCTTACTGGCTGGTGAGAATGATACAAACAACATCAACACGTTCCTCTTTCACAGTCTGATAACCATGAACTAATATTAATTCTACAATGTCAGCAGCAACAGTGTTCATCAGAGATACACGTTGCTAGTCCCAGCTTGGTTGAAAATACTCGTTTAAAGCATGTCCAGGGCCTTTTTTTTTTTTTTAACATTCACCCAGCCCTGTTGTTCCTGCTGTGTTTTATTAGGCAAATATAAAATTAACAACACAGCAATAATTATTTCCTAAACTGGTTCCAACACAAATTTCCAATTTGAGGTCAGCTGTATTGCCTAATAAAATTTTTACAGCTGCAGTCAAATCGTGGTAGCTAATTCCTGGAAAATACAATTCTTAATTCGCCAGAATTAGTTTTAAGTCTTGAGTCATCCCATAAAGATGAGTGTGTATTACTGCAGTTTATACAAAATGTTCAAATAGTAATATCCAATATAATAGCTTGCATAATTTCAGCTAAGTCAATGTTAGAGGTATTTGACCTACTTATACTTTCACTGAACCATACATCAGGGCTTTAAGATCATTGGGTCTGATCTTTCTAAATTGCCCTTTCCCGAACTGCGTAAGTATTGCTTAATGCTATGCAGCTAAACATGGAATCGTGTCAAAGAGGAAAGAATAATTAGAATATCCACGAAGTGGGGTTCTATTTATACTCCTATTGCTACCAGCCATTTGTTACTTTAAGACCTATGCCTTAATCACAGTCTCTGAGCCACTGCTCCGAACTGCAAAATTCACACACATGTACCTGCAGAATTCAAAACTCATTTCATCTGCTCAGGGTTCCCAAAGAGTACTTTCAAAACAATTAAAATAGTAAACGCAGGAATAATAGCAAATATGTTCAGCACCCATTATGTACCAGACCCTATTTTAAGTGTTTTACATATGGTAACTTTTTAATCCTTGCAACTATCCCAGGAGGCACGTTTTATTTTACTCATTTTACAGACAAGGAAACAGGGGCAGAGATGGTAAAGAAGTTATCACATACAACAAGGTCACATGGCAAGTGACAGAGCTGGAGTTCAAATCTCGGAAATCTGGCTCTAAAGTCCCTGCTTTTACTAATACTAGTATTATTATTTTATTTATTTATTACTTAGAGACTGGGTCTCACTCTGTCACCCAGGCTGGAGTGCAGTCAGTGGTGCAATCACAGCTTACTGCAGCCTCGAACTCCTGGGCTCAAGCAATCCTCCCACCTCAGCTTCTCAAGTAACTGGGACCACAGATGTGAGCTATCATGCCCAGCTAATTTTTAACAAATTTTGTGTAGAGATGAGGTCTCACTGTGTTGCCCAGGCTAAGCCCTTGTTTTTGACCATGTTACAATATTATGTAAAATAAAAAATCTTACCTAAAACAAATAAATTATCAGTATTCATCATGTATGGTAAGGAATTTTTTCTTCTATGTGCTGAGGGCAACAGAAGAGAAATTAGACTCATGTGAAATATTTAAAAATAACAAAGACAAATAAGAGAATAGTGCTTGAGGTTCTGCTTCATGGGTTGTCTCATGCAAATATTTGTTTTTTCTAAGTGTCTAAATCATGCTTTGGCATCAGCAAGGATCTAGAAAATTCTCCAAGGTTAAAACCTACAGACTTCTGGAAGAGGCCATCTTCTGCCAACCACATGCAGCCTGAGTTCTTAGTGAGAACCATGCAAGTTGGGTCATGCTTTCTTTGGCCTCTAGAAATAATTTGTTCCTGGGCCAGAGTCTTGGCACCTGGTTGCAGGGTGGTGGAGAGGCCCAGACTTTTGTACCTTGATAGACCTGAGTTAATACCTGTTTGGCCACTCCTTAACCATGTGCCCTAAAGCAAAGTACTTAGTGGGTTTTTGCCTTCATTTTCCACATTGTAAGTAGGGTTGCGTCTATTTTTTTTTTTTTCTGTGTAGTCCATTTGCCCTACTTTTAATGCTCTGATTTCTCTGTTAGTTAGAGTTCTTGAATTGCAAGCAACAGAAACCAAGTCCGGCAAACCCAAGGAAAACGAATTCATTGGGGAGACATGGAAGCCACATAGTGAAATGGAAAACCCCAGAACGAGCTGGAGAAGGGACAAGAATGAGAGCCGCCGGGAGCTGCAGCAAAGACAGAAAGAGACAAAGCATGCCAAGTCCACGGTGTTGTGAAAGCACTCAATAAAGATTCATTCTTCCCCCTTCTGTCTCAAGCTCCCTTTCACCAAATTCTTCATCCATTCCAAAACATACTGTGCGCCTACTCTGTGCAAAGCACACTGAGCAGTATGAATAATGTAAAAATGAATAACTCAGTCCCTGCCAAAAAGTCAGCCATGCCCTCACCCAGGGTATTATTTTATGTTGTTGAGAAATACCCAAATGAATCATTTATCTGTGAAATAAATGGCTAATGTCAAAACATTTACTAATGCAGACAAAGCTGACTGAAATAAATGGTTGAATAACCCATTGTTTGGAAATCTACAAGAGTAATATATATTACAATCAGATAAATCAAAATTACAAAGGATTTTCTGCTGCTTTTCAAAATGCTTGCCAGAAGTCTGTCAAATGACAGTTGGAAGGATAATAAGTTTAACAAGTGGTTGCGGGTTACCTCCAGGGAATGAAACCAGGGAGTGGGGCTGAGGCAGGGGAAGGAGTGGCAGTTGGGGAGCAAGAAGGAAGGTCACTTCCCATTTTATAATTTCCTAAAGAGTGTGGATTTTTAAACTGAATTTATGTATTTATTTTATAACAATTAAGTACCTAGTTAAATAAAAATATATTCATTAGGGTATTTTTAATGAAATAAAAAAACAGCTTGAGCTAGCGAAGGCAAAAGAGGGAATTTAGTGGCTTAGGATGTAGGCAGGGAGGGAGTGGAGGTGAAACCAGGGCCTGAACATTCTCTCTTTATCTCTCCGTCTCAGTCACTAACTCTTGTCTCTGCATTGTTCATCCCGTCGCTGTTGCTGTGAACTAGAACCTCTGCTAATGGCTGTTCCTGGCCTCACATCCTCACAGCTTTGTGACTGGAAAAGAAAACAGTTTTTCCCTCTAGTTTCAATTGGAAAATCCCCAGGAGAGGACCCAACTGACCTGGCTAAAGGCTGTTGCCTACCTGTAAACTAGGGTAGAGAGAGCGTCATTAGCTCAGCGTGGGTGAGGCGATGACTCCTCACTAATCAGCACAGCAGGGAGCAGGAACAACGTGGCTCTCATTTGATCCACACACAGGGAGGAAAAGGAGCTGGGTAGAGCCAATCTAGAATGGAGGGAGTTGCTAGGAGCTGGGTGGCTCTTCCATTGTGTCCCCAGCAGTCTCTTACTTGACTCATCTGTGGACCCTGGTCCTCATACATCTCACACCAAGAGTCTTGGCTCAAAGAAGACCTCAGGAACCAGATCCTCGAGCTTGGGCAAGCCTTCTTATGAAAATGAAATAACTTGAGTGCCTGAGTCTTTTCCACTGAAGCATAAGCATTGAGTTATTAATTATTCTTGCTTTCCTTTTGAGCCAAATCCCATCAGATCAAGGACAGAACTGTAAGCCCCTTGATTTCTTCTCATCTCTGCATTCCCAGTGCTTTGTATTTATACCATTAGTATTAACTGACCACTTACTATGTGCCAGGTGCTATTCTAGAGTCTGGGCATGCAGTAATAGGCAAAATATGCCTTACAGAACATGTGTTCTAGTGGATGAGACAGCAATAAACATACATACATATATATATATACATATATATGTGTATATGTACATATACACATGTGTATATACATATATACACATACACACACACACAGGCACACATACAAACATCTTCAATCATTTCAGATTAGGATGTGGGCTATGAAGAGCCTTAAGGCAGGGTGTGGGGCAAAGAGTATTAGTGTGGAAGGAGGACATTTTAGAGATGTGGTCAAAGATGACTTCTTTGGAGAAGTGACATTCGAACAGAGACCTGGGTGGAGTGGAGTGTTTTCCAGGAAGACTCAACAGTGTGGACAAAGACCTAAGGTGAAAATGAACTCGACATATTTGAGGAGCAGCAAGGTGGGCATCCCAGCCAGAGCAGAGGAAAAAGGGGGCAGATGGAGGGAATTGAGGAGGGAGATGCTGCTGCCCCCATCACATGCCACCTTCCAGGCCACAGTGAAGACTTTTCATGTTATTCAAGGTGTGACGGGGTGCCTTGGAGTGTTTCAACCCGGAGAGTGACATGATCTGATTTACGTCTGTAAAGTGCTTAGCCAGTGGTAGGCTCTGAGTAAATATTTGTTAACAATTTAAAAAGAGAAAAAGAACTCAGATAAAAAAATATTTTAACAGGCTCCTTGGCAGGATAGAGCCCGTGCTCCCGGTTAATAATGAAAACAAACTGACATTTGTCCAGTGCTCTCTAGTTTACAAAGCTCTTTCACCCCGATGATCTCATCTGACCTCTCATTTGGAGGAAGATATATGACCGTACGACATCAAGGCTCGTATGTGTCTCTACAGCTGTTAGAGAAGAGTCTGAGCTTAGGGCTCTGAAGATGCCACGGGGCTCCTCATCGTGCTCTCCCAGATGGAGGTGGGGAGATTCTCACACTCTTCTCAGAACCATCCTGCAGGCTTAGTTTTGCCAGTCAGAGGCCCCGAGGAGACCAGATCAAGAGGAGATTATGTATGCTCTGGAAGATTTGCTTTATTTTCTCTCTTTTCTACTCAAACATGAGAGTTTCTTAGGTAGTTAAAAAAGAAAAATTATTTAACGTGCCCCTCAGGCCTGGGATTAAGGCCATTAGAAACCAGGGCAGCAGGGAGCCCCTAAAGCAGCCCCTGATTTAAAGAGCTGGTGTCAAGGCCCTCAGTTACATCATGGGACCACCGTCCGGAGCAGGACTGGACAGCCACCACCCCCAGACTCATGGCGCCTCATGCCATGGCCTCAGAAATCACATCGTCCTCCTGGTCTCTCAGCTTTAGTTAAAGTCATCTTTCCTGTGCTATGCCTCCACCCAGATGGGGAAGGTGGACTTTCACCCATTCTTTCTGGGGCCGACAAAAGAGAGAGAGGGAAGGAAGAGAGGGGCTAGATTCCCCAGGTTCCCTCCCACTATTCTAACCTCTACTCCAGGTAAGTCAGGGTGTCCGTCCCAGTTGTCTCACTGACAATCCATGACCTTGGGCAGAAGCAGAGGCAGCTGTCTGGTGGGACAATAGCAGATTTGAAACTCAAGGGTTCCTGGTTCAAAGGTACTGGCAAAACATTGAGCCACTTCCAGCTCAACTCCCTGAATACGGTCCAGGGATTGGAGGCCCAGAGTTCAACAGTACCGGTCTCAGCGGCTGGCCTTTACCATTGAAATGCCATCTCTGCCACTTTAGATACAGTGCTTAAAATGTCCTTGGCCTCTGAGTATTTTTAAACATTTCTTTGTGCCACTTTCAAGCTACTTCTTACAAGAATCATAAAACAGGGCCCTTAGAATTTGTGGAATGAATGCAATTGCTAATGGGCTGCCGTATAATCATCAGCAAAATACACGTCTGTGTTCTGGACGCCAATATACAGTCATAATAGAAAGAAAGTAAATCTACATTTTCTGTTGTCAATCGTGTTTATTAAATTGAAAAAAATGTCTCCTCTCCCAGGCAGTCTGAAAAGCGGGAGGAAGATGAATTTATTCTATGTTGGAGGACTAGGCTAAAAATGTAATTAACAGATGCAATTATGCATTCTGATGCAAAGTGCTCCAAGCTGACAGCGAACTTATAGTGGAGCTCCCAGGCCACAGGCTGCAAAATCTCTAACAACTTTATTCTTATACGCTGGCCTATGGTTCAATCTTCCTTCCTTTGAGTATCTTCTGCAAATAAAAGGCCCTATTCTTCAGCTTCCCCCAGCTTTATTCGGAATGAAAACACCACTTTGTGCCCACGTTGTGTTAAAATAACAGATTTGTGTTCGTTCCTGTAGGTTTCTGATGGGAGGAGGGAGGCGGTCTATCTTCACTGCGGATGGCGAGGTGCCTTTTGGAGGAGGAGGATGGAGAAAAAGGGTCTCCAACAGCGAACCTTTGTCCTGCAATGCAAATGAGCCTCTGCAAAACAGGGCGCAGACAATGCCAGCCTAGTCCTCTGCGCGAAGCGATCCATCTGCAGCTATTTTGTTAACCTGATGTTTCTTAAATTCTTTCTCTCATACAAAATACTTGATGTTGACAGCTGTGAATTTTAAACAACCATTCTGTGTATGTTTTGCTAATTTTGTGTATTCAGATTGTTTCTCCATATTGGGGGGTTGGAAGCCAAGTACTTTACATTCCTTCATTTAGAGATTTCATGCTTTTCGAAAGTCGTGGCGGTTCTGATCGCTCAACAAAGTAGAAATGAAGTGTGCTCACCAGCAGCGTTGGAATGACCGGGGAGTGCAGAAGCACTTTTGAAATAAAAAAGGTTGCACAAGATTACATGCCAAAGTGGACTGGAGGCAGGGCTCAGGAGTGACACATCAGTCAGTCACACTCTGGTGGCCCCAGGAAGCTGCGTCTGCCCTCACTTACCTGTAAAATGGGGCCACAACAACATTCTCAAAAGGCAGAAAATAAAGATCTCATATATCCAGGTCCATCAACCCAGTTTTATTTCCCCTTTCCAGCTCTAGTTACATTGTTCTGGCTGCCAATCTTTCTTCTTAGGTAGCATGCAAAGGCATGGATTTGTTTTTAAGCATGAAGGAAAACAAAATGTGCTCTCAGACTGAGGCTTGCGTTGATAAGACACCACAATTGGGTGCATGGTTTTAAAACTGGTTTATTTGTTTATTTACACCTTTGCCTCATTGATAGAAGGCATTTCACCACCCAAACCACAAATGATAAAAACAAAAACTCTGGACAAGAAAAAAGGAAGCTGCAAATAGGGCAATTATAAGGCTCATTTTGTTTGCTACCATTGAGCTTTGAAATCTGACTCACAGCTTCCTGGCAGCAAGAGTGAAAAGGGGATGATGATTCATGACAAAGCCTCACTTCACTGGAGTATACAGTTCTTCAAAGGAGAGAAGAATTTTCCAGATGCCTCTTTTTCAAATAAATTCTGCACTCAGGGCTCTTTATAAGGGGTCAATGAGAACAGAAGTTCAGTGTCAACTGTGAGAACAAACAGAGTTGCAAAACTGCCAGGGCCAGAGCAAAAAAGTAAAGCACAGCGGCACCTGTCTAGTGCCCACTCCAGTTGTCTGGTGGTGGGCTCACAGAGTCTTGTCTTGAGAAGGATTCAAGACCACATCTAAGCTGGGCAAAAAAGAGGATACACTACGTTAGAGATGCCTGCCATAGGCAGAGGGCAGATGATGGACCACATGTGTGCTGAATAACTCCTAACCTTGGCCTAAATAAATACAGCACAAATGAGCAGGTTTCTGGTCTCCAACTTGATCCAAAGATAGAGCTCTAGGGGCCTAGTAGACTGGATGGCAATCAGGATTCTTAGATGTCCCTGAAGAACACTTTTCTCAGCTGGGACTTTGAGAGGAGCTAGAAGGCTGATTGGAGTTTCTATCAATGCTTTGAAGGCAAAGCAAGTAGATGGTGGGCTTGACAGCCAAAACTGTAGAAGCCTGAGCTGCAACCACACCCAATTCAGGGCTGTACCACCTCCACACAGGCATGGACCAGATACTCTTTTTTTGTAATTTGTAAGATATTTTTTCCTATAGGATACACTTTAGGGAATTTCCTCTTTCTATATTTCATGTTTCTCTATTATTTGAACTTATAACACAAATCAGAGAAGAGTATAATACATCATTTTAAATTAGTCTTCCCTTTTTTCTTTTCTTTTCTTTCTCTTTTTCTTTCTTTCTTTCATTCTTTCTCTTTCTTTCTTTCTTTCTTTCTCTCTTTCTTTCTTCTTTCTTTCTTTCTTTCTTTCTTTCTTTCTTTCTTTCTTTCTTTCTTTCTTTCTTTCTTTCTCCCCTTCCTTCCTTTCTCCCCTTCCTTCCTGCCTTCCCTCCCTCTCTCTGTCTCTCGCTCTTTCTTTCTTTCACTACAAGTATGCCAACAACCTGTAAGGACTACCTTTAGAATGCAATAAAGAAAAAATTTGATTAATAGGAACTCATCTAATGGTTTCATTCACCCTACCCTTGGAAAGGAACAGATAGTAAGAAAAGAAGCTCAGAGTCTATGGTGGCCACAGATATTTCACAGACCCTGAAAATTCATTCCATCTTACCCCGTCTTCAGGGTCTCTACTTGGACAGGACAACAGTCAACAGGGTATCCAGAAGCCCTATCATCAAGAAAACAAGTTAAGAAACAATAATAACAAAACCATTCACTTCATCAATAATCAAGGCAGGAAATAAAAGTAATACCCTGGAACAAAAATGGTTCAAAAATAAAATGGGTTGTGCAGAAGGCAGAAAGTCCGGGTATCTTGGCTAGATCCACAGACACTACCCTTTGTGCACCTAGACCTCAAATTCTCTTTTAATTGCAAGACTCTGCCATCCTGAGAGTGTCTGAACACGTTTTTCAGAAGACTTTGTAACAACAGTGAATTTTTCAAAGCAGTTTTCTGGTGAGCCTTCAATTAACCAGAAAATCAGATTAATTGTGTATGAACTTCTATTTCTGGGACCAGTTTGACCCATGGAATATGCAAGTAAGACATGTAAAAGTAAGATGTGTTAAAATGGGGCTCTCTGGTATTCTCTTTAGAGCATGGAAGAATGGGAAAACAAGACAGTGAGGGCTGGGGGCCAAAGAAAATGCTATATTTAGATGTGCAGGGCTTTGTTTGGCCCTGATACCATTGTAGACACAGTTAGTCGGGAACAAGGGGGCCATTCAATCAATCCACCTGACACGCTGTCGCCGGCCCGCGCGTTCCACAGGCACAGAGCTCAAAACCATCCTGAAAAAGGCTGTCGACTGAGAAGAGGTAACAGCTGCTCTGTGGCAATTAACCAGCAGTTTCTGTTGCTGAAGGAGATTATTTTGGATGGCGTAAAGAGATTCAAATAAAAATGTCAACGTGCCCATTATGGATGAAAGTTAGAAAAACTTAAGTGGCCCTGAATTAATCACTATTTGACAGGAAAGCACGTAAACGAGTACTAAAAATCCCCCACAAATCTATTTTCCTGCCTTTTCGGTGGTTGTAAAGAAGCTCACTGGGGCTGGGGAGGGTATTTCTTGGCTGCAACCTTAATTCATCTTGGAGTGAAGATTTAATGACAAAGTTACAAGCCCTTAAAGTAGCATTTATTGAGGGGCTAATGAGAGTTCCTAAGGACTCTGAAAAAAAAAAAAAAGAAAGAAAAAAATAGCAGCCACTAGCACAAGAGGCCTTTGAAAATACCGAAGAGAGGGGAGTTCATTAGTCTTTTTTTTCTTCCCCTTTCTCAACAATGAATGTTTCTGCTGCCAAACCTTCAGGAATAGGGTTGGTTTCCTTTCAAGTAATTGATGCAGACTTTGCTTGTGCATCGGAGTCCAGACACTCTTTCCAACAAGAAGCAGGAAATCTCTCCGTCAAAGGGAAACTGTGCATTCCTTCCTCTCTGGCTGGGTTGGGGCCTTGCAAACAGTGGATTTATGCTGCCCTTGCCAAAAACACCGCCGATTTCCATGCCCTCCCATGGCTAAGATAACGAATGCTGCCTTTGGCCTCTGAGAGCTGCACTTATTTAAAACTCCAGCTATGCTGTAACAAAACCTGCTGCTGTCACCCCAAATCGAGCAAATGAGCCCCTGTCCTACAGCATAAAGGCTAAAAGAGTTATTGAATGTCCCCTGCGGAGAAGGCCCCATTTGCCCCTGCCGTCCCTTAGCATTCCCCCTCACCCCCGGATCTTCTCGGCCCTCTCGCCTCCACTCCTCCATTCTAGGAGCACAGGAAGGAATAGCTGTGGCTGGTCTGTTCCAAAAGGATCAAGTTTTCTTAAGTCCGAATTTTTTTCTTTTAAAGAAAAAGCAGAAGTGGAAAGGAATGTTGTGAAGAAAATGGAAGCTGGCAAAGTGTTTTAACTTCAAATAATCTTCCGGTTAGTGCTGACGCCCAAACGTAATGCTCTTTTGTAAATGTAAATATAACTGAACAGTTATAGGAAGTGGAGGAGGAAGGACAGGGGCTGTAAACCGCCAAATGTAAAACAGGTATCGTGACTTGTGGTCCCTCAAGACAGAGAGAAGCATTGCTTTTGGAGCTATTATCCCCAAGGAGACTCAAAAATGATCTACAACATGTAATTAAACTGACATGCAGAAAACATGTGTATTTAGAAAATGCTCTCACTGTTGTTTATGCCTAACCAAAACATTCCATTTCTCTCAGGATACAAAAGGAAAGTTTTGCAATAAAAGTGCCTCCATTTGGAGAATACATTTATTAAAATGCTATTTTCCACATCTGCATTACTCTGAGATCTGGGAGATGATTCCTATTTGTACAATACCCTCCTGCTTGGGAAGGTTTATGCCTCATGGCACAATATCAGTGGTTTAGTAGCCAGATTGCCTAATTCTCAAAGAACTGTTTGCTTGACATCACCTAGGGAGGAACTCAGACTAATTCACCCCTCATTGGGACACGTGCGTATTTCTGAGAACATCTCTTTAAACACAGTCACACCCTGAAGGCTGCACATCATACGTTTTAACTCCTAAGGCTGACAAAATTCAGCACAGCTTAAATGGATTTTTTTCAGCTGCATATAAATAGTCTTCAGTTCCAAGGATGAAGCTAGGTGCCAACTGTTGGCTAAAATTGCAAGGGATAAAACACACCTTGCTGTGTTCAGGACTCGTGCTGTTGGGACTGAGAATTCTCAGGGTGACTATAATAAGAAGAATATTAATAGTAACCATACCTAATGTTATTATCATAGTAGCTTTCATCTATGTACCAAATAATGGGGGACTACTTTGTATTCATTTTCTCAGTTAAATCAGGCAACATCGTTTCAAGACCGGTAGTATTAGCTTCACTGTAAAGATGAGAATTCAGGAGCTCAGAGAAGTTAGTTAATGGCCCATGTTCACACAGTGAGTAGATGGAAGAAGTAGAATTCAAACCAGAACTGGCCTAAATACAAAGCTTTCTTTTGAATCACTACACTAGTCTGTTCTTTCCACAGCTACCTACGTGCACATATGGCTGACTTTGTAGCCATCCTTTCTTCCTTATAAACTCTGATCTGCCAACATATAACCCTGTGCTTCACAAGGGAGGCTGTGTAATCTAGTGATTAAGAGTGCATGGACTGGAGTTAGATTGCTTGGCTCTGAAACCTGATTCTATCACTTACCAGTTGGGTGATCTTGTGCAAATTTCCCAGCCTGTGTCTTTACCTCTAAAACGGGAATATCAAACATTCTTATATAATATGGTTGGTTGTTGTAAAAATAAAATAGGATAATGTACTTAAATGTAGCATAATTTCTGGCACATACTAATTACTCAGTGTTAGGAGAAAAGAAAAGAAAGAAAGAAAGAAAAAGGAAAAAAGGAAGGAAGGAGAAAGGATAAAGGAAAAGAATAGAAAGAGGTAGAAAAAAAGAAGGAAGAGAAAAAGAAAGGAAGACAGAGGAGAAAAAAAAGAAAGGAAGGAAGAAGGAAGAAAAAACAAAAGAAGCAAACCAAAGGAAGGGGACACGTTCTCACAGCCACAGACGGAAACCATTACCAACAGGGGATGCTGGAATATAGACAGCACCTCGAGGCTTCAGACAAGCCTAGTGGGCAGGACCCAGGGCCAGTCATACCATTTATTGGCTCTACTTCCTTGGTGTTGGCTCTATTCAAAGGCTGACTCATCCCAGCAGGCTCCCAAGATGATGCTTACAGTTTTCCAGCTTCCCAGGAAGTGAAACCTGCAGGAGAAGTGAAACCACCTTGCCCCAGCATTCTCAACTTTGATCAGGTCACATGCTCACTTCTCAGCCAATCTCCAAGGCTTGTGGAATGTCACATGCTCATTGGCTTTCTCCCATCACATGCTTCTCTTCCTGCTCAGGAAACAGAGTCCAGTTCACCAGAAGCCCAGAGATGGAAAATGGAAGAAGAAATCACTTCCTAGAGGGAAATGGGGGTGCAATTACCAGGAAAAGAATAAATGCAGAAATGACAAGCTGATGTCTACCACAAGCAAAATTTGCCTGCCGAGTGCATAACCTCTTCTTGGCATTGCTTGTGTCAGTTGAGTTGGTGTGGTCAAGAACTAGTGTTCTAAGATCTGATGACTTTGGTTTGAGCCTTGGCTCCATTATTTACTAGCTGTATGACCCTTGGCTGGTTAACACACCTCTCTCTGCTTCAGTTTCTTCATTTGTAAATGTGGTTAATAATATTACTCTTCTCATGGTTTGCTAAGTATTATGTGTGTACATATAAAGCACATAACATGATAACAGTATATGCTAAGCCCCCCAAATTTTAGGCATTTAACATTCAACAGATATTTGTTGAGCACCTACTACATGCCAACTATGTGTTAAGTACTTGGAATACATTGGTGAACCAAACAGAACGATAACAACAAAATCCCTTGACTTTGTGGAGTTAACATTCTAGTGTAGAAAGACAAATAATAAAAAATAAAATAAGAAAATATATGATATGTTAAGTGAAAACAGTGTGGAAAAAAAAGTCAGTTAGTGTAGAGGGGATTAAAGTAGTGGTGGTAAGAAAGGACAGGGTAGTCAGGGTAGGACTTATTAAACTGGTGACATTAAAGCAAAGATTTGGAGGGGTGGAGTGAATTAGACAATAGGATATGTGGCGAGAGGGTGTTCCAAGCAGAGGGGCTGGGCAGTGCCAAGTCCCAAGGTGGGAACACACCTACAGTGTCCCAGGAGCAGCAAGGGACCAGTGTGCCTGGAAGGCTAGAGGTGACATCAGCAAGATAAGACAAGGCCAGATCAGGAAGAATCTGGGAACCCCATGAAGACTTTGAATTTGACTCTGAGGGACGTGGGAGGAGGGTTTACTTGAAATGACTTACTTTATGCAAGGACACTGCTGTGTCAAAAAACAGAGTAACTCCTGATGGTGATGATGATGACATACCCATTCACCTGTTAAAAAAGCAAGTGCGTTGTAAAGCTTACTGTGAAATACACCCAGAGCAAACGCTACCGGTGTGCTGTTTGGTTCCTACCTGAAGGAGAAGATGCACATGAGATGCTCCTGTGGCACATCTTCTTTTCCACCAAAGCGACAAGACACCGTGATTTGCAGATTCTTGACATTTCCTTTGCACTTGCTATTGTAAATGACTCCTTGGAAGAGGTCTCCTCTGTTCAAGCAAAACTTCTGTCAAGAACACCACTGGTCTCACAGAAACCATGGTTTTCTGAATCAACAGCCACAATGAGAGCTTGTTGAAGATTTAAATGGCTTCTGATTTCGGCCCAACAATTCCATTTTAACGTAGTGATCTGGCAGTTTTGGCATTCAGCTTGTTTAGCATACCTTACAGCATCAGAAATTCTAAGAACTGGCAGGTGGAGCCCAACAAATAAGTCCCAGCAAGTAGATGAAGAGTGTCTATGGTGATTCTCAGGAGTGGATGGACTGTGTTTCAGAGGGGTGGGGCCAGATGGAAGGTGATTTATATGACAGGTTGTTTTAGGTAATTTAATGCAATCTCTTAGAAACTTCATACTGCCTTGGTAAGGTTTGGGCTTTCTTTGCAGAGATGAAGAGAGAAGTTTCCTTCTATTAAACACCCAGCTAGAAGCATAAGACACAGTGACTGTAACCCTAGTTAGACTTGTAGATAGTTCACTGTGCTGTAGGGAGGAGAGATCCCTGGAGACCATTCAATGGAGAAAGATGCCTATTCAAGTGTTTAGTATCCCCAGTCTCTTAGAAGCCATTAAGAAATCTCATTTGCGAATTGTCTGAAACCTTTTGGGATCCACTGAAGCTTTCAGTTAGTATTCTCTCTAAGACTAATAATTTCCTATGTTTGTTTTTCTACCTTTTGGTCTTTTTAAAAAGCTTTTTATTAAAGTACACCATTTATATAGAAATGTGCACAAATAGCATTGTACAGGTAGATGAATTTCCACAAACTGAACATCCTGGTGTAACCAATACCTGGAGCAAAGAGAACATTGCAGGTCACATGCTTTCCAATGGAAACCACTTTTTGGACTTTTAACACCAAAGAGTAGGTGGGGCTGAATCTTTAAAACTCTATATAGGCCTGATGCGGTGGCTCATGCCTGCAATCCCAGACCCTGGGAGGCCGAGGCAGGCAGATCACAAGGTCAAGAGTTTGAGACCAGCCTGACCAACATGGTGAAACCCCGTCTATATTAAAAATACAAAAATTAGCTGGGTCTGGTGGTGTGTGCCTGTAATCCCAGCTACTCAGGAGGCTGAGGCAGGAGAATCGCTTGAACTCGGGAGGCGGAGGTTGCAGTGAGCCAAGATCATGCTGTTGCACTCTAGCCTAGGTGACAAAAAGATTCTGTAAAAAAACCAAAAAAAAAACAAACAAACAAACAAAAAAAAACTCTATATAAATGAAATGAAATGCTACTGTGTATCATTTGTATCTGACTTTTTTGGTTCACTATTATGTTTGTGAAATTCATCCATATTGTTGTCTGTAGCAAGTTTATTTTTATTGCTATATTCCACTTTATGAATATACTACAATTTCTATGTCCAATTTACTAATGGATTTTTGAGTTGTTTCTAATTTTTTACCATTATAAATAAAGCTTCTATACATATGCTTGGAAAACAGATATTTATTCCTTTTGGATATATACCTAGGATGGAAGTTGCTGGGTCATAGGTGATGCATGGGGTGAGTAGCTGTTGCCAAACAGTTTTTCTAAGCGGTTCTACCAATTTTTCCATGAAATTTTTCCATGAAAAATTTCCACTTACTTCACATCCTTGACAACTTTGGCATTTTCAGTCTTTTTCACATTAGCCATCTGGTGGGTGTGAAGTGGTAACTCACTGTGACTTCAATTGTAAACTATTATCTTGAAAATCAACTATCAAGCATTTTTGGATTCCTGGTCTGTGCTAGGTACTACATTAGACATCTGAACATACTTTATTTCATTCTTATGAAAACTTTAGCAGGCTCTGAGGCTTTATCTGATTTAGTAAGATCACACATAAGATGACCAATTATCCCAATTTGACCAGGACACAGACCTGGTTCAGTGTCATAACCAGGAAAGTCTCGGAAAACTAGGATGGTTAATCAGCTTACAAGTAGGAAATGCCAGAGCAAATAATTAAACAAATATTTCCTCACTTTTAGTCTCTCATTCTCTCTCTCTATTTTTTTCTTTTCTTTTTTTTTTTTTTTTTGAGACAGATTGTCACTCTCTCACCTAAGCTGGAGTGCAGTGGCTTGATCATGATTCACTGCAGCCTTGACCTCCTGGGCTCAAGTGATCCTCCCACCTCAGCCTCCCAAGTAGCTGGGACCACAGGCATGCACCACCTCCCCCAGCTAATTTGTAAAATGTTGTTTGTAGGGATGGGGTCTTGCCATGTTGCCCAGGTTGGCCTTGAACTGGGCTCAAGAGATCCTCCTGCTGCAGCCTCCCAAAGTGCTGGGATTACAGCCAAGTTTGAGGACCAGCACTCTTATCAATGTCATGCATCCTCAGATGGTATCTTCTCAGGATTTATTAGCAAGTTTGTGTTCACCTTTATTGGATAGTTTAAAGCATTTAAAGATTTAGATAGATCAAAGATGGCCGAATAGGAACAGCTCTAGTCTGCAGCTCCCAGTGAGTTCAATGCAGAAGGTGGGCGATTTCTGCATTCCCAACTGAGGTACCTGGTTCATCTCATTGGGACTGGTTAGACAGTGGGTGCAGGCCACAGAGGGTGAGCAGAAGCAGAGTGGAGTGTCGTCTCACCTGGGAAGCACAAGGGGTCAGGGAACTCCCTCTGCTAGCAAAGGGAAGCCATGAGGGACTGTGCTGTAAGGGACGGTGCTTTCCAGCCCAGATACTATGCTTTTCCCATGGTCTTTACAACCCGCAGACCAGGAGATTCCCCTGGGTGCCTATATCACCAGGGCCCTGGGGTTCAAGCACAAAACTGGGCAGCCATTTGGGCAGACACCAAGCTAGCTGCAAGAGTTTTTTCCCGTACCCCAGTGGTGCCTGGAATGCCAGTGAGACAGAAGCATTTACTCCCCTGGAAAGGGGGTTGAAGCCAGGGAGCCAAGTGGTCTTGCTCAGCAGATCCCATCCCCACGGAGTCCAGCAAGCTAAGATCCACTGGCTTGAAATCCTCGCTGCCAGTGCAGCAGTCTGAAGCTGACCTGAGATGCTTAAGCTTGGTTCGGGGGGGGTGTCCGCCATTACTGAGGCTTGGGTAGGCAGTTTTCCCCTCACAGTGTAAACAAAGCCTCTGGGAAGTTAGAACTGGGCAGAACCCACTGCAGCATGGCAAAGCCACTGTAGTCAGACTGCATCTCTAGATTCCTCCTCTCTGGGCAGGTCATCTATGAAAGAAAGGCAGCAGCCCCAGTCAGGGGCTTATAGATAAAACTCCCATCTCCCTGGGACAGAGCACCTACGGGAAGGGGAGGCTGTGGGTGCAGCTTCAGCAGACATAAATGTTCCTGCCTGCTGGCTCTGAAGAGAGCAGCGGATCTCCCAGCACAGCACTCAAGCTCTCCTAAGGGACAGACTGCCTCCTCAAGTGGGTCCCTGACCCCTGTGCCTCCTGATTGGGAGACACCTCTCAGCATGTGTCAAAAGACACCTTATACAGGAGAGCTGCAGCAGGCATCTGGTGGGTGCCCCTCTGGGACGAAGCTTCCAGAGGAAGGAGCAGGCAGGAATCTTTGCTGTTCTGCAGTCTCCACTGGTGATACCCAGGCAAACAGGGTCTGGAGTGGACCTCCAGCAAACTCCAGCAGACCTGCAGGAGAGGAGCCTGACTGTTAGAAGGAAAACTAACAAACATAAAGTAATAACATTAACATCAGCAAAAAGGATGCCCATGCAAAAACCCCATCCAAAGGTCACCAATATCAAAGACCAAAGTTAGATAAATCCACAAAGATGAGGAAATACCAGTACAAAAATGCTGAAAATTCCAAAAACCAGAATGCCTCTTCTCCTCAAAAGGATCACAACTCCTCACCAGCAAGGAAACAAAACTGGATGGAGAATGGGTTTGAAAAATTGACAGAAGTAGACTTCAGAAAGTGGGTAATAACAAACTCCTCTGAGCTAAATGAACATGTTCTAACCCAATGCAAAGAAGCTAAGAACCTTGATAACAGGTTACAGGAACTGCCAACTAGAATAACCAGTTTACAGAAGAATATAAATGACCTGATGGAGCTGAAAAACACAGCATGAGAACTTCGTGAAGCATACACAAGTATCAATAGCCAAATTTATCAAGCAGAAGAAAAAATATCAGAGATTGAAGATCAACTTAATGAAATAAAGTGTGAAGAGAAGATTAGAGAAAAAAGAATGAAAAGGAATGAGCAAAGCCTCCAAGAAATACAGGACTATGTGAAAAGACCAAACCTACATTTGACTGGTGTACCTGAAAGTGACTGGGAGAATCGAACCAATTTGGAAAACACAATTCAGGATATTATCCAGGAGAACTTTCCCAACATAGCAGGACAGGCCAACATTCAAATTCAGGAAATTCGGAGAACACCAAAAAGATACTCCTTGAGAAGAGCAAGACACATAATTGTCAGATTCACCAAGATTGAAATGAAGGAAAAAATGTTAAGGGCAGCCAGAAAGAAAGGTCAGGTTACCCACAAAGGGAAGTCCATTAGGTTATCAGCAGATTTCTCTGCAGAGACCCTACAAACCAGAAGAGAGTGGGGACCAATATTCAACATTCTTAAAGAAAAGAATTTTCAACCCAAAATTTCATATCCAGCCAAACTAAGCTTCATAAGTGAAGGAGAAATAAAATCCTTTACAGACAAGCAAACGCTGAGGGATTTTGTCACCACTAGGCCTGCCTTACAAGAGCTCCTGAAGGAAGCAGTGAATATGGAAGGGAAAAACCAGTACCAGCCACTGCAAAAACGTACCAAAATGTAAAGACGATTGACACTATGAAGAAACTGCATCAACTAATGTGCAAAATAACCACCTAGCATCGTAATGACAGGATCAAATTCACACCTAAAAATATTAATCTTAAATGTAAATGGGCTAAATGCCCCCATCAAAAGACACAGACTGGCAAATTGGATAGAGTCAAGACCCATCAGTGTGCTATATTCAGGAGTCCCATCTCACATGCAAAGACACACGTAGGCTCAAAATAAAGGGATGGAGGAATATTTACCAAGCAAAAGGAAAGCAAAAAAAAAAAAAGCAGGGGTTGCAATCCCAGTCTCTGATGAAACAGACTTTAAACAAAGATAAAAGAAAGATGAAGAAGGGCATTACATAATGGTAAAGGGATCAATGCAACAAGAAGAGCTAACTATCCTAAATATATATGCACCCAATACAAGAGCACCCAGATTCATAAGGCAAGTTCTTAGAGACCTACAAAAAGACTTAGACTCCCACACAATAATAGTGGGAGACTTTAACACTCCACTGTCAATATTAGACAGTTCAATGAGACAGAAAATTAACAAGGATATTCAGGACTTGAACTCAGCTCTGAACCAAGTGAACCTAATAGATGTCTACAGAACTCTCCACTTCAAATCAACAGAATATACATTCTTCTCAGCACCACATCGCACTTATTCTAAAATTGACCACATAATTGGAAATAAAACACTCCTCAGCAAATGCAAAAGAACAGAAATCATAACAAACAATCTCTCAGGCCACAGTGCAATCAAATTAGAACGCAGGATTAAGAAACTCACTAAAAACTGCACAACTACATGGAAACTGAACAATCTGCTCCTGAATGACTACTGGGTAAATAACGAAATTAAAGCAGGAATAAATAAGTTCTTTGAAACCAATGAGAACAAAGCACAATGTACCAGAATATCTGGGACACAGGTAAAGCAGTGTTTAGAAGGAAATTTATAGCACCAAGTGCCCACATGAGAAAGTGGGAAAGATCTAAAATCAACACCCTAACATCACAATTAAAAGAACTAGTGAAGCAAGAGCAAACAAATTCAAAAGCTAGCAGAAGACAAGAAACAACTAAGATCAGAGCAGAACTGAAGGAGACAGAGATACGAAAAACCCCTCAAAAAATCAATGAATCCAGGAGGTGTTTTTTTGAAAAGACTAACAAAATAGACCGCTAGCCAGACTAACAAAGAAAAAAGAGAAGAATCAAATAGACACAATAAGAAATGATAAAGGGGATATCACCACTGATCCCACAGAAATACAAACTAACATCACATAATACTATATACATCTCTATGCAAATAAACTAGAAAATCCAGAAGAAATGGATACATTCCTGGACACATACACCCTCCCAAGACTAAACCAGGAAGAAATTGAATCCCTAGATAGACCAATAACAAGTTCTGAAATTGAGGCAGTAATGAATAGGCTACCAACCAAAAAAAGCCCAGCACCAGACGGATTCACAGCTGTATTCTATCAGAGGTACAAAGAGGAGCTGGTGCCATTCCCTCTGAAACTATTCCAAACAATAGAAAAAGAGGGACTCCTCCCTAACTCATTTTATGAGCCAGCATCATCCTGATACCAAAACCTGGCAGAGACACGACTAAAAAAGAAAATTTCAGGCCAATATCTCTGATGAACATCAATGCGAAAATCCTCAATAAAATACTGGCAAACCAAATCCAGCAGCACATCAAAAAGCTTATTTACCACGATCAAGTTGGCTTCATCCCTGGGATGCAAGGCTGGTTCAACATATGCAAATCAACAAATGTACTCCATCACATAAACAGATCCAATGACAAAAACCACATGATTATCTCAATAGATGCAGAAAAAGCCTTCAATAAAATTCAACACCCTTCATGCTAAAAACGCTCAATAAACTAGGTATTGATGGAAAGTATCTCAAAATAATAAGAGCTATTTATGACAAACCCACAGCCAATATCATACCGAATAGGCAAAAAGAACAAAGAAGCATTCCCTTTGAAAACTGGCACAAGACAAGGATGCCCTCTCTCACCACACCTATTCAACATAGTATTGGAAGTTTTGTCCAGGGCAATCAGGCAACAGAAAGAAATAAAGAGTATTCAAATAGGAAGAGAGGAAGTCAAATTGTCTCTGTTTGCAGATGACATGATTGTATGTTTAGAAAATCTCATAATCTGAGCCCAAAAACTCCTTAAGCTGATAGGCAACTTCAGCAAAGTCTTGGAATACAAAATCAATGTGCAAAAATCACAAGCATTCCTATACACCAATAACAGACAGACAGCCAAATCATGAGTGAACTTCCATTCACAGTTGCTACTAAGAGAATAAAATACCGAGGAATACAACTTACAAGGGATGCAAAGGACCTCTTCAATGAGAACTACAAACCACTGCTCAGGGAGATAACAGAGGACACAATCAAATGGAAAAACATTCGATGCCCATGGATAGGAAGAATCAATTTCATGAAAACTGCCATACTGCCCAAAGTAATTTGTAGATACAATGCTTTTCCCATCAAGCTACCACTGACTTTCTTCACAGAATTAGAAAAAATTACTTTAAATTTCATAAGGAACCAAAAAAGAGCCCATATAGCCAAGACAATCCTAAGCAAAAAGAACAAAGCTGGAGGCATCACACTACCTGACTTCAAGCTATACTACAAGGCTACAGTAACCAAAACAGCATGGTACTGGTACCAAAACAGATATATAGACACATTCAACAGAACAGAGGCCTCAGAAATAACATCACACATCTACAACCATATGATGTTTGACAAACCTGACAAAAACAAGAAATGGACAAAGGATTCCCTATTTAATAAACAGTGTAGGGAAAACTGGCTAGCCATATGCAGAAAACTGAAACTGGACTCCTTCCTTATACCTTAAATGAAAATTAACTCAAGATGGATTAAAGACCAAAATGTAAGGCCTAAAACCATAAAAACCCTAGAAGAAAACCTAGGCAATACATTCAGGACATAGGCATGGGCAAAGACTTCATGACAAAAACAACAAAAGCAATTGCAACAAAAGCCAAAATTGACAAATGGTATCTAATTAAACTAATGAACTTACGCACAGCAAAAGAAACTATGATCAGAGTGAACAGGCAACCTACAGAATGGGAGAACATTTTTGCAATCTATCCATCTGACAAAGGTCTAATATCAAGAATCTGCAAGGAACTTAAACAAATTTACAAAACAAAACAAAAAAAAGACGCCATCAAAAAGTGGGTGAAGGATATGAACAGACACTTATCAAAAGAAGACATTTATGTAGCCAATGAACATATGAATATAAGCTCATCATCACTGGTCACTAGAGAAATACAAATCAAAGCCACAGTGAGATACCATCTTATGCCGGTTAGAATGGAGATCATTAAAAAGTCAGGAAACAACACATGCTGGAGAGGATGTGAGAAATAGGAACACTTTTACACTGTTGGTGGGAGTGTAAATTAGTTCAACCATTGTGGAAGAGAGTGTGGCGATTCCTCCAGGATCTAGAACCAGAAATACCATTTGATCCAGCAATCCCATTACTGAGTATATACTCAAAGTATTATAAATCATTCTACTATAAAGACACATGCACACATTTGTTTATTGCAGCCCTATTTACAATAGCAAAGACTTGGAACCAACTCAAATGCCCATCAATGATAAACCAGATAAAGAAAATGTGGCACATATACACCATGGAATACTATGCAGACATAAAATGATGAGTTCACGTCCTTTGCAGGGATATGGATGAAGCTGAAAGACATCATTCTCAGCAAAGTAACACAGGAACAAAAACTAAACACCGCATGTTCTCACTCAAAAGTGGGAGTCGAACAATGAGAACACATGGACACAGGGAGGGGAACATCACACACCAGGGCCTGTCAGGAGGTGAGGGGCAAGGGGAGAGATAGCATTAGGAGAAATGCCTAACGTAGATGATGGGTTGATGGGTGCAGCAAACCACCATGGCACAGTATACCTATGTAACAAACTTGCATGTTCTGCATATGTATCCCAGAACTTAAAGTATTAAAAAATATATTTAGATAGATTATATTCTCTTTAGACAACACTCTCCCAGCCTGAAGCATCCAGCACTGGTCTTTGCTCTCTCCTCACCCTTGCGCCCTCTAAAATCAACCTTCTCTGATGCCATTATATCTCTCTTGAGATGATACAGAAAGGGTCCCACATAGAAGCAATGGCATATTCTAGACCTTCACACAATACAAATGATCATCTTGTCTGTTGCTAATATTTAAGTTCTTCCAAACCAGTGCCAGTTTTATATGGGTTTCACTGATCCTTTAGAAATTGCCAGTAAAGATCCTGCTGCTTCCTGGGGCTGAAGTTTCTCAATAACACCACCTGGATAAAAGCTACAGCCTGGGATGGCCTGCAGGAGCCTCCGCAGTTCTCCCCATGTACACTCTAGTGTACCCTTCCTCAGTCTCTTCTCCGCACAGTGGCCAGAGTGACCCCTTAGGAACATAAATCAGATGATGTACTTCCCTGCTCAATGCCTTCCAGTGGCTACCATCTCACTATGAATAAAACTTTTTACCATGAATAAAGCCTTATATAATCTACCTCCTGCCCAGCTCTCCAATCCCATGTATGCCATGCTTCTTGCTCATTTTAATGCAGGATTTTTCTCGACCCCTTCACTGGACTCACAGCAGGGGCATTCCATCTACTCAGTTCACCACACTCAGTCCCTTGCAGAAGAGAGCACGTGAATGAGTGAGTGCGGGATCTGGCTAGCTGCTCCAGGTGCTGACACAAGAACGAGCTCCATGCAGGGTCCACTGGCAGACCAGGCATGTCGCCTTGAGGGGAATGCACCAGTGCCCAGGTGAGGGTGCCCAGGACCCTGAAGTCCCAGTGCTCTTGTTAGAGTGCTCTTTTAGTTCCACTGTTCACAGAATGATGGACAGCAGTGTGTTAGCAGCTCAGTTGGCACCTTGTCTGGTCATGTGGGGTGGCTTCTTTTTCTGGTTACCTATACTCAGTGGGTCCTGAGCTCTTGTCCAACATCCGAGAAGAATGAGGTCATGTGGACAATTGAAGGATGGTGAAGGCAGAGAATGTTATTGAGTGATGGAAACAGCTCTCAGCAGAGAGGGGAGCTGAAAAGGGGACAGGAAGGGCAGGTCATCTTATCCAAAGTCAAGCCATGTTCCCTTCTACTGAGTCCGGGGTCTTTGTAGGCATGGGGTGCGGAGTGTGTGCTGATTGGTTTGTGAGTATGCAAAAAAGGTTAAAGCAAAGACACCATTCAAAGGTGGGCACGACAGCATAGAAAACCAATTAGGAAAGGGTAGGTATATGTAAAATAGGTAAGGGGTGGGGATCCATCAGAGGAAAGCATGCCAAACAGGAAGACAGGTTCTCAATTTGGTCCAAGGATTTAACTTGTAGCTTGGCTTTCAGGCTTTACACTGTCTTCAGCTTGGAGGTGGGGTTTCACTGGGGACTCACCCCATCTGCCTAGGCATTTTGCTGCCTCCTGTCACTACCAATTTCACTGCAGTCCACATGGGCCTCCTTATTATTCTTCAAACATACCAAGCATGCCCCCGCCTCAGGATTTTGCATTGGCTTTTCCGTCTTGTTGAAATGCTTTCCCTCCAGATAGACAATAGTTCACGCTTCTCTTCATCCTGGCCTTTGCTCAGACAGCAACTTCTCAGAGGGTCCTGCCCTGACCACTCTGTCAAAAATGGAAACATTACTTATGTCCCTCTCCAGTCCCTTGTTTTATTTTTCTTCATTTTACCTTTGACATCATTTTATATATTTATTTGTTTGTTATCCATCTCCTTTACCAGCCCTGAGGCCAAAGACTTTTCCCCCTGACCCACAGGGTTCAGCACAGCATAGTAGATACTCAATAAATATTTGGTGGATGGCTAGATCACACTGCCCTTTCATAATGTAGAAATAGATCAGTGGTTCCTAAAATTGGGCTGTTCATGTACTGCTTTTATGATTTCTGCTGTATCCATACACTCACCTGTGCTACAATTACTTAATTGCTTTCTTTAAATAGGCACATTTTTATTTAAAAACAACAGCAATAGCAAACTTACACACGGCAATAAACGGAAATGAAGGTAAACGTTAAAAGTAAATAAAAAACCAGGCATGCCTGTAATCCCAGCACTTTGGGAGGCTGAGGTGAGTGGATCACCTGAGGTCAGGAGTTCAAGACCAGCCTGGCCAACATGGTGAAACCCCATCTGTACTAAAAATACAAAATTAGCTGAGCATAGTGGTGCATACCTGTAGTGCCAGCCATTCAGGAGGCTGAGGTAGGAGAATCGCCTGAACCTGGGAGGTGAAGGTTGCAGTGAGCCGAGACTGTGGCATTGCACTCCAGCCTGGGTGACAAGAGTGAAACTCCATGTCAAAAAATTAAATAAATGAAATTTAAAAAAATAAATAAATAAAAAATGGTGGCTCATGCCTGTATTCCCAGCACTTTGGGAGGCCAAGGTGGAAGGATTGCTTGAGCCCAGGAGTTTCAGACCAGCCTCGACAACAAAGTGAAACCCAATCCTTACAAAACGTTTTTTTAAAAAAATTAACTAGGCATGGTGGTGCACAACTTTGGTCCCAGCTATTTGAGAGGCTAAGGCAGAAGGATCACTTGAGCCTGGGAAGTTGAGGCTGCAGTGAGCCAAGAATGCACCACTGCACTCCAACCTAAATAGCAGAGTGAGACTGTCTCTAAATAAACAGATAAAAAGCAAACAAAGCAATATTATTAAATTCAAGCTAGATTCTGTTGCCTAAGGAAGACTCCTAATCTTCGGCCACTGATCCTTGCGAATGAGGCAGGTTTGCAAGTGTTGGAGGGGTGTTGAGGACATACCAGCACCCAGATGAGACTTTCTCAGATGTAAGCAGAAGGATTGATGAGGCTAAAAAAGGGAGTCACGTTATCAGTACAGCAGTCTCTGTTATTTAATGCCCCACTGCAAATCATTTTACCTACCCCCAGGGGCATGCATTCTGCACTCAGAAGCAACAACACAGGTAATTCCTACTGACTCCAGGTTATATCCTGGCGTTTGAACCTCTTTTTATTAAAGTTTTATATTTACTTGCTTCATGTTGTTGCTTTGATTCTTTATTCTAAAAAGCAGGATAAAAAAGAAAACAGTGCAGCTATCTCACAATTCCAAGATGCACTCATGCTCTGAGTGCATCTTGTAGTTTAAGGAGAAAAAAAAAAGATATGAACCTATGTAACAGAAAGTCAGAACTCAGCCATACAGACATTCCCCAACACCCAGATACTTGACAGCACAGACAAAACACCCAGATTATTGACCATTTCTTCTTTTCATCCTAATGATCTAAACTCACTTAGCTGAAACCCAATTAAAAGCAAGGTTAGGCTAACAGTAAGTGGGCCGCACTGGCTCAGGGGAACACTCACTCAGAGAGCCAGCAAATCTTTGCTTTGCAGACCACAATGATTCCAGCATGGTTTAGCTTTTCAGCACATGCCCTGGTTTCCATGTAAGATGATAAGGCCTCTATGTTCTTTCACATGTGGACTAAAGACATCTGAATACTTAGATGAAGAAATCAGGTCCTAGTGATGGCAAAATATTTACACATTGATTTCAGCTTGTCCATGAAATCGGGGATCAGGAACATTTCCATCAGAGAGGGGAAAAAAATCAAAGAGATCAGAGCTATGGTGACATTTCAGCAGTATTTATTTGGGTAAGAGGCTTTTCCTGGTTGCTACTCCCTTCTTTTTTTTTTTTTTTTTTCCTTTGGATAATTTTGGGAAATCTCAAGTACCCAGTCCAAAAACAACCAGCATTGTACTGGGAAGTGAGCATGTGTGTGTGTGTATGGAGGGGGAGAATCCAACAGTCTGGTAGCCATCTAAAAAGTGGAATCACATCAATCGTCTTAAGACACTTTTCCCCACACCTACAAATCCTCTCAGTCTGTGTCACATTATGATATGCTGTGATTATACAAAGGGATTTGGGATTTGACTCATTATTTGCCATTGTTTGCAAAGGCGGGTTTGTTCCGTTTCAAAATAACATTGTTTTGGAACAAATTCTCTCCTGTTTAAAATTTACAATATACAGTATTTTTTAAAGACTTACAAATGCTAAGAAGAAGATTCACAGAAGCATCTTTTAGGCTCTAGTAGGAGACATTATAGTCAAGCATTACTATAAGAATTTACTATTTGTTGACATCCACCAAGTGCATACTATGATCCAAGACTGCCCTGAGTACTTTATATATATGAGCATATTTATTTCCAAAGCCTAATAATAAATGTGTTATTATTCACCCTCTACAATTAGAAAACTGAGTCATGCAGTTAATAAGTGGTAGAAGCAGGATTCAAATCTAGACTCTCTGGTGCCCAAGCCTGTGACTTTCTGGGCTTTGGCCCTGGAAGTCCTATGTCCTAGGCACCCACACTGGCAAACCAGGACAGTTAAGTCATCCTACCTGTAATACTAACCACTGTACTTGACCTCCTCCTGTAAACAACTTCTTAGACTTAGAATATATTCATATACTTGCAACCTCAAGTACTAACCTCACTGTCCAATTTGATAGGCATTTTCAACCAACAGCTATGATCAGAGACCAATGCCAGGTGCAGTAGAAATACAGAAACAAACAAAAATATAAACCCCACTCTTAAGGCCACTCATAAGCAACCTAAAGGGAAGGAAATGTATGTTATTTCATCAAGAGATCATGCGATATCTTCTCAGAAGCATTGTAACAGTAAAAACACCAGATTTCTGTGTTAATGTGTGTATAACACAAGTATTGATTTTCAACTGGCAGCACAATTATTTACTATGACAGTGTAACATCTTTTGTGAGAACACTGTGGGCCTAGGGTGCTTGGAGCTGTTCATTCATGCAAAGAATTCTTGTCAAATATTTTAATGAGAAGAAAAGCATGGCAGTCAAGATGAAAATCCAAGGTGACCTTTAGCTATGCAACACATTATAGATGACCTTGTAGTTTTTGAAGATTTTTTGTGTGATGATGATGATGACGATGATGATAATTTCTTTACAGAGTTACTCTCTAGGTGAAAGAGAGGAAGAGAAACAGATTCCAAGAGAATCTTACAGAAAGCATCTGTGTCTCAAAATTAAACCCTCAGTCTAGTGGATATTGGGTATGCAACATCCAAAGTCTTTTCTTCTTGGAAGAAATCCCCATTGACTCTGTCATAGTTGGAAATAGGGCTGGCCTCATACTGTCCTCTCCTCAATCCACAGAAGGCAGAGTGGACGCTGAGCCTTGGCCAGCCTGATGTTCCCACCTGAGACTTTGCATCCCAAATGAACATCACAAAGATGGGGGCACAGTGGGAAACTATTCACAGTAGTGATGTTTGAACTCTGCAACAATGTCCTCCGGAGAAGGTGTCATGAAAGATGGTGGAGGTGTCATCCCCACTGCTTGGGTTTCTGAATGTTTCTCCAGCCGGGTACTCTGTCCTCCTCCCCCCGAGCCAGTACTGCTATTCAGCGGGTCTGCCTGGTGAGCCCATGCCAGTGACTAAAATGTTTAAGTACTTCTGTTCCCATCAGCAAATAGCCGCTGTCCCTTGTTCTCAACTGTATCCACCACTGCCCTAGCTTGAGCCCCTCACTTAGAACCTGTTCAGCTTTCCCCATCTTCCAGAAACCTAAAACATAATTCCCAGAATAGCAGGGGCCACCAGGAATCTGCTCCAGCTCCCTTCCAACTGGACATGGCCAGGTCCTATGAGTTAGTAACCATGTTGAGTATCAATTCTATCCACTCTCATAAACGTTAAATAAATCCCCCTTTCTACTTAAGATAAGAGAGTCAACTTCTATGTTTGCAACCAAAAGCTCCAATGGATACATCCGCTTAGACACATTTAATTTTATGCAGGCTGTGTAAGAAAAAAAGAAAATCTTTTTTTTTCTTTGACAGGTACAGAAAAATGAGTTACAGAAAGGCATCTCTGTGAGAGATGCATTAGGTGAGAGTACTACATGTTGGCATTAAAATGTTAAGAAATGGAATTAACTTGCTAAAACCTAACATGTATTTAATGCTTTATGGTATGCAAAGGTCTTTTACATACTGTATTCTCATTACAAAAAACTTTCTTATACATGCCCTATTTGAGTTACAGGTGACTTATAATACACTTTATATTAGCTCATTTTACAGTGAGAAGACAGATTCAGTAATGCTGAGTGATGCCAATCTCACAGCCATGATGGGACAGAGCAGAGGTTGCCAACTGGGTCTCCTGATGGCAATTCCTTCCCTGTTTCCTGTCTACTTTGTTGCTTTTATAGGTGAACTGTTTTCTATGGTTGAAAAATACAGAAGGCCCCTGCCTGCCATGATCAGAAATCCCATCACTTCTCTTCTTTCTTTGGATTAAGGTGTACTCTCCAGAACATGTTTTTCAAGCTATGTTTAAACGACATGAGTCTGAAATATTTCATCAAGGATTACGTGTAAAAATTAGCTAGTTCTTACCTGAGAAAGCAGAACATTAAGGGTATGGGGGCCACAGGGCTTTTGCACTTCCTATTTCTCTGCATGGAAACCAAAATTGGTTCATAAACTCTGATACAGGTCAGTGAAATTCTATTGTTTTAATTGTCTTTCCCCATCTACCATCATCAGTAACACTGGCTCCCGAACATGGTGGAAAGAAGTGGATTAAGGATCAGAGGAACGTATCAGAGAGAGGGTATAGTTTGAAAATTCTCCCCTGATGATTTGGATAGAGAATCATTTCCTTTCTTTCCAACTGAGAAACTGTTAACTGTTCAGTCAGTAGAATATACTTGCAGAAATTTTTGGCAATGTCTAAAAGTTAGTCTCCTTGAGTGAGCCAAAATTAACCACAGTTATAGAAATTAATTTCATTTTGGCTGGGTATGGTGGCTCATGCCTGGAATCCCAGCACTTTGGGAGGCCAAGGCAGGTGAATCACTTGAAGTCAGGAGTTTGAGATCAGCCTGACCAACAAAGCGAAACCCCATCTCTACTAAAAATACAAAAAATTAGCTGGGCGTGGCACACGCCTGTATTCTCAGCTACTTGAGAGGCTGAGGTGAGAGAATTGCTTGAACCCTAGAGGCAGAGGTTGCAGTGAGCCGAGATCACGCCACTGCACTCTAGCCTAGGTGACAGAATCTGGTCCTGTATCAAAAAAAAAAGAAAGAGAAAGAAAGGAAGAAAGAAAGAAAGAAAGAAAGAAAGAAAGAAAGAAAGAAAGAAAGAAAGAAAGAAAGAAAGAAAGAAAGAGAGAAAGAAAGAAAAGAAAGGAAGGAAGGAAGGAAGGAAGGAAGGAAGGAAGGAAGGAAGGAAGAAAGAAAGAAAGAGAAAGAAAATTAACTTCATTTGATCAAGTTGCAGTGAGAGAGGGAGGAGGAGGGGAAGCAAATCACCTAACTTGAAGTAAACCAGATTAAGACCTACAGAGATCCCAAGCCATGAAAATATTATGATGTTCCTTTGACCTACCACAAAATTATAAAACCATAAAACACAAAACTTACATATATGCTGACATAAAAGTCGTTCATTGGAATAATTTCTTAATCCAAAATTCCAGCTCAGCTAATCAAAACTGAAATTTTTATGGCATTTCTGTTTTTCTGGTGCCATAGCCACAGGTTTGGTTGGTTTCTTGAGCTCTCTGGCACTCACCAGAAGTCACAATCTTGTGTCCTGAGTTAGCCTCAACATCCTTGAACAAAGGATTCACCGTGTCTATGTGCCTCCCACAATAAGATAGGACTGTGGCAGTGATGGCCAAATGGCAAATGGCTTTACAATGTGGGTTGCTATTAAATCTGAGAGGTTGGTGAGAAGTAGATTGCAGGGATGTATTCAATGCTCCTGAGAGCCTGAAAAAGGTAATGATTCCAAAATATGGTAATGCCTATGGAGCAATAAGTGGGGGAAACTACAAGGGATTTTTATGATGTTTTGAAGAGGGGTTAATTGCAGCCTTGACATTTGCGAGTAAGGTTAGAAAAAAAGTCATTTTCAGTATCAAAACAACAGGTATTCCATGAACCTACAGCCAGAAGTTGGTAGGTGATATCCACCAAAAGTTAGAGAAAGACATAGCTCCAGGAAACAGGAATCCAACCTAATACAGACTCCTAGGAAGGCAATCTAGAGGACAGCCAGTCTGGATTGAGCAGGAGAATGAGGTAGTATTGACGTCTAGAGGATAACTCCTAGGAAGGCAATCTAGAGCACAGCCAGTCTGGATTGAGCAGGAGAACGAGGTAGTATTGACATCTAGAGGATAATTCCTAGAAGAATCCAAAATGGATAAGATGTGCTTAAAAATGCTGAGAGGAGAGTCACAGTTTTGATAGGGAGGCTTCAGGTGAATTACTGAGTGATACACAGAAAACAAGGGTATTAGCAACTCCAGGGAAAACAAAAAGTTATGCAAGAAGAAAATGTAATTATGCTATAATCCATGGCTCAGCTGTATGTAATATTTACATGATTTAAACACTGAATATTGAACTCAATACCAATTGTGACATAACACTATTGGGAGGAAGGTGGCAAGAAGTGGGCCCATGTGTTGCAAGGCATGTGTGTTAGAGGCAGTAGTGGGGAGAATGCTTTAAGAGCCAGGGCCTCATATTCTACAGTAGAAGTTCACAGACAATAGCTAGATTTAAAAATCTAGGAAATGCTATACAAACATTTTGTTTAGAAACAAAGCAATAAGTGCCTAAAGGGATATCAGAAAGAAATGAGTCACTTCTAGAAAGCAGGGGTGGGCGTGGTGGCTCATGCCTGTAATGCCAGCATTTCCGGAGGCCAAGGCAGGTGGATCACCTGAGGTCAGGAGTTTGAGACCAGCCTAGCCAACATAGTGAAACATTGTCTCTACTAAAAATACAAAAATTAGCCAGGCATGGTATTGTGGGCCTGTAATCCCAGCTACTTGGGAGGCTGAGGTAGGAGAATTGCTTAAACCTGGGAAATGGAGGCTGCAGTGAGCTGAGATCATGCCACTGCACTACAGCCTGGGGGACAGAGTGAGACACTGTCTCAAAAAAAAAAAAAAGAGAGAGAGAGCAAGATTGGGGTGGGTTCCTAGGAAGCTGAGAGACAAGTGGAAATCTTTTAGAACTAGGCATATGTATAACTTTGGGGGGAGATTTTTAAATTCAAAAGTAAAAGAGGGAGAATCTGGGCCAAGATAACAACCAGACAAGACAGTGGTGAGCAGTCTTCAACCACAAACGAGGAGGAATTAAGGGAGAGAGAGCAGCTGTGGGATTGAGGCCGCCAGAGCTCTGTCTTGACTCCGTCTTTGCCTGGGAATTAATAGGTTGCAATGAACATCTCTACCTGAGAAAGGCCTGGCTGGCGTGCAGGTCAGCACTCCACAAATACTGACAACAGTTATAATGAAGCTGCCAATCCCAGGGGCACACAGGGGACACATCTGCCACAGGCAAGCCTTGTGGACCGTCAACTTTCCCAAATGCAGGTTGCTGGGCCCCAGGAAGCTGTCACTTGCTCTCCTGGCATCTGCTTGCTGCTTACTGTGACTGCTCATTTTCATGAATTAGACCCTGGTATAGGTTTTCTTTTATTTTTTCTTTTATAATGGAGAAGGTGCTACTCTGAGTTATGCCAAAATCCTGGGAGAGCTCACTTCTTAGTCTGGAAATATGTTCTTGATTCGGGATCTAGGAGGGAAGATCTTGGGAGTTCTATGAACCCCTTGAAAATTGATGCAAAATTGTCTATGTATGCAGGCATGCATTTATGTTGCCAGGGCTCAGCACTTGGCTGTGCAAAGGGGTAGGGTTTGTGACTTGAAGCACTCGACTAAAACTACTGTCTACCAGGCCAGGATAAAGTGATGTCACCTTTTTAGGGCATCCCACGTATAGAGACTATGGGGAAAGGGGAAACATTTGGGGGATCCCATAGACTTCTAGATGAGTCCTAGCATGGAAGTAGGTAGATATGTGGAGGCAGGAATGTCGGCTTAATGTAGCAGGAAAGGTGCAAGGTGTCATAGTCAGCCAGGAAAAAGGCAGAGGCTCAGAGCTCTTTTTCAGGGGTTACGGGGAGCCTGAGATTCATCAAACACAGGAAGCCAGTAGGGGCACAATGCAGGTATTTGTAGTGAAAGCTTCACAGCCAAGTAGAGTGATGGTTAAGAGCATTGCTATGAGAGCCACCAGACTTGGGTCCCATTTGTACCATATTAGCAGATCGACTCAGGCAAGTGACTTAACATATCTAAGCCTCAGTTTCCTCAACTGTTAAATGGGAATCATTTTACCTAATTGATAATTCTTCCCTGATGACTGCATAATGATGTTAAAACATTTGATGCTGGGTAAATGGTTATTCAATAGATGGTAACTAGTATTCTTACTTTAAAAAAATGTGTAAATAAACCTCACAAAATCTCACTTTTTATTTTATGGAGAATGTAATTTAACATTATATTTACATTTTTCACTCCAGCAGTAATCCTACATACCTCATGATAATTACCTTTAAGTTTCTTTAGCCCAGTTGTTTTCAACTCTGGGAGGAGCTGGAATTTTGTTCCCCAGGGGACGTTTGGCAATGTCTGGAGACATTTCTGGTTCTCACAACTGGAAGGGAGCTCCACTGTCACATAGCGGGCAGAGGCCAGCGATGCTGCTAAGCTGCCTGCAATGCACAGGACGGTTCCCCACAAGACAGACTTGTTCCACTCAAAATGCCAATAATTCTGAGGTGCAGAAAGCCTGCTAAAGCATGCTGCTAAATGTGAAACTTGCATAGGAAAAATATATTCTAAGGACCCTATTTAGGATTCCTTTGTTCTTGGAAAAGACAGTGGCCTGATTTTAGGAGCAGCATTTCCTGCTGCCCAGCCTGTCATTTCTATCACAATGGTAGTCAGTGAGGGTGAATGTAACATTGCCGTGACTGTGAAGAGGAGGTAGCCCCATGCCGTTGAGTCCTCCAACAAAGGTGCAGAGAGAGCCACTATTGTCTAAGATTTTTCAAGAAACAACAGTTTTATTAGTTATGATTTTGTCATGAATTTGAACTTTTGTTGAGAAATATATATATATTTACATATTAGTCCACTTTGTGTTGCTATAAAGAAATATATGAGACTCAGTAATTTATAAAGAAAAGAGGTTTATTTGGAGAGATAGGGTCTCTCTATGTTGCCCAGGCTGGTCTCAAACTCCTGGACTCAAGCAATTCTCCTTCCTCAGCCTCCCACAGTACTAGGATTATAGGTATGAGCCATTGCACTCTGCCCAGAGGTCTTAAATAGATACTACAGTTCTGCAGGCTGTACAAGAACGGCCACCAGTATCTGCTCAACTTCTGGGGAGGCCTCAGGAAGCTTTCACTCATGGTGGAAGGCAAATGAAGAGCAGGCATGTCACACGGTGAGAGAGGGAGCAAGAGAGATCCCAGGTGCTCTTAAACAACCAGCTCTCCTGTGAACTCGTAGAGCCAAAACTCACTCATTATTGCAGGGAGGGCACTAAGCCATTCACAAAGGATCCAACCCCATGACCCAAATACCTCCCACTAGGCCCCACCTCCAGCATCTGGGATCACATTTCACCATGAGATTTGGAGAGGACAAACACCCAAACAATATCAATATATGCATGAATACATCTGTTGATATGTATCCATGTTTGTACATAGATGTGTATATATACACACATATATGTACACACACATAAATGTACATATTTTGGAAGCTCCTGAAGTCATCCTGAATAGGCTCTAGTTTCTCCTGAAGGAAATGCCCTCAGAGAAATTGCTTTATTGCACTTTTTTTTGTGTGTTTTATTGTATTGAGCAAGTTTGTTTCTTAGGAGGTAAATTAAATGTTCAATTTCCTCTTTATATACATCAATGGATATATTCAGGACAATACTTCAGTGTTTGGGTTTTTAATAGACGAAAAAAATGGGGCCTAGAAAGACCCTTAAGCCTTGATTCTGACATTAATTAGGTAAATGAATGCTTAAGCTTATGTTGAAAGCGCAAGAGTGAAGTTTAATATTCAAAGAATCTTTCAGGCGTCATTCTAAAATTAGGCTTGCTTTGACGGAGCTTGTGGATGCCAGTAATAACCATTTTCATGTCGTGGTTTATAAACTGTGGACCATCCTTGAAATTACCATCTTGGAAGCCATTGTGCGTGGACCAGCACCTTCAAAAACGGGATCAGTTAAAGGGAGCTCAATTGGGTACGCAACAACACCCTGCTAGTTTCTGATTGGGCTTTAAAAGATGGAAAGGCTAAATTATAGAAATAATAACTTATGGACCACATTTTCCTTTCTCTTTTATTATAAATCCATATTCAGATATGTTAATATAAAGATGTACAATATTACAGAAAGGGCACCCAAAGTGACATGAGGCCTCCAATGGGTGAATGGTGGGTTTTTGTCCCGGCTCCAGGAGCCAGCCATCTTCCACACCCCTTCTCAGTCTTTTGTGTGTAAGTCTTTGCTAAAAGTCAAGTCTCAACTGATAAGGGCTTGGAGACATAATCATTTTCCATTGACAGCACCGTGCAACCAATTCACAAACATTTTCATATTAATATTGAGCAATTTCCCTACATTCTAATCCATCAAAGTAGGCTATTAATCCTTCCTGTACCATTCTCTATTCAAATGCTAACAATTTTCTTCTCACAAGCTAAAACATTTGTCCGACAGCCCCTCACACAAAGACCCTGCATTGTTAGCGATGATGGATCAGAGTGTTAATATGAAAGATGCAATGTAAATTATATCATTGAAACTGTACATACGTAGAGGGAAAAAAATCTTTTTAAAAGATCATTTGTATGCTAAAGATAATGAAAGTGATCCCATGGTACAGCAACCTTAATTTTCTTTCCTAAGAGAAAAAAAAAAAGATTCTTTATGGTAGAGAATATGGAAATCCATCATGATTTATAATAGCATGAATGCCATCGTTTACTTCCTGAAAAAAAGAAAATATACACTGTTTATTTTAAAGAACTTACTGAAATAATGCATAAGAAACCTTGTTAAAATATCTCTTAAGAATTGTGTACCTCCTGGTTACCAGGAGAACAGTGTGGATAACAGGGCTCTGCTTGGGATAAAAACAGATAAATATCTCCATTTGGGGATGGCAAGGAGGGGCTGACAATTTATATTCATTATCGAAAGTCATTGAATGGTCTAGAAACTTGGGGGTTGAATATACTTAGGTCCTCTACACTGAGAGATGTGTTAAGGAATAGGCTGTAACCTGTAACTGTTAATATTAACACAAGTGATGTTTGCAGTAATACCTGTGTTTCACAGCATTACAAATTCCCAAGGACAAAAGCTGACTATCTAAATGGAGTCGTGACTTATGCTTCCAGAATATCTAGCAAGTCAGAGGTTTGTTTTTTTTTTTGAGATGGGGTCTCACTCTGTTACCCAGACTGGAGGGCAGTGGGCACAATCGTAGTTCACTGCAGCCTTGACCTCCCAGGCCCAAGTGATCCTCCCACCTCAGCCTCCTGAGTAGCTGGAACTACAAGTGTATGCCATCACACCTGGCTAATTTTTTTAATTGTTTGTAGAGAAAGGGTCTTGCTATGTTGCCCAGGGTGGTCTCCAACTCCTGGACTCAAACAATTCTCCTGCTTTGGTCTCCCACAGTGCTAGGATTACAGGCATGAACCATTGCATGTGGCCCAGAGGTCTTAAATAGATACTAAAATAATTATTTTAATGCTTCATTCATTTATATTTACCTTCCACCTACAAGTTTGCTGGTCTTCATGGTTTTCTTTCTATGTAAATGGCTGCTCAAAGCCAGAAATCAAGAATTTATCTTTGATATCCACCTTTTCTGATCAGTTCCTACCCCTTCTCTGCAAAATATCTTCCATATTTGTTATTGCACTAGGCACCACAAACACCTTGGGCTGAGGCAGCACCATCTTTCATATGGACCCCAGCAAAGCTGGTCTCCCTTCCCACTCTGCTCCTTTCTTCTCAGTGCAGTCCCAGGGATCTTGAAATACAAATTAAGATCAAGTCACTTTCTTGCTTTAAAAAAAGGAAATTCAAAAATTCACTGTTTTCCCTTTGTTCTCAGGATAATGCTTCAATGACTCCACGACTGGCAAAATCTCGCTAATTTGGCCTCTGCCTATCTCTTTGATCCCATCCTTACCACCTAGGATGAACAACCTTTCAGTTCCTTCAGCCACCAAATGTCTTCCCTTCCAACAGCCCTTGTATTCGCTATTGTTTGCCTGGAAAACTTTTCTCTTGCTCTTTGCTTGGTTAAGTTGTGTATGTCTTCTTCAGACATCAGCTGGAACATCATCTCTTAAGAAAAGCTCCGGTGCCCTCACCTCCTTTTACCACTCTATTCCACCTCAAATTCAAATCAAATCTCTAGGTACACTCTTTGCTTTCCTTCATAGCACATACTGTGACTTACAATAATATATACACATGTGATTATCTGTTGAATATCTGCCTTCCACTAGATTGCATACTTCCCCAAAAGCACAGATCAGGTGGATTTTCTTTTCTTTGTACCCCCCATTGCCCAGCACAGTAGTAGTTGCACATAGTAGTTGCTCAATAAATAGTTGATGAAGAGCGGAAAAAGTAAACTTAATCTTCACCGGTCATTTTTCTAGCGGTTTAAAAAATAAATACATGCATAAGACATAGTACCAAGAAATGATCTTTTTAAATTGGAGCATGATTTCAAAAAATAATGCAGCAGACAAATGTAAATCCCAGAGCCCAGAACTATTTGGAGACTTGCTGCCTGACTGTATTTGATTTCCTTTAGAATTTAAATAGTTTTACATTTGAAACAGCAACTACCATGGTGGCTCTTCTTTCTGTTAAACTCCATTAAACTGTATGATTGCTCTTTAAGGATTAAACTTGCCTCCAGGGATTAGGGACCCCTGTGCTGGGCTAAACTGGAGATTGAGTTTCTGAGTCCCTAATCCAGGGAGTAACATCCACGGAGTTGCAAGTTCTTCTGGCCACGAAGGAATCAGGCCTAATACCCAGGCAGGAGAGAAAGGAAAGGAGGAAAAGGGCAGAGGAGAGTGGTGGGAAGAGAAGACCAGAGAACAAGTGACACAAGAGAAGTCCCAAAATAGGATGCTCCGTAGGCATGTTCAGATAATGCGTTATGCCCTAGGTCATTGCCTCCTCTACTAGCTTTCCAAAGCACTCCATGTGTCATAGAGAGAAAAGGACTCCTTTGCAGAACAGAATGAGGCTTGGAAATGTTCAGGAGTAGAAAGAAAACCTCGAACAGGGCCATGGCACCCTAGATCCTCAGCCTTCAGTGTGAGCTGAGTTCTTGCTTTGGGAGGGCTGCATCGGGTTTCCATGCACACAGCCCTCTGGTCTTCAAGCATTCTGCAAGCAGCTAAAGATTTGCCCTATATTTCTTCCAATGCTACATCCTGATACATCCCTGAAGACAACAGGGATCTACATGGTGGGACAAAAGTTCCCATTTGTCTGCACAGGTAACAAAGAGACTGTGATAGGAAGGCTCACCCTTATTTTAATTCTTAAGGAAAAGACCTGTTTGCATATGGTGTAAATGCCACCTCTGTTCCCTGCTGAAGATTTGCAGCAAACACCAATCACTGTAAAACAAGGTATGGGAAATCTGGTAGGTTCGCTTTCCAGAATATCACTCTCTGCTTTTGCTCATTGATTTAATCTTTTTTTTTCCTCAAACTAGGTGACTCTCGAAGAAAATGTTATATAGTTGCAAGAAAACATGTGGTTTTTATTTTCCTTTTCCCATCAAGTATCTGAAAAGCTCCATTTTGGAAGTTAAAATAATATAGGATTAGTAGCTCAATGAGTGACTCAGAATGTTTCCTGTACCTGCTGGTTTACTCTGCAGGCTGGACTCAGTGAAGAAGTGGAGAGTTTAGTGGGAAGATGTCCAACTCAGCATCGTTTAGAATAACCAAACACTGGAAACAATCTCCATGCCCATTATTAGGGGAAAGCTTACACGCATGATGATGGAGCTCTGTGGTCATATATTATGAAGCCATTAAACAAAGCTTGGGGAAATGCCTTTGAGATCATGGCGTGAAAATTGATAGATACGAAATTATTCACCTACTATTATCTCAGTTATTGAAAAACACATGAAAATAAGATCCAAGTTTTCTTTAACTGGGAAGCAGGATCATGAACATCCCCCCACCCCTGCACCACTGCTGTCTTCTTCTCCTTCTACTCCTCCTCCCTTTTCCTCTTCCTCTTCCTCTTCTTGTTCTTCTTCTTCTTCTCCTTCTCCTCCTTCCCCTTCCCCTTCTTCCCCTTCCCTTTCCCCTCCTCCTCCTTCTTCTTCCTCTTCCCCATCCTCCTCTTACTTCTTCCTCTTCCTCTTCCCTCTCCCCTCTTCCCTCCTCCTCCCTCCTGCTCACTCCTTCTCCTCCTTCTTCTTCTCCTCCCTCTTCCTCTTCCTTTTTTTCTCCTCCTCCCTCTCCTTCTCCTTCTCCTCCTCCTTTGTCTCCTCCTCCTCCTTTTCTTCCTTCTTTCTCTTCCCTTTCCCTTCCCTTCCCTTCCTTCCTTTTTCTTTTTTTTGAGACAGGGTCTCACTCGGTTCCCCGGGCTGGAGTGCAGTGGCACAATTACAGCTCACTGCAGCCTCGACCTCAAGTGATCCTCCCACCTCAGTCTCCTGAGTAGCTGAGACTATAGGCATGAGCCACCACATCTGGCTAATTTTTAAATTTTTTTATAAAGAGGAGGTTTCGCTATGTTGCCCAGGCTGGTTTCAAACTCCTGGGCTCAAGCAATCCTCCCATCTTGGCCTCCCAAAATGCTGGGATTACAGCTGTGAGCCACTGCGCCCAGCCACCCTGTTTTTTTTTTTTGTTTGTTTGTTTGTTTGTTTGTTTTGTTTTTTATAGTTTCGTATTCTCTAGACTTTTTACAAGGAGAAATATATTGCTTTGGTAAACAGAAAAGAGATTCCTATCTATCTGTCTATCTATTTATCTATCGTTGATCTATCTTTTATCTATCTATTGATTATCTGTCATCCATCCATCTGCCAATCTATCTATCCATCTATCCATCATCCATCTATTATGTATCTTTATCTATCCATCTATCATCTATCCATCATCTCTCTGTCATCCATCTATCTACCACCCATCTATTATCCACCTACCTACCTACCTAACCTAACCTAATTATCTATCCATGTTCTTTAGGCAAAAAAGTGTTTTACAGCTAACACTACACATTGAACTAGATTTAAAAAGACAACATCAGCCGCAGGCCTATCTCCCCTGCCACTTCCCCCATCTCATCACAGCCCTGTGTTCCAAAAGACAGGATTTCCAACCATTTTACCCACCATCCTAAATAGGCAGAAGGATACTCCTGAGAAAGCCAGATTTTCTCTGAGTGGCCATAGTGACTAGTGGGATCCAGGCCAGTTTAAACAGCAGATATTTCACCAAGCTTTCCGAAAAAACCGGATAGCCATTTTGGAAATGGGAGCAAAAGGAAAGAATGTCAGCACTTGATCCTGAAGCCTTCGCCAAGGCCTTGTGCAGCTCCACTTTGCACAATTCACAAGAGAGCACTTCCTGCAAAAGCTCACTGGCTAAGGGCGCTCACATTGATGGTACTGTCCACACACAACCAGACAGCCTGGGGGAGCTTTTCTGTTCCTGGTGCTGAAAGCCAGTGGGTAGATAATTATTCAAGGTCAGACTTTTAGCGTTAGATGCCAGAAAAAAGAAAGAAAAAAAAAGCAACCATTAAAGGTTAGCCAGTACTTTGCAAACACTTGTTTAAGGATTTCCTAATTACTCTAAGTGGTTCCTCCAGCCTTTGCACTTAAAAGGCTAGTGTTTTGTATGATGTCATCCTTTGCCCATTATCTCTGCAGTCAATTTGCAGTATTAGGAGAGGCAGCAAGAAAATATTTGCAAACATCAACATTCTCAAGTCTTAAAAGATAATCTCCCTTTCAACTCCCTGTGAGCATATCAGCGGCACAGTTAGGTTTTCAGATTTCTCTAAACGGTAACACCACCAGCTGGATTGTACAGAAAACCTTTCTTCTGGGGAACTCAAAGAAATTTCTAAGTGATATCACATCAATCACTGAGCAAGTCCTCAGAGGACTGGCCAGGGAAGTAGTTAGAGGGAAATTAGAAATGCAAATTATAACTCCCTTTAAAACAGCTCCCAGAGGTGGCTGTCACCTGAGTCCACCTGGTGTAAGATTTTAGTTTCAGAATAGCTGGATAGGTTCAATAGGTTCTGACCCACTGGGCACTGCATGAGTTCATGAATTTTTTGCAATAACAGTATTATCATCATCATCTCCATATTGCAGATGGGGAAACTGAGGTAGAAAGAGGTTAAAAAACATACAGGGGTGGGGGGGCACTCAACTTATTAAGTGACAACCCTTGAGTTGGAACTTGATATGTTTTGGCTCTGTGTCCCCACCCAAATCTCATTTTAAATTGTACTCCCATAATTCCCATATATTGTGAAAGGGACCTGGTGGGAGATAATTGAATAATGGAGGTGATTTCCCCCATACTGTTCTCATGGTAGTAAGTCTCACAAGATCTGATGGTTTTATTAGAGGTTTTCGCTTTTGCTTCTCTCTCATTCTCTCTTGCCACCACCATGTAAGAAGTGCCTTTCATCTTCCACCATGATTGTGAGGCCTCCCCAAGCTATGTAGAGCTGTGAGTCCATCAAACCTCTTTCTTTTATAAATTACCCAGTCTCAGGTATGTCTTTATCGACAGCATGAAAACAGACTAATACAGAACTCAACCACATCTATTTGTCTTTTAAAGTCCAGACTCTGAAGCACACATTTTTTTCTCCCTCTTGTAGACAGAAGATTGCTGGGATTTTAACAAATACCGTGTAAAGAAGCATTCCCTTATAAGTGGAAATCTTGCTCAAGTGGAATGCTTACAAGGTGAAGAATGCTTTAAGGCCAGACTCTGGTTTCGGGTCTTGGCTCCTCCCTCCACTTATTAGTTGGCTGACCCTGGACAAATTACTTAACTTCCCTGAACCTCTGCTTCTTTAACTGTACAATGGGAATTACAGTGGTTCTTATCTTGGAAGGTATAGTGGAGATTGACTGAGATATTGCTCACCTAATTAATTATATAATCATATAGATATATAGATATTATACATATTACATAGATACATACATATCTATAGATACGTGCAACATGAGGTGATAATGAGATGCTTAGCATAGTGCCTGGACACAGTAAATGCTCAATAAATATCTGATTATTATTATTATTTGAGATGGAGTCTCGCTGTGTCTGCCAGGCAGGAGTGCAGTGGTCCAATCTTGGCTCACTGCAACCTCTGCCTCTTGGGTTCAAGTGATTCTCCTGCCTCAGCCTCCTGAGTAGCTGGGACTACAGGCATCTGCAATGCCTAGCTAATTTTTTTGTATTTTTAGTACAGACAGGGTTTCACCATGTTGGCCAGGCTGGTCTCAAACTCATGACCTCAGGTAATCTGCCTGCCTAGGCCTCCCAAAGTGCCGGGATTACAGGCGTGAGCCTCTTCGCCTGCACTGAGTAGTATTATTACTAGGATTTCTATTCTATATATTATATATTAGTATAATATGCACATTTATTTATTTTATATTATACATATAAATATAACAAATATTAAAATTATTAAAATATTAAAATTATATTTATATGTGTAACAAATTATATACATAATAGTTAATAAATTAGCAGAATTATTATTACTATTATTATTATCATTAGGACATATCCAGCATGTGGAAAGAAAGCTACCATTACCTCTAAACTCACACCGTGCTCTTGGAGGACCCCTGCCCAATTAATCCTCAAACTCGCAGTTCTTGCAGAAGGCCTAGTGGGCAAACTATCAAGGAGATCTGCTTACCCAGAGCCTTCAGCTCCTCCAAGGTAGGAGAAAAATGTTCCCACATGGGTCTCCCTTCAGCCTGGTTCTCCATTGCAATCATTGGCCAAGTACTTACTAAGCAAATCCTCAGTTGAGGAAGCGAGGAAGCTGCAGTTAATTTCATATGCAAACAGACAGCCTAAGGCTCAACATTAGTATCCTAATTTATGAAGACAGAAATGAACTGCAGACTTGGCCAGCTGGTTTAGGTAAGAGGATAATAGAATACCAAGAAACACCAAGCAAAGTAGCTCAGATTGTAGAAAACGAAATGCAGCAATATTTAAAAGTAATTCAGCTCATTTTGAAGCTCCTAGACTTTCCAAAAACTCAGTAATAACTAAAGCACACAGTGTAATGAATAAAATGAAAATGTGACCCGGGATCTCACTGTTTATTTAGAACTGAAAAACTGAAAATTGCTCTCTCAAACCAATAGGCCTAAAACTATTGCTTCATTCACTTAAGCATTTTACATAAGGTAATTCTCTGATGATAAATCACATTGAAATTGATTTTGGTTTAAAGATGAAAAAAAGTATATTAAAATGTGAAAGCTAAAAGATTTGCAGATCTGAATTATTGGGGTGCTCATGCTAAGAATGGATGACAAATTGAAAAATAAGCGTGTACTCACTTTGAGAAAATAAATCTGGTCCTCAGAACCACCCATTATGCAAGGGAAAATAAACTGTCTCTCCTTTCATTAGGAAAACTCATTTGCATCAACATTTATACTTACATATGTAATAATGCATGGTCCCAGCCTGAATACAAGGTGGTAATTCAATCAAAGAGCTAGCTTGATATGCTATCATAAACAGCAAAAATGGAAACAGAACCTTGGGAATAAATCACCCTCTTACTATTCAGCTGGGACCATACTGGGCTATTTTACACTACATGCATTGGTGCAGTATTTCACAAATATAAAAAAAAAACTTTATTTTCCTTTTATTTTCTGACATGTGGCTGTTTGAACTGGCAGCTTGTGAAACTCCAGCAGGTGCTGGGATTTATCCCAGTGGTGGAATCAGACGGCAAGCAGTGAAAACAATAAGGCAATTAACATTTTTTTAATTAAACTAATTTTAATCAAAATCTTAAAAACACTTGAAATTTTAATCCAAAGCATAAGGTTCATACACTCACCAATATTTTGAGAGGAGAAATCCTACTGAAAATTAGCATCATTTTCAAAGCAGCAATATTTTCAGTGGTTAATTTCACACCCTCTCTTGGCTAATCACATAATTTAGAAAATGGGATATATGGCATTTTACAAGGCTTTACAAGGTTATTTCTCAGATACTGTTGAGTAATCTTGGTGGCTTTGTACTTGCTGTTCCCTCTGCCCAGACTACTCCCCATGTCCTCACGTGGCGGGCTCATCTTTGTCATTCAGATGTCATTCCTCACTGGGTCTTCCCTGTCTCGCTATCACTAATCCTACTCATCTTTCTATTACATCACTGTGGTTTTTAAAGATTTTTAATTAGAGAAATGTTCAAGCATTTTTTTTAAATGAACAGAATAACACAATGTTCTGTTCTGAGCTTCAACACCTAGAAACATTTGACCATTGCTCCAATCTTCCCTACCCACCGCAGGTCATCCCGTTATTGCATCCAAAAATATTTCAACGTGTTTCCCTAAAATATAAGGACATAAAAAAAAACTAACCATAATACCATTACCACAATGAAAAAAGTAACAATTACTACCAATATCATCTCATACCCAGTAAACTGTTCACATTTACTCTATTTGAGTTGAGATCCAAATGAGGCCCATACTTTGCAATTTTCTATGTTGCATGTCTCTTTTAACATTTGGGTGCATTCTCTCTCGCTGGCTCTTTCTTGTAATTTGCAGTTTCTTGGGGGAGGGTTGTGTTAGGGAAGCCAGGTCATCTGTTTTGTAGTGTCTCCCACAACCTGGATTTACTGACTGCATCCCGAGGGTCATTTAACATGCCCCTCTGTCTCTTGTGTAGCCTGTAAATTCATAGTTAGGTCTAGAGGCTTGATCAGATTCAAGTTCAATATGTTTTGCAAGGTTATTTCATTGATAGCATTGTATGCTTCCATTGGGAGGTATATATAAGGTCTATTGCCTCTCTTTTCATGATACTAGTCATTGATGATTATTGCCTACATCCACTGATTCATTTGTGGTTGCAAGATAGTGATGTTCCAATTCCAACCTTGCTTTCTAATTTCTTAGCTAGAACATTTCTAGAAAGAAAAAAGAAACTTTCCTTCACCAACTATCAGTGTACTCTGAGATACAGGTCATATAAGAAGGGTAGCCAGTTTTCAAAATACTAAAGAGGTTCCCTAGAATTCCACAAAGAGGTCAATAATGTCTATTTGAATTTATTTATTTAGAGACAAGGTCTCGCTCTGTCACTCAAGCTGAAGTGCAGTGGCACAATCATAGCTCACAGCAACCTTGAGCTCTCAGTCTTAAGTGATCCTCCTGCCTCAGCCTCCACACTAGGTGAGGCTACAGGCATGTACCACCATGCCTGGCTAATTTTTAATTTTTTTTTTTTATGGATGGAGGTCTTGTTACATAGCCCAGTCTGGTCTTGAACTCCTGGGCTCAAGGGATCCTCCTACCTCAGCCTCCCAAAGCTTTGGGATATTGGGATTACACGTGGGCATGAGCCACTGTGCCTGGCCTTATGATATCTATCTATCTATCTATCTATCTATCATCTATCTATCTATCTATCTATCTATCATCTATCTTAGACTGGTGTGAACTTGTTTGTAAATACATTTCTTTAGGTAAAAATATGAGCTGAGTTAAAAAGAAAATATTAATTAAATAATAGACAGAGTGGGACTAAGATATGTCCAAACTTGGGACAGTCTGAGGTAAGTGACAGGTTTGGAAATGCTGCCTTAGACAGCCATTCTCACCAGGGTGGAGTAGGGGCAGAGAAAACCTTGATGCAGTCAGGTCAACAACACAAACACATCTAACCAAAGAGCTCATCCGGCAAAGAAAGGAGGTAGGCTTGGAACTTGGGAAACACACAGACAAGGAGACAGCACATTGCATGTCCAGGAAAGGAGTCGATGGGCCTTACTAGTTCTAGAATTCTGATGCTCTTGCAGGTTCAGCCAGTGGTGGAGACAGAGGTACTGGACTTTTACTATCTGATGACATCAGCTTTTGGGGCCAGACACACAGCCGCATATCTCAGAGTCCTCCTTTTCCTCGAGATCTTCTCTAGGATGAGAATCCATCCACCAGTTGCCTGTTAATTCTGAGTCATTCCTGGCTCTACTTCTTGCCAAGCACTGGGTTAGGTGTCAGAGGCACCGTAATAAACAAGAATCCCACCATCCACCCAACACGGAAGCCTTGGAGTGTCACATATTATTATGGGATAAGCCCAGGTGGGAGCCCAGAGCAAGGGTACCCCCAACACCCAGGGAGGACAATTGGGATAGGCTTCTTCATGGCATCCAAGGTGAATCTCCAAGGATGAGACTGAACTGGGTGTGATGTGATCATCAGGGCTCCTCACCAAGAATCTGTTTCTCTCCTCCCAGGTGCCAGGGAAGACTGCTCTTCTCCACCCTCTTTGAGGTTAGATGTTGCCATGTGACTTCCACTGGCCAATAAAATATGAGCAAAAGTGACACTGGTGAGCAATCTCCCATGCTCTCTCCCTCCACCACTGCAATTTTCAATGTCCCAAAGGAGCCTGGTCCTCAGGGACCATGTGGACTAGAGTTCCCCATCCAACCTGCCATGGACACAGAACATTAGAAAGAAATGAGTTAACATTTATGGAGTTAAGCTGTTAAGATTGGGAATGGGTGTTACTGCACGATAACCTAGTTTATCCTGACTGATACTGGTAGGCACAGGTGAATGGATTGGTGATGGCAAGAATTCTCTGGAAAGGGCCAGAATCTAGCCCAGAGTTCCTTAACCTTGGCACTATTGATATTTTGGGGCCCATAATTCTTTGTCATGGGGGAGCTGTCATATACATTGTAGGACTTTTGGTAGCATCCCTAGTCTCTAATCATTAGATCCAGTAGCACCCCCTCCCCATGTTAGGACAACCAAAAATGTCTCTAGACATTGCCCAGTGTCTTCAGGGGGCAAAATCATCCCCAGTTGTGAAACACTGCTCTCGACAAAACATGGCAAGCTGAGCAAATGCAACTGAGTCAGGGTGGGGCCTGGAGAGCCAGGGATGAAGGCAGATGAGGCAGGAGGACAGGGAGGGAGTAACTCATGGCCAGCTATTTAGTCTAGGGTCAGACATTGTCAAATATGTGCTTTGGAAAGATCATCCTGGCTGTTCTAGGATTTTTCTGAAGTTTCCAGGCCTCTTGACAGTGGGCCTGAGCTTCATGAAGTGGCACGTTGGGATTCTGCCTGACACACAAGTCCTAGTTAGCATAAGCTAACATGAGTCTGGTCCAGAGAAGGTCTGTCACTGCTGGGTTGAAGACAAGGTTTTGGATGCTAATCTGGACAGTGATGACTGCACCCATTTTATAGATGAGGAAATAAAGGCTCAGAGAACAAACGTAACTTCTCAACACAGCATGGCTGTGAAACAGTCTGTGTGATAATGGGCGCAAAACCCAAGACTTTTCAAACCCAGGGACTTTACCAGCCTCTGGTGAGTAGAAAAAAATGAATTTTAGATTAATATAAGAAAGAACTTTCTAACACTGAGTCATCAGAAATGATATATTTATCATACTTTTACATAGGTTTACACACAGTAGACAATTTTCAAGGAGCTTTCTAAATATTCACTCATCTAATCTTCATAAAACCATGTTTGGCAGGGACTATTATTATGCCCCTTTAAAAAAAAATTTTTGAGACAGGGTCTCATTCTGTTGCCCAGGCTGGAGGGCAGTGGCCAATCTTGGCTCATGGTAACCTTGGCCTCCCAGGCCAAGCAATCCTCCCACCTCAGCCTCCCAAGTAGTTAGGACCACAAGCATGCACCACCATGCCCAACTAATTTTTGTATTTTTACTAGAGACGGGGTTGCACCATGTTGCCCAGGCTGGTCTTGAGCTCTCGGACTCAAGTGATCCACTCAACCCAGTCTCCCAAAGTGCTGAGATTACAAGCGTGAGCCACTGTGCCAGGTTGCTATTATACCCATTTTTTGGATGAATAAAATGAGACAGAAAGAGTTTAAGTAATTCACTCAAGGTCATACAGTTTCTAAGCTGCAGAGCTGAGATTCAAACATGATTGGCTCATACTCCGAATCACTCTACCATGCTACCTCTTAGTAGATACAGTTTGGCTTGTGATGCGTTGGGCTTCTAGCCACCAGAGTCAGGTGAATGCTGGCAATTTTGCTAGATGAGATGGGACATATGGAAATACAAAGCACAAGCTTGCTATATATAAGACCAAATGCTCAAAACATGGTGACCAACCCTCCAGGGGTGTCCAGCATGGACACATAAGAGGCCCCTGAAATCTCCCAAGGTCCCTTCTGACTGTTTTGCCATCAGCAACCCCAAAAAGGGGCAAGTGCAGGTTTGCATGCCCAAGGTCTCATCTCACCAGGAGAAAGCCAACAGCTTGAACACGCACCACAGCACAGCAATGAGAACAGCTTACTTCAGGCAGCACCTGGCATGCACCTGTCCTTGTTCTGAGCATGTTGCTCACATTAACCCATCAAATCTTTCTACAGCATATGGCTCAGGTACTATTATCAATCGTAGTTCATAGATGAGAAAATAGAGGCTAAGAAAATTGTGCAATGTGCCCAAGTTACTTCACTGGAGGATCAGGAATTAGATCCAACTTGTTATAAAATGATGCTGCAGCCACAGACTCGACTCCTAATCCTGAAACCACCCTTCTAGTTTAAAATACAACATAGAACAGAAGGTTATGGGTTCAAAAGAGCAACTTATTCTGGTGGAGAAAGTCAGGGACATTCAAGACAACTGTGTCCACCTGTCAATGAGGCAGTGAGAGGCCACCTTGAGCCAGGCTCTGCACCAGGGTCATGGGGGCTGCAGCAACAAGGAGGCTCTGTGCCTGCTTTCAAGGAGTCAAAATCCAGGAAGGAAGAAAGGAGACATGGCAAAATCTCTCAGGGAGAAAGGAGAATGTAGTTGGTGCCATTAAAGGGTTCAATGGGGCTTTTCTAGAGTACAGCCATTTGGCATTTCAGAGATCCACTGTCAGTCGATTGCACTTTCCTTTTTCTAACTTTGCAAGTACCAAGGAACAAGGTCAAAAGTCAGCTCTACCAGTTGAGCTCTGAGTGGCCACAATAATGTATAGAGGCCTTGAGACCATGGAGAACAAGAACTCAACTTATTTACTATGTCTTCCCCCAAACACACACACGCATGCACATGTGTACAGATGCATGCACACTTCCATCTCAGGAAGAGGAATCAGCGGCACTCCCTCTCCCTCAAGAGTTCCACCATCCCCCTGTTTGAGCACCTGTGGTGTGCCATGCACAGGGATTACATTTAAAAGTAGAGGTTTAAACTAGAAGCATGTCTGAGGTGCTGCGAGAGCTCAGGGAGAAGTGACTGAGTGTGTCTCTGTGGTGCATGCTCGGTGAAGGCAGGAACCTCTTGGATGTGTTTGCCTTGCACAAACCCCCAGGGCCCAGCTATGTCTGCTGCATAGTCAGTCAACAGCAAGAGTCTTTTGAATGGATAAAAGAAGGGATATGTGACCTTGGCCAAGGTCAGCCTCCTCCTCCTATCATATGAGGGTCCTACAGCCACTCAGAGCCTTGTGGAAGGATGCAGGATGGAAGGCACAGGACAGGCCTTGAGGAATGCAAGGCAAGCAGCCCATTGCTAGGAAAAGAATCACTTTCTGAAAACATATTCACCAGAGTCTCTGAGACAATCGAGGAATAAACTCGATTTACATTTTTATTTGGAATTTTATTTGGAATTTTTGTCTTGGTTCCAGTAAGCAAGCCAAAGCTTCTTCCTTCTAGAACACCCACCTTGGGGTCTCACAAAGCGTCTCAGAGCTGGCCAAGGGCTCTGTCTGCTGCTCTGCCTGGCATGGGCCCCACGGCTGTGCCGCTTCCCTTAATTTGCTCACCTCTTCAGCAGATGCAATAAAAACCCTTCACTGGCTGACAACGAAAAGGCAGTGCTGCTCCAACTGCTGGATAATTCAGGAAGCCTCTTTCTCATTTTAATTGGTTTCCTAATTGGCCTGTTTATGGGTTGTGCAATAGCTTGGGATGAAAAGGCTAGGCGAACAATTATGTGCCTAGCATTTCTATCTGGCAGGAGTTAATAGTTTAATAACATGAAGGAGAAACCCCTAAAGTTCACTGGAATGCCATGGTTTTCGTGCTCAAAAAATATCTCGCTTGGAAACAATCCCCCAAGTCTGAACTGATGTCAAGCTGTGATCACCCAGCAGCAAGTTAGTGCTTCCCTGAGAGTCTTCGGGTTCCCTTTTGATTTAAGGGAACGCGAAGTACGGGGGCTCTCTGGGGCCTGCCAGGTTTTTAACTGCTCACTCGCTCACTGACTGGAGATAAGGAGGTAAGGAGGACCCTTGATGGGCTGATTGATTCTCTGGAAAGAAGGTTTGTCTTCCCTGGCAGGATAGATGACTTCATTCTGGTAGATGACGTCACTCGAGTCAAAGAAGTAAAGCTTCTGATACTCACATGAAAGCCAGTTTTCAAAGCAGCCCATGAAGAAAAGCACCCCCGTGCCATTTGCCTACACTCCGTCAGTAAAGTCCAGGCTATACCAGGACCCTTCTTTCCATGGTAAAATTTATCCCAGAATCCAATTCGTGCCCCCAAAGCAGACTCTGAAGCCAAATTGGATGGTTCTAATTTACAAAAATTGGTGGGGGACCCAGCGGGGGGTGTGTTGTGCAGAAAAATTGTCCGGAACGACTTGGACATTTGGCTGAAATAAGCTGAGTGACTTTTCCCCAAAGGAAATCATATCCTAATTGTTGCCACATCGTTGCAACTGGGTCCTTGGTTATTTTAAACAAGCTCACTGGTCTCTTTCAGCTCTGAAAGTCCCTGGTATCAATTTTCTGGTAGAGAAACAGCAGACTTGGGAACTCGGCTTTCATCTAATCCTGTAGATTACAAGTAACTTTTTCATAATGCTACTGCATCGTGACGGCGTTATCTAAGGCAGCAACGCTAAGGGAGATTTGGATTTGGGAACAGAGAGAAACGTTGGAGTTTTTATCGTAGGTTTTGTTTCAATAAAAAAATAAGATGAGCTCTGCCTATTATTGCAAATTAGAAATCTTTGCCCAAATAGCAAAGTCCGTTTATGACTTGGGTCTTGGACTGATCTTATTTGTCTCCGTTTCATGTGCTTTATCTGGTTTAGCACTTGGAGCTTGATGGTGGATTTGAGCAATTAGCTAACTTCCTCAAGCCATAGTTTCCCTTGCATGAAATAGTACTGACTCCAAGAATGAATAAGGTAATCCCATATTTTGTAGAAGCTGAGATGCCATCCATTGCAGGATGCTATATTATTTTGTCCCTCCAAAAGGAAAAAGCACTGACAATTAAACCATATCCCAAAGTTTTCTTATCATATGCTTTGTTGAAAAGTTTTTTTAAAAGATGTATATAAGCATAGATTTTAGTTATCTATCTCCCTTGGCCTGTTATTCAGAATATTTGTTGAAAACATCTTTTTAAAGATTTCTTTAGACATAGATTTTAATCATACATCACCCTTGGCATTCATAAAAAATGGAAATGAGATGTATTGGTTAAGGCCATGACCACTGCTTAGCTAGAGGCGGTTGTTAGCTGCCCTTAATTGAAAGACACTGATATCTCAGATTTCAGAAATGTTCAAAGGGGAAGAGGTGTACATTAGAATTGAGGAAACATACCAGCTTGGGACATGGTAAATACTCAATAAAAGATAGTCATTATAGCATTAATTATCATTCCTGAAAGGAATTGTAGTGTGTGCAATTGCAAATTTTCTCTTTCTCCACTTTATATCCAATGGAGTTTCAATATGTTTTGATGTCTGGGTTTCCCTGGTAAAAGGCAGCTCTTGCCAAGGCCTTACACTTGTCCTGGGTCTGACCACCTGGGGTCTCTGAATAGTTCTACCTAGGCATCCCCCTTGACCTGGCTTAGGTCACAGGTTCATTTCTGAAGCAGGGGATTGAATGTGTTGTGGCCAGATCTGGGTCATATGCCCTCCTCTGGGTAGAGTTGGTCCACCTAAGCTACATGGCCTGGGAGTGGGGAAGGAGTGGTTTCCCGAAGAAAGATCAAGGTGATGTATTATGAAAAAGGAGAAATGGCTGTGGGGCAGTTAAAACCATGTTATTTGACTCAGTTCTCAGACAGCCATAGTTATTTTAGCAGCTGCCTTGGGCCCAGACCAACTCAGGGATTCAGGAATCCCCTGACACCCCGAAGTCTCCACAAGGAGCTAAGCAAACTCAGAAGCAGCCTGGCAAGCTATAAACAAGTAACAAAGTTTCTGTAAGCAGAAGGCACATCTCTGCACAGAAGCAGAGGGCTCTTTCTGTAAGGAGCATTGCACCTCTTCTTGAATGCACACATAAGAATGGTAGAAGGTATCTGCCATACTCAGCAAGATCACCCAACGTGCTTGTATTTCCTCTTTCATGTTGCTGGCTACTACAAAAGTGCAGTCAAATACATCTGAAACACTTTCATCGAAGTTAAGAATTCTCAGAAAGGACAGCAGCCATCAATCGAAGAGATATCAGTGAGAAAAATTGCCAGCTACTCATTCATTGACCATTAATTCTAACTTCATCCCTTCAACAACCCCTCAAGAATTATGCTAGCTTTAGATTTTTCTAGGTTTGAAGCATCTAATTTGCAGAGAATGTGTTCCAATATTATCAACTCTTCTGCAGCCACATTTCCCAAAATGTGGATGTAAATTATTAAGTGAGATGTGAAAAAAAAATAATTCCACCATGAAATAAGTTGGAAAAATACTGTGATTATTGTTGCAGGATTTCTCAGAGCCTTTAATGACAATTTTATTACCTAGTAGTGACTGAAATTCCTAACACATCTAAGTGTCTTTCATGAATTTATGAATTATTTTAGTTTATTCTCTCAAGATTAACATCTCTATGAGGTAAGCATTCAGAACGTGATTGCTATCTTATAGTTAAGAAAAATGAGGCACATGTGTTTAGTGACTTGAACAAGGGTGTGGCCAGAATTCAAATCAATGCTAACCCCAGAGCTCACATTTTTAAAGCCCTGCACCACACCGGCTCCATTCAAGTGTTGATATGAGCCTCCGAGACTGAAATTAAAACAAGCAGATTGCATTCAACTTATTTAACACAAAACCTTCTTTTGTAGGATCTCATGAATTTCAGCTTGCATACATCCCATGTTGGAAGATGCCAACCTAAAACAATTGTCCAGTTTTCCAAGATCCTCTGAACCAATATGTATGGAATATAAACCCCTAGCACATTCTAGGTGCTATATTTGAGGGTGAGGATAGGACAAGATTCCTCCCTTAGGGAAACTCATTGTCTAGAAGACAAGATGACAGATAGACTCTTTGGTTCTGTGATGGACATACAAATAATGGATTGTGGACAAACCAACTCCACTTGGGAGCACCCTGGAATATCTCCAAGAAGACATGCAGCCAGGCGCAGTGGCTCCACACTTGTAATCCCAGCACTTTGGGAGGCTAAGGTGGGAGGATCACTTGAGCCCAGGAGTTTGAGACCAGCCAGGGCAATATAGCAAGACCCTGTCTCTATCCCAAATTTTAAAACTAGCTAGCTGTGCTTGTGCACACCTGTAGTCCCAGCTACTAGGGAAGCTGAGGTGGGAGGATTGCTTGAGCCCAGGAGGTTGAGGCTGCAGTGAGCCATGGTGGTACTACAGCACTTCAGCCTGGGCAACAGAGTGAGATCCTATCTCCCTCTCTCTATAAAAAGGATAGATTTGAAGTGTGGGCCTTAAAGGATGAATAGAGCCTGCCAAGCACACGCAAAAAAGGGGCAGAGATATTGCAAGCAAAGGAGGCAGCATGGTTACCTATACCTCCCCCCAGGAGTAATGTTCCAGAAATAATTAAACGGCATGAGGTGGCCATAGACTTGCTTGTGAACTTTACTCCCAAAGTCCCTATAACCAAGAAAAGGGCATTACAGGAGAGGCTATGAACACCTGTCTTTGTGGGAAGGAAGCTTTGCCAAAAACCTACTGTCCTTGGGTGGTTTCAAAAGATGCTGATGGAGTTTTACAGGGTCTTGGACACCACGCAGAAGCAGATTTCACAACAAACAGGGTAAGGTTGCTCCCCACAATGACCCTATGTTTTTAAAAAGGTTTTTAAAAAGGTTTTAAAAAGGTTTGCAAATTATTTGGCCTTCCTCCTTCCAAAAGGTGGAGTCTAATTTCTCGCTCCTTGAATGTAGGTCAATCTTAGTGACTTATATTACTTTTCTTTTTTGAGACAGGGTCTTGCTCTGTTGCCTAGGTTGGAATGCAGTGGCACGATTATGGCTCACTGCAGCCTCAACTGCCGGGCTCAAGCAATTCTCCCACACAGCCTCTCAAGTAGCTGGGACTATAGGTGTGCACCAGCATGGCTGGCTAAATTTTTATTTTTATTTTTGCAGACACAGGGTCTCACTATGTTGCCCAGGCTGATCTCTAAGTCTTGGGCTCAAGTAATCTTCCCACCTCAGTCTCCCAAAGTGTTGGGATTACAGGCATGAGCCATGGCGCCAGGCCATGACTTACTTTTAATGAACGGAATATGACAAAAGTGGTTCTCTGACTTCCGAGGTTAAGTCATAAAAATAATACAGCTTCTGCCTAGCATTCAGTGCTATCTGTTTCTGTTTCTCTTTCTTCCTCTCCATTACCCCCATCCCCACCTCTCTCTGAACACTCACTTTTGGAACCCAGCCACCACGTTGTGAGGAAGCCCAGGCTCCCTGGAGAAACCACTTGGAAATATTTCAGCAGATGGCCGCAGCTGAGGTCTCAGCCAACGAAGTCGCATGTGGAGTTCGTTATTTGTGCACTTAACTTATCCAAATTTAGCTAGACATCCTTGGTACGTATGGTGGTCAGAGAGAAGGGAATCATCCCACTACCTTAAAAAAAATAAAAGCCTATTTGTATGTTTCTCTTTTTCTGTATACTCCATGGAAAGAGGAACCACAGTAAAAATGCAGAGAAGAACAGCACAATTTATTTGGCGGCTTTGGGGCTTCAGAGGGCTCAGGTCCTAGAGGTTATAAGAGTCTGCCTTACAGAGATTTAAAAACCTTTTTAGCAGGTACCAGGTGAACTCCACTGTCTGTAAAGCACCCATGCTCAAAACACAGTAATATTAAGAGTATTCAAGAGACTTGGAGATTTCCATGACTCTACCAGGCACTCACCTGCTCTGTTCAACCTTCTAAATGGGTGAGAAGCTTCTATTTACTCAAGACCAGCCACTCCCCTCAAGGAATAATGCAAGGTAGCTCCAGTCTGTGCTGGAGAAACCCCAAAGATTTCATCTGACAGTTCAGAGGCTGCTGCACACCATGCCAGGTGCTAGGTGAGATCTGGACCTGGAAGGGGAAGAGTGAAGCCATCCACTCTGCACTTAATGAACTTCCAACCAGGCCATCTTCCCGCCCACTATGGGGTAAATCCTGCCTGAAGGCCTCTGCCTGGGAGGGGCACTGCAAAGCTGTCAGTTTTCAATCACAGGTTGGAAGACTCTTTTGTGGTTTTTCACATTGGTAAAAGGAAATTGGGTGTACCCATTCTTCAGTGCTTCAACAGCCAGGGTTGAAAATTAAAAGGTTTTCTTTTTGACTATCAGTTAAAGAAAAAATGGAGTTAACTGGAAAAGGGTGGTGGCCTAAAGCATTCTGAGTTGTTTGTTGTCATTATAATTGGGGTGGTGGGTGGGTCTTCTGCCTCCAGATTCTGTGAAGCTACAGCTGTGTCCAGTGGTGGAGATGGGCTGTAAATAAGTAGCCACTGAAATAGTTAGTTACTGCTGCAATAAATGTTGCAGAGAAGTAAAGGGGATTCTGAGGGTGTCTGATGGGAGTGGGGGATTCCATGTTCCCTTCCATTGCCATTTCAACCTTACTTGAGTGGGTGCAAAAGTACCCTTGTGAGACGGCTTGCTTGGAAGGAGGAAGGTTGCAGCCAGCTCCTTTTCTTATAACCAGCATCCATATCATTACCCACGGGGCGCCCTCAGCAGGTGCACGAATGCACTCTCCCACCCCCACCACAGTCCACACAAATAAAATCCTAAGAATGGCCAATATATTCTGCAGAAAGTCACAATAGCCCACGAGAAGTAATGCATAAACTCATAACTTCCAGCCCAGGCTATTTAGCATCCCATTAAAAATATTCAAAATATAAATCAAAATTCATGGGAATAAGTAATATTCAATTTAGAATTTATGGCATTTTAAAATAGGATGATTTCCTCAAATGTGCAATAAATTTGGTTTTGTGGAATTGCACTCGTCACCTTATCGTGACGGTTGCTTTATCTACACAGCCCACCAAAGCGGAGTCACTTTATAGAATCTAAATTCACAAATCAACTGTCGTCTTCACTTCACTGATTCACTGCTGATGGGCCTTTCGCAAGGTAAAAAAAAAGAAAAAAATCCCTTCCGAGTTGACAAGAGTAATAAATGAGGAGGTTAGCGCTGCCCATCCATCCGGCTGGCCCGCTGACCTGCCTGTAGTGATACATGGCAGAATAAACTCATAAACCAGCCGCATCTTTTGACCTCTGCAGAGTAAATGGAAACAGAAGAGCATTTATGATGATCACGGTGTTTAAGGATTATGGTCTGACCAGAGAATTATACAAAGCCAAAGGAACACCTTGAAAATAAGAACCCAGACCAGGTAACTGAGTCAAAAATCCTGAAATTTTGGAGAGGTTTTCTCTTTATCCATTTTTACTGCCCCTATGATCCTGTTGTTTAATAAGGTGAGTGAGTGCCAGTGTAGGACATATAACTGAGAAGGGGCACCTTTGAGTCTGCAGAGAAAACACCGTTGAAACACTAGGAGGAAGGAGGAAATGAAGTTTACCGAATCAAAGGTTATGCGTATGCTGCAGATGTTCTCAGAGCCGCCCATGTACAGCTTTTGTGAATGTCAAGTTCTAGCCCCATATGAGGTAAGGAAAACCCTTACTTTGGCCAGTGCAAGAAATGACTATAATTAACAAATTCACAGCCATGAAGAGTTTTCTTAAAAATGTAAAGCTATCTTTTACTTAAAAAATGACTTCATTAGTGTGGCCTATGCTTTGCAACATGTTTTTTGTATTTTTTTTTTTTCTTTTAAGGTACAGCCAGGTGCAGTGGATCATGCCTGTAATCCCAGCACTTTGGGAGGCTGAGGCAGGTGGACCACCTGAGGTCAGGAGTTTGAGACAAGCCCGGCCAACATGGTGAAACCTTGTCTCTACTAAAAATACAAAAATTAGCCTGGCATGGTAGCATGCACCTGTAGTCCCAGCTACTTGGGAGGCTAAGGCAGGAGAATCACGTGAACCTGGGAAGTCAAGGTTGCAGTGAGCCAGGATCACGCCGTTGCACTCCAGCCTGGGTGACAGAGCAAGACTCCATCTCAAAATAAATAAATAAATAAATAAATAAATAAAGTGCAGTTCTTAGAATGGAAAAGCAGTTTGCATTTCCTAATTGACGATATTCAAAGCAAAATACAATGATTAATTATGTTTGAAAGAGAAGAAAGCAACAAATTTAGTGGCATCTTAGCCATGACACATGCAAGCATGTAGATTTCAATTTTCTGAATTTAACTCTGGGGCAGAAAGAATACCTAAGAACTCAAAATGCTAACATGATTTTGAGTATCAGCTGGTATCCAGAAATGAATTTCTGCTTTTAGAAATCCTCAGCAGTAGTGACATATTTAAGCAAAGGCTAATTCTGACCTTATATTCAAAGTTTTTACCCAGATGCTCTTTCGGGAAGATAAATGTGTTTTAAGGAACTATTTTAAATAATAAAAAAAAACAACATCATAATAGAAAAGTTGGAAGAAGAAAAAGATCAGATTATCTGCAATAAAGTCACCCTAATGCTAACTATTTTTATGTGTTCACTTTTACTTTTACATATGTGCTCTTGCACATATATAATTTATATATTTTTATTTCATGTTTTATTTTACTGTTTTTCATGCTAATTTTAATTTAAATGACTATATAATTATCTATCACATGGATACACTATAATTTAGCTTATAATTTTTGAACATTTAGGCAGCTTCCAAATTTTCTTTTCTTTTTTTATTGAGACGGAGTTTTGCTCTGTTGCCCAGGCTGGAGTGCAGTGGCATGGTCTCAGCTCACTGCAACCTCCGCTTCCTGGGTTCAAGTGATTCTCCTGTCTCAGCCTCCCGAGTAGCTGGGATTAAAGGCAACTGCCACCATGCCTGGCTAATATTTATATTTTTAACAGAGAAGGGGTTTCACCATGTTGGCCAGGCTGGTCTCGAACTCCTCACCTCAGGTGATCCACCTCCTTCACTAGTGTTTTTCACAAATGAATATAGGAAGAATTTCACAGATGAATATAGGAAGAATGGGGGAGAACATCATATGTAAAGTATAGATGGAGGCTGACAATTTCCTAGAATTGAAGAGTCATGAGTCCTCAAATAAAAGAAGCACATTAAATATTGAGAATAAATTGAAGAAATCCATACTCCTACATGTGGTAATGAAAGTACAGAATACCAAAGACAGAGGAAAAATCCTGAAAGCAAACTCTCAGAAAAAAGAACTGCAATTAAAATGAAAATAGGCTTGCCTGAAGCAATCAAGGCTAGTAAACAATAAAATAATATCTTCAAGTTTTGAAGGAAACTAATATTCAAAATATACACAGTTAATTACTTAAAAGAGGATCAAATAAAAGTTGTTCAATAAAGGTAGAGTTTGCTACTCAAAGAACCTTGCTACTGAGGGATAGCTTGGGGAAAGAAAATCTAAAAGTAGATTTCAAGAAGTCTGGAGAGCAAAATTGGTAAACTACATAGAGACCACATTCTACGATCATAATACAACTAAGTTACAAAAAGCCAATCTTTGCATGTATTTATGTATTTGGAGATTAAACAACAATAAAAACAGCCAAAACCTTCTACATAGCCATGGGCCAGGAAATAAAATATAATAAAAATAATGAAATATTTAGAACTGAATGACAAAAGATTAGTTTTTGAAGCTTGTACTACAAAGGCAAAATGATAGTAAGTGAAATAACTGTAGCATTGAAGTCACATATTATAGAAGAATTATCAAGCTAATTATCCAACTCAAGAATTTAGGAAATGAGCAAGTCTAAAGATGGTGGGAGGAAAGATATAATAACAGAAATTAATAAAATGGAAAACAAAATAGTTTGATCAGCAAAATTAAAAGCTTTCTCTTTGAACAAATGAACAGACAAAACTCTAGCAAGATTCATTAAGAAAATAAGAGAGAAGGTCCAATGAACAATATTATCAAAAAGGAAACATAACCATGAATGCAATAGAACTTTTAAAAATAATAAGAGAAAGGCATGAACAACTTTATATGAATAAATGTACAAACTCAGATGGAATGGAAAATTTGTAGAAATATATAATAATCAAAATTGACTCAAGAAGAAATAGAAAACTTATACAGTACATTAAATAAATATAATTGGTTGTCACAAACCATTTTCCAGAAACACAAGGCTCAGATGACTTGTTAGGTGAGTGTTATCATCAAAGAACTGATAACCCCAGTTATATACAATCTATATTCCAGAACAGAAAAAGACGGTTTTCCAACTGACATCAAAACAAGACAAGGACGTTATTTAAAAGTAAAACCACGGAAATATCCTACTCGTGAATTTAGATTCAATTTTCAGTGGAATTTTATTTCTCCATTTATTATGATTATGCTTTTTTTTTAATCTGTTAGTGTGGTGAATTACATTAATGCATCCAGAATAATAAGTGCAGAAAGAAATGCAGAAAGAAAATAATAAATGCAGAAAGAAAATTCCAGTTCAACTCAATTCTTATTCATGACAAAAGTGATTGCAAACAGCAAATAGAAGGAATTTTCTCACCTTGATAAACCATGTGTACCAAAAACTCATAGCAAACACCATATGCTATGGTAAAACTTGAGGGATATTACATTCAAAGTGAGGAATAAGACACAAATGATCTCTATTTCCATTTTTATTCATCATTGTTCTGGTGGTTCTAGAAAGTGTAATAAAATAAATCAAATAGTAAAGTAAAATATTTTAAAGGCAGAAATAACATCACATTACTCATGTGCATTATTAATATAATTGTCTACATAGAAAATCCAAAAGAACTCTTATAATAAACTATAAGAAAGTACAAAAAGAGCAGTATAAAAGCAGTGAGATGTCTCTAGAACTATCAAAAATGTAATTTTAAAAAACCTCATTTATAATAGCAACATAAATTTCTAAGTACCCAGAATTAAATATACCCCAACATGTATAAGTCCTTTACAATGAAAATTATAAAATTTTATAGAAGATCATAAAATAGTGTCTAAATAAATTCAAAATGTTTTTGGAAGGAAGGTTCAATATCGTAAATGTAGCAATCACTCAAATAAATCTATAAATTCAATACAATTCCAATAAAAATTCTAACAGCTCTTTCTCAGAAGGTGACAAGTTGATCCTAAAATTTATATGGTATAACAAGAGTTGAAAAACAATCAGGTGAGCACTCAGAAAACTTTTAGGTACGGTCATCATTTCCGTCACCACCACTATCATCATCATCATCATCATCATCATCATTTTGACAAAGAAATTCATGTCTCTCTAGTGATACTCAATTTCTGCTGTGATTTTCTTCTGAAAAAATGCAACTTGGAAAATGTAATTGCCATTTAATCAGCTACTGGAAAGAAGTGTCCCATGACATTGCTTTACCAGCACAAAGACATTTATTTACTGGAAACATCTAGTAGTTGATGACTTCCAAGGCTCTGTGAGGCCCTTACAAATCACACTTTCTTACTCACAAAGGATGCCTCACCTGACAAGGTAATGCCAGGAGACAAAAAGACACCATTTGAGTTTGAATTGAGAACAGGGGTCTCCTTGGAATGAAGCCACACACATAGAGCAAGCATGACCTTGCTATTTTCTCGGGTATTCAGACTGTCCCATGATTTCTGTGTTTGTGACATTTGGTACTCTGCATGTTTTTCCACATGGAAATACTTTTCTAAGGATGAAGGCTGGAGTATTTCACTCAGTTATTAGGACTATAATTTTATCTACCCACTTCATAAATATTTATTGAACATTTACTATGCGCCAGTCAGGGCTCTAAATGTTAGAGATACAGCAGTAAACAAAACTGACAGAAAGGCCTTGACCGCAAGGAGCTTAGATTCTTGTTAGAGGAAGCAGACATAAACAAGGTAATTAAGTAAAAATACATAGTGTGTTACATAGGGATAAATGCTTAGGAGAAAAACAAAGCAGGAAAAGGGAAAAGCAGTAAATGTGAGGTGACAGTGGCTTAGGACAGAGGGAGGCAGATGGCCGAGAGTGGCCATATTGGTAGCTAGGGGAACAGAGTTCTGCAAAGAGGTAACAGCATGTGCACAGTGTCTGAAGTAAGAGTGTGCTTGGCTCATTCAAGAGACGTCAAGAGGGCCATTGCAGCTAAAATAAAGTGAGCACAAGGGCAGAGAAAGAGAAGAGGTCAGAGAAGAAATGGGGTGGAGCCCTGTTGGTGTTGGGCCTTATGCATCCTTGTAAGGAATTGGCTTTTGCTTAGAGAGCAATAGGGAGCTACAGAAGGGTTTTGCACAGGAGAGTGACAAGATCTAACATATGTGCTTGAAGGATCCCTCTGGCTGCTGAGTCGTGTGCAAACTGTTCAAGGGCTTTGGTGGAAGCTATTGAACTACATCCACTAATAGATGTTGGTGCTTGGAGACCAAGGAGGTGGCACAGGAGCACAACTGGAAATGTCCAAGGTACACTATTCCCAAGAAGCACAGAAATTGGACGAATGCAAGCCTCTCAGATGCCTTCTGTGCCCCCCCTCAGCACACTGTGGGGGGAAATCACATTATTTCAAGGTGAGCTTTATCAGAAGTACATGGGGACAATAGTCAAGTGAGGTGGTCACATCTAGGGGTGTGGAATGAGCTCTATTTTGCCTGACCTTAGTTTAGACACAGTCCCCTAGTAGACTCCTCTCCAGAGCAAGGACTAGAAGGCCAGACCACCAATCTTTTGTAGTACCCTTGGAAAGAAGAGTTTTATGATGTGGTTGACAGCTCCTCCAAATGTTTCAGTTCTCATGAACGCTCTGGAACAACTGCAGTTCAGTGATTCTGACATCCTACATTAGATAACAGATATATGGATGTAGACAGATGTAGACAAAAAGAGATGCAATGATAAATCCTTGTTTATTCATTACCATTTATTTATTGACCAGCTACTATGTGCCAGACACTCCATTAAGCCTTTAACATAAATTATCCTATTTAATCCCCTAAAACAACTCAGCATGGGAGGTATAAATAGCCCACTTTTACAGATGGAAAATTGGGACTTAGAAAAAAAGATACAACTTACTCACATCTGTACAACTATTAACTGGTGGAGTTAATATTTACACCTGGCCTGGCCTCAAAGCATTTTCCTCTTTCTACCATCCCACGCTGCCTTGAATTGGGTTATGAACATTGTTCTTTCTGTCAGTGGATTCTGGCTGACTTCCATGGAAGGTTTTTTTGAACACAAACTTTATCTGAGCGGTCCCCATGACTTATTTTTCCTCTTAAGTAAATGGTGTAGAGCAGGGGTTGATATGTTTTTTATTAAACGGTCAGATAGTCAATACTTGGGGCTTTGTGGTCGTGTGGTATCTGTTGCAACTGCTCAAGTCAGATTGTAGCAGGAAAGTAGCTTTGGACAATATGCAAATGAATGGTTGGGGCTGTGTTCCAATGCAACTTGCTTTACAAAAACAGGTTGGATTTGGCCCTTGAGGCACCATTTGTGGACCCCCAATGTCAAGGCTGAAAGAATGGCTTTAGGATCTAGGCCAACTGCATTCAAATGTTCTACCACATACTGGACATGAAAACTTCAAGTTATTTAACCTCACTGTGTAAAATTGGGATAATAGATTATAGGGTTGTTGTGAGAATTAAATAACTGAACTCTTTTTTTTAGAAATTCACAAATAAAAAGTATTATTGTGTGCCCACTCCTACTTCAAAATTCTTTAATTAAAACCAAGATTGACTTATGGCAGACACCAGTCAAGGCAAGCCAGCTGACTTTAAGATCTCCAGAGAAAGAGCATAATGTTTTGGGTGAGATCAGATAAATTCTCTGAACATACTCTTTATGTGTTCACCCAGCATGTATTTACTGAGCACCTACTCTGTGCTAGACACACAGCAAGGCTGGAAGGTGCTAATGCCCTGCTGTGCTCTATGCTAATGTTTGAGCTTAGGGGAACACTTATTTTGGTTACCAATGAAAAAGAAAAGAACTTTCAAACAAAACAATTATTATAATTTAGTGCTGTAGTATTTCAAAACCAATCCACTAAGCAGTGACCCTGAGGTCGGTAAGTACAATTCACATCTGGATTTGACTCCAATTGAGTTTAGTCATTACAGTTTAACCACCAGGGTATTAATTGAAGCACTAGAAAATATCTCTGATCAGTTTCATTATCTAATGGCATTTGGGTTTTCTAACGCATCTTAATAAGGGCTGTTGCATATGCACAGACTAGCCTGGATTTTATGTGGAACAGTTTACTTTGATTAAAAAAAAAACACAAAAACTAGTCACATTCTTCTTAGGCTTACAAGTGTGCTTATTTTTCTTATTAACTTTTCAAAATAATGTCTGGATTTCACTTAAAGCCATTAGTACCTTTTTGTTTATTAAATTAATTGCCATAAAAATTCTCTCCTGTTTTGATTTCCATATCGGAATTGAGTTCCCTAACATTACTAAGTACAAGAGACGCATTCTTTCAAAAGTTAAATAATTTCTCAAAAAGGAGTAGCTTTATGCTAGATATAAGATCTCATTTTCTTTAACCTGACTTATTTTAAGAATTAAGTGTACCATTTGCTAATTAAATTACTCAGTACTGACACTAAAACTTTCTGTTTAAAACCTGATTTGAAAAAAATTTCATTTGAAATGTTAGTGTACATTGTTCTTTCAGAGTGTGGGAATGCAGCTATTCCATGCTTGATACATGATCTGGATTCTGCAAGGTTTTATTTCTGTTTGAAAGCCTACTGAAAGCATATTTTAAAATAAAAATATTTTAATTGCAATCATATCAGTTTATTAACTACTGACTGAGTTTGAGTCAAATTTGGGGGTGGAGGGGGGAATGAAACAAGAAATAACAGAGTCCTAACCTAATAGTAAGGAATTCTAAAAAGACCACTTTTCTCGAAGTTGGCGCTTGTTCAAGGTACATATGGTCACATAATCTTTTAAAAAGCACAATTCAAGTCTCAATTTAATTATGTAATAGCGTAAATGGAATTACACTGCTGATGAAGTTTAGTGCTTCAGCTCAAGCACACACCCACTGGGCTGGCAGAGTGACTGTGACTCAGTTCACTTGGCCATCACAGCAGCCCAGGATGCCTGCCCTGCTCAATTTCCTTGAACTAAATCGCTGTGGCTGGGCTGGATGGGCTCCTCCATATTGATGGATCATCAATGCAAGGTTAGTAACTGTTTTACAGGAATACATTATGTCCTCCATCTCTCTTCTTCACATGGTTTTGGGCAGCAGGGATCAGCTCATGGAAACACTTTGGATCTTGTAGAAGAGATCCAGGGTGGATGGAGACTGAGTAAACTTCCTAACATTCAAGTCTTCCTGAGTGATGTAATTCTCTCATATCTATCTTGCAGCTTCCACGTGGCTAACCATCTGCGGGAACCCAAAGGACCTTTAGATCAGGACTCCTTCCTTTTATAGATGAGGCAACTAAAAATATAGATGAATACCTTTGACCTGGGGAGTTAGGAAAAAGGAGTCGGAGCCTGGCTCTTTTGATTCCAGTCCCGATCATTGGGTCAACAGTGCCCGCCACTGTGCAGATGACCAAGCTGGACCCCCTCCTTCTAGGGCACAGTCAGCACATGCTTCCATCATGGCACATGCCACAGTAGACTTGGAATTCTCCAAGGAATTGTATTTTATTCCCTCTGTACTCTCAACACCTAGGACGGGGCCTATCACCTATTTGTAAATGAAACTATGACGTGAGAACAGTTTATATACATGGAAATCGAGGATCTTGAAGCTTTACGAATATTAGCTCAGAGAGACTTGTTTCTCAGATGAGAAAATAGAGATTCAACAAAATCAGATTATTTGTCCAGGATCTCATGACCAATAAGTGACAAAAGGGGATGTGGACCCAAGTTTGTCTCCGAAACCCAACCTCTTTGTATCATATCCAGAAATAATGTAATGTAAGGTGGAGAGAATGGTAAGTTATTTCAGGAATCATATTTGAGATTTGGAGAAGGGGTCACCACTGGTCAGGAAAATGCCTTGGCACAGCTACCTTTCAAGGATCTTAAATAACAGCTGAACCCAAGAGTTTTCTCCCCTGCTGATTTTCCCACGGGAGTTGGCCCATAGCCCTACCTTTCTGCTATTAGACCTGAAAGCCACAAGAGATTAGTCTCGGGAATTTCAGCAAAGGAAGAGAACATGGTGGCTTGGATAAGCAGCAAGCTTGCCAAAGTACTTTCAATAAGCCCCAAAGAGCTGTGCTAATGCAGGGCAGGCCACAGCTCATGAGCCACTTAGCAAATTGAGCTTCAGCCTTTCAGTGGTGGAGAAAGCCAACCATGGCTTCTGCAGAGAGCTCCCTGACAGAAAGCCACTTGTTGGTTGCAGTGATGCCCCCTACTTCCCAGCCTATCTTATTCTCTCTTCTCAAAATCACAGACTGCCCTTGAAAGTTGTGAAGCCAGTGTTTGATCACTCAGCCCCATTCTTGCTAAGTAGGTACTTATCACTCATTACACAACACCAACATAACATTGTCTATGAAAAAACTAGATTTGTGGTGATATTTCTGGCCTTTGAGACTGACATCCTAAGACAGATGTTTTCTCACACTTGATAATTTGCTCCTATCAGACCTAAGACTTCTGGTCCAAATGAACCAGGGTAACGTACACAGTAACTCTTTCTGTGTTTCATACTCTGTAACCTTGATTTTTTTTAACCCCTATGATTGTATTCACTTTCTGACTCTCGCAAAAAAAAAAAAAAAAAAAAAAAAAATCCTCTTAGGAATTAAAGATCTTCTTTTTTTTATTTTAAATAAGATAATACGAGGTAATAACTCACCATGCTTCTCTTTTTGCTTGGATTGCCAGGAAGCTCAGAGCCAAAATTTGTTTTTAGTTGCAAACATTTTCCCTTGGATTAGCTCAAACCGCCATAATCATTACCCACCACCCTTGTATGTCTCAGCTTTGGTTTTTTTTTATGTTCTTTTACGTTTCTGTCCTTTTGGGCAGGGGCGGGGGGTAAGCTACCTTCATTCCTTTTTTGCAAGGCAGAGGGGTATAAATAATTGAATCGTTCTTAACCTCAATACACACTGCAGATAAACGTAGCCTTTCAAAAATGATCCTTCTCTTCACTCTGCCACTCTCAAATTCCCACCGGCGCATCCTTCATCTGCGCAGAGAAGCTCTGGCTGTTTCTGTACCTTCTGTTTGGCCTGCAGCCTAGACCGCAGACACAGAAGCTGAGTTAGGGCCCCTCCCTAAGTGCTTAGGAGGATCGATGTTATTGCCACTGGCAGCTCCCCGGCCCCCGCTGAAGCCTCTTTCCAACAGGTTACAGGCTCAAGATATTTTGATGGTTGTTATCACTTATTATGGTTGACATATAACCATCTGAGGATAGCATCTATTTTAATGTCTGAATTATTTTTTTCTAAAATTAATGGGCCACATCTTAAAACTCTCCCTGTTACAAAAGACAATTTGATTAATCACAAATAAAGCCCTTCTGAGCATAAATGAATAAGGTTTGAGCCACTTCAAGTTATTTTTCCTCTCTGATAAAACCATTATCACGTTTACAGCTTTTACAATGCCGAACCACATTCCTTTGATCATCTTATAAAATTAATTGATCTTTCTTATCTATTGTTCTATTTTAAATCATTTAATTGAGGATATTAAGAGAAGTAATGGTAACAACGAAAGCATTTATTAGGCACTGATGTTTAAACTTGCAGTGTGATTTCCATAATCTAAATTTCTCTATCACCAAATTCTATTCTTGTGGGAATTTACATATAGAGCACCTCCAGCCACAAATAATTTGCTATTGCTTAATGTCCTGAAGGACAGCCATACACTGTGGCAAATCACCGCAGCTATACTTAATTTTAATTATTCTTTTAAATCAGATAGATACCCTGCAGTGAAATTCTTATAATTAAATAGAAATTAAAAGTTTCTAAAAGCCTTAACTTCAAATTTAAATGCAAATGAATGCACCAGAATCAAAAAGATCCCCCCCCTCCCTAACTCCAAAATTACAAGGGATTGTCTAAAACTTTAGACCAATCATGAAACTTTATTTTGGCGCCAAAGAGATCCTTGGGGCCTAAATTTATTCCATTTTGCAACACCTGGCCAGTGCCACCTGCTAGATAACTCTGGAAGACCCTGTTTTTCCAAGTGACAGGTGTTCAAGATAATTAGTTTGTTTTGGGTTCCCCTAGAAGTAGGCGCCAAGATGAGGATTCAAGTGCAGATTGTAGGGAAGTGGCCCCGGAAAACAGGATGGTAAATGGAGGAGTAAAACAGGGAAAGGAAAGCAGCCAATAAAGAGTGTTATCAAGCAAATCAAACTGGGGTTCAGCACCGGTGGGGAACACTGGGAGTAAGTATAGAATGCACACACTTCTTGCAACTGTCCTGTCCAAGAGGGGAGGGAGCTGGGGTATTTGTCCACCAACTTTCATCATTCATGAATGTGGGCTGCTTCCAAAGAGCATCATTTCCCTGCATGTGAGCCCAGTCAGTGCTGCAGCCTGAGAAAGACCCCAGGCAAAGGGATACAGGAGCTTAGACCTCCTGAAGGCCCTGAAGTGACAAGGCCTGAGGGGCACCAACAGTGTCTGCTACAAAAATCTAGCCTAGATGTTTCAAACTAGCAGCTCACTGCCTGAATGCAGCATGTGGGTGTGTTTTATTTAACCCAGGCAAAGTTTACTTTAAAAAAAACTTGAAAGTTTTCCCTAACAATTGGGATTTCTGCATCCTCTTGAAAAATTTGACCTAACGAATGTAAGGTAGGAATGGGGTCTTTAAATCAAACCAACTAGCAAATATTTGGTGAGTAAGTTGTATGTGCCAAGTATTTTATTTACCTTGTAGTAGGTACAAAAGACCCTAAGATTAAGTCCTTTTCTTCCAGAAAGTGGCAGACCCTTTGTGGCAACAAAATTGTATCAAGGTCTTACCTGCAGCTCAGTGGGAGGATCGGATCCCAGAATTCTAGATAACTGTATGAAGCTTCGTTCTCCAGCTGCTCCCAGGACGAATCTGCCCTCCACATCTACCGACAGTCCGGCCCTGGGGGTAGCAGCAAGCACTTATAGAGCACTATGGTGTTCCCATGAACTCTTTTTTGTGTAGTGCATGCATTTAGATTCATCGAAGTTTCACGACAACCTACAGGATAGGAACCGTCTTTCACATAAGGAAATTGATGCTCGGCAAAGGTAAGTGACCTGTCCAGGATAACACAGTAAGAGGCAAAGTGGGATTTGAATGCAGACAGTCTGATTCGTGGGTTTCAGCCTCTAATGCTTAGAAAGCAGATTTTCCAAATGCCTGCCAGGCGCAGTGCCAATGCCGAGCTCCTCCCTCTTGTCCCTGTTGTCCTCCACTCATGCACTCCTGTGCTGTCCTGGCAATTCAGAACCCAGCTTCCTTCCTCCTTGAAGCCTCTTCCTAAAACTTTGGCCCACTCCAGTCTCAAAGTTCTGCTGAATTCTGCAACACTTTTCATTTGAACTCTGCAACCTGATACTGAGTCCCACATGGTGGATCATCTGTCACTGACAGGGGTTACAGTGTGGAGGGTGGGGGAAAAAACATGACAGGTACAACCACAGCTGGCAAGGTCAAATTCTCATCCAAAAATAATAAAAATAGCATTAAGCATATTTAAAAAAATTCAAATCAAAATTTCAGAAGGCATCTGTTTCTGAAACAAATCCGCTTTTTTGCCATTAAAAAAACTCTCTGGAAGTTAACATTGGCTGTGACCTCAAGGTGCTCCAAGGAATGTTTGCTCTCTGATTTTGTCTCATAGATCCTTATGAAAGTTTTCAAGCTTGCTCTTACTGATTTGAAAATTTAATGTCACACATACCTGAAATCATGCTGGTTTTCTTTATCCTCAAAAAAATGATCAAAGTCCTTAAGGATACATTTTTCTACATTGTCTCAGACCCAAAACTCACATGGACAGAACTTAACAGACCTCTTCTCCTTACCGAACACCCTAGATCTCCCAGCAGAAAACTTGAAAGTCTTCAGGGGTGGGTGGGTCATAAGAGTAAGTAAAATGAGTCAATTAAGGACTGGAACAAATTGGGGTGCACATGCCTCCTCTCACGGGGACATCAGCTTCTCAGCTCCAGCCAACTTTTGCCTGACAGGAAAATGGGTGCCTTTCGATTATTGAGGGAAAGCCAGAAATTCATATTTTAATATAAAATCTCCCAGCTTTTAAATGTTGGTAACTAATTTAATTATATTTTAAATGGCCAAATTCACATGTGTGAGCTGCAAAAACCCAATTGTGGGCCACCAGATTGTGGAGTGTGATCAGAAGGGTCAGGATAATAATTTCATTGCTGTGTTGTTTAAGAGCATGAACTTGTCCCGTATGAATGATGGCAGAGTTTAAAGTTTTAGAAACGACACATAAAACCAAGGCTGTAATTGCAGAGGGATTATACTTTTTTTATCGAGATGTTCATAATTAGTTCTTGTGCATTACATCTTTTCCCTTTCCAATAGTGTAAGTACCCAATGGCATCTTGTGCCTGTCCACTGGGTGACAAAAATCTATAGGCATCTACTCTGTGCCAGCCACTGCTCTAGACACTGGAGAAATGACAGTTAACAAAAAGGCTGAAATTCTCTGCCTTCATGGAACTCACCTCTTAATTGGGAAGATGACGTCCACCATACTTGGGATACAAAGATTCAAGGGCAGGCACTGAATATAGACACATGGAAAGAACTGATGTCCCTTGGTCTAAGCTCAGTGTGACCCAGCTCTGCCAGCTGCACAGCATGCTGTTCTTTTATGCATTAAAATCGAGACCCTCATAGTCATCTTTAGAACCGCATTTTCGCCTACATGTAGTTATAACCCAAGCTAGATTGAATATAAACTCCAGCACTTTTCTTGCTTCATCCCTGCCAGCTTTGATTGTTTCAGCGAAAACCATTTAGCAGACAAAATATCTCCCTTCCAAGAGTGATCATCTCTTAATCTGTCCTTTCAGGCTGAAGTCACTGGGAGATACTGAAGGGCCGTGCATGTTATTTGACAAGTGTCACATCTGTTACAAAAGTGGAGATGCAACCTTACAGCATTGCATGGTGCCATTTTGAACCTGGCGTGCTGGCAAGGTGCCATTAGAGGGTAACAGGAAACCTGATAGCTCAGAGCTGAAACACAAGATACAAAGTGGTTATTTGCTGTGATTATGATCATAACCCTAACATCAGACTCACACACTCATTTTGCTCCAGACATGTGCACATGCGGTGCAGGAGTTTCTGAGCTGCTCTGTGGCTGAGAGAACTAAGACATTTCAATAACATATAGCATTTCAGAGTGAGCCTTCCCCTCACCCCCAACTCCCATCCTTGCAGAAATAACACAAACTCATGGACACACACAATAGATCAGGGACAGGAGGCCAAGGAGCAGTGTGCTTACTAAAAGGAATTCAATAAAGTGTTGGTAAAAGCAAGTCTTCCTTTCTCACATACATAAGTGGACATAGTGCTGGAGTAGAATTAAAATTCTGGGTTCGTTTTAGCTCCAACTGAGTTGCAGTAACAGAAGGTAGTTTTATTAGTTGTGCCATGTTGGTTTTTTCCTGAGTTGCCACAGGGCTGCCCATGTGTTATTCTCTCTGCAGAATACCGTGGGAGCCCTTGTCGTGAGAAGAAGCTTAGTAAACATCTCCATTGAGAGGCTCATTTTACCGATGAGTGGACAGAGGCCCAGCAAAGCTAAGCGCTTTCCTCAAAGCCACACATCAAGCATCTCCTCAGTGCCAGGCAGTGCCCTAAATAGTGGAACTCACAGATGACTGAGACCAGGGTCTAGGGAGGAAGCATAGCACTTCACTACTACATGGATCAGAGCAATGGGTAAGGTGCTGGGGAAGCTACAGCTGAGTGACACCAACTCCAGGACATTGATCACAGATCCAGTCCTCCCTGCCTGCACCAGAATCCCATTCTCCTTTTAAAATAATGACTTATTGTTACTTGAAGAGTCATTTGGATTCACTAATCTATCTAACATTGACACTGGAGAAAATACAGAGTGTGTATAGATTCTTGGGATTTAGGGTGTATCAGTCAGGAGTTTATTGATTGTGAGTGACAGAAAACACAACTGTAACTGCTTAGCAAAAATAATTATTTTAAAATGTATTCTTATAAATAAAAAATTAAGATGTCTGCCTTCAGGCATGGCTTGATCCAAGGGCTTTAACATCATCATCAGGACTCAGTTTCTCACCACCTCTAGATTCTGCTTCACTCTGTTGGCTTTATTCTCAGACAGACTTTCTCTGTTGTCACCCCTGGTAGCTCCAGACTCACTCTGCCTAGCTCCACGTCCCACAGAACTAGAGTGCTTCTCTTCCTCATGAGCTTAGACAAAATTCCTATGCTTGACTCTCATTGGCCCAAATTGAGTCACATGTTTATCTCTGAACCAATCACTGTGGCTAGAAAGATAGGATTGTCTGATTGGCCCAATCAAAACACAGGTGAGGGTGGAGTCAACACCACCCAAACTACTTTGACTTTGATGTGAGAGTTAGTTAACTCTGAAGGAAAATTGAGAGGATTGTCAGATGGGTGATTAAGTGAAAGAAACAAAAGCTAACCACCAAAGTAGGCCAGACCTTGGAGAGAAAGCTGGGAGTGTGGGGAACCCCCAGATTGGTGGTAGAACTGGAGAAAGGTGGAGAGGAAGTTTCCAAAACTTCTTGTAGTTCATTCAGGGAAACGTGTGTAATTTTAATTCCAAAGAATTAACCAGATTTAGCAGTTTCCTGAATTTGTATTCTGAAAAACGATGCCAGCCAAACACCAGGCACTTTCAAATTCGCTTCCTATTGCTAGCATGCTGACAAATTGCCAATATACATGCAGCAGGCGTTGTTAAGCCCCTCACATATTTATGCTGACTTCACGGGAGCAATAGATTCCACGGCGGAGACACTCTTGCATATTTATTGGAAAGGCGCTCCGCAAGGCATGCTAGGTGTTGGCTTACTGCCTCTCCGTCTCTATTTCCAGGCGTCGTAAGTATTGCTTTGAATAAAATCATAATTGCAACAGAAGCCTTTGTGACTTAACTGGAAGCAATACACTCTACAGTATTCGACGTACCATTTGATGTCATTCTAGACTGTTCTTGACTCCAGGTGACTGATAATGTTCTAGATTGCTTTACTTTCTCTCCTTGCAGAGGCCAAATGGAATGACACAGATTAAGAGGTCGGGAGTGATCAGTGTTTACAGCTGAACAGAGGGTGGGAACACACGCTACATCAGGCCCAGGTTTGCTTGTAGAATTGTAACCCCTTTACAGTCATTTCTTTCATATATGCAGGGAGAAGACTGGGGTGGCCCTTATTCTCAGTTCCTCCTATTGTAGAGAAAAGAGGTGGAGGAGTGGGAGTAGGAGAAAAACCAGAGTCCAACTGTGTGAGAGCATGTTTCAGTTTCCCAGTTTCCCACAAGGCTTGAAATCAACAGCATTTGGGCATGAATCACCCTGCCATCAGCCCCCAGAGCTGGGTCTTCTGATGGATTCATCCTCCCTCAAACAAAGACATACACTGTTCTCTGGTTCTAAAGATGATGGACCGTTTGTGGGGCACGAGTCTGGGCATGTATCCCCAGGCTTGGAAAATCTGTTTTCCCTGACTGTGGGCCCCTCATGACCAACCACATGGGTCTATGAGAAGTCTGGCCAGGGCAGGCCATGTGGAGTTTGAGTGTGAGAGTGACTGGGTGAGGAAGGGACAGAACCCATGATTCTGGTTCCTCCCCAGGAGTGGCCAAGGAAAGGGAGACCGGGACCCTTCAGTGTTCCCCATGTGCAGGCATGGATGACAGGGAACAGGACACAGACCAGGAGTTACAAACAGAAAAAGAAAAAGGAAAAGAGGTTGTTTACTGATGAGACAGCAGGGGGACGATCATGTGCAATATTTTCTAGATAGTCAAAGCTACCCCAAAACCAAAAGTTAGTTATCTAGATGGACTTATTCACCACATAGATGTATAAACTTCCCAGGATACAATTGAAGAAGAAATGCCTCTTCCGAAGCTGTGAATTTCCCGGGCATTTCTGTCCTTCCCTTTCGACAGTGAACCGGGGTTTCCTGAATGCAGGTCTGAGCGCTGCTTGGATCTGTACCTCCTCTCCCACCTCTCCCTGACACCAGCTTCACATCCTGAAGTTTAAACAAGGAGACAGCATTACACACACTCCAGCAGCTTCATAGAGGGGGTTTTGGACCTGGCCTTGAATAAGAGAAACAAGTAGATATTCCTTCAACCAGTTGTCTGGGAAGACACCCTCTATCCTGGGAGAGGAGCTATTTAGAATCAGATGTCCTCAAATAGCTCTTGTCTCGTCTAGAGGATGACAGATGTGTAAACTACTGTGAGAACGATTCACCTAGGTTCTAATAATAGTGCTATTTTTCAGAAGAAGACAGTGACAGTGGGGTCCCGAGAGAGAGAGAGATAGGCCTAAGTTGGGAGGAAGGAAGTGGTGGCAGAAAAGGTGTGCATTGGTCCTTGAGACACTTGACAAATGAGGATGGCACAGGCTCACACAGCATTTCCCTCTGCCAGGAGCTGGTCCACCTGCTTCACATCTGATATGGTTTGTCTGTGTCCCCACCCAAATCTCATCTTGAATTGTAGCTCCCACAATGCCCATGTGTTGTGGGAGGAACCTTGTGGGAGGTAATTGGATCATGGGGGGATGAGTCTTTCCCTTGCTATTCTCTTGATGGTGAATAACTCTCATGAGATCTGATGGTTCTATAAATGGGAGTTTCCCTGCATAAAGTTCTATTGTCTTGTCTGCTGCCATGTGAGACAAGCCTTTCTCCTTCCACCATGATTGTGAGGCCTCCCCAGCCACGTTGAACTGTGAGTCCATTCAACCTCTTTGTTTTGTAAATTGCCCAGTCTTGAGTATGTCTTTATGAGCAGCGTGAAATGGACAAATACAACATCCATGACATCCTTTCATCTTTACAAGTCCATGAGGCAGGCACAGCTATTGTCCTAGATGAGGAAACTGAGGCACAGAGACACGGCCAGGATGAGGGTGCAGCCCTAGAGTGAGTGCCTCCTTATATTTTGCACTCGAGTCCTAGCCAGCACTGAGAGGTCAAGTAACTTGCTGAAGGTGACACAGCTAGTAAGTGGCAGAGCTGGGATCTGGAGCAAGGCAGTCTGGCTCCAGAGTCAGAGCACATAACCAAGCCCTCCTGCTCCTTCACAAATGCTTATGCAGCTCCCACTGGGAACTAGGCCCTGCTGGAAGCTCTGGGTAGAATGGTGGGAAACAGATGCTGTCCCTGCCTAGGTAGAGAGGTTTACAAAATAAGCAAATGTAACATTACAGCTGTGATAAACACTGCAAAGGCAAAGTTCATGGTGCTATGAGGATAAGAGGCTCTGATCAGTCCAGATGAGGGCGGGGGTCAGAAGAGCAAGGACAGCTTCCCTGATTGACAACTGGGCAGAGATCAGAAGCCTGAGTAGGAGTTCATTAGATGAAGGAAGGAATAGAGTGTTGCAAGTGAAGGGAATAGCACGTGCAAAGTCCCCATGGCAAGAGGGAGCATGGCCCCTCCTGCGGCTGCAGAGGAGGAATGAATGAGTGGACACATGAAGGGGTGGGGCCAGGCACAACCTTGAAGATTATAGCAAAGAGTTTGGTGTTTATCCTGAGGGCCATAGGGATGGGCTGGGAGGAGCTCCAGTAAAACAAACAAATTAACTAACATATGCAGAATCGGTGTGTTTGGGAATCTGTAATTTGTCAAGGCTGGGACACAGTGGGTTCCTTAAGTGAGGCCAGAAGGGTGGAGATTTTAGAGAGTCAAGGATTCTCAGGAGGATATCCTCTGCCTGGCAGGCTTGGGTAACTCCCAGGTAAGGTGAAACAGGGAATGATTTGGCCAGCTTTGCAATAGAGTGAAGAAGAATGGAGAGAGAGGAACTGGAATCAGGGAGACGGGTGAGGAAGTTGTTGCAAGGTGGAAGAGTTATCAAAAAGCTAAGGGTGCGGCACAAAATAAAGAGACATTAATGGGGCACAACAGCAGAGACACAGCCACCAGCTGGAGGTGGAGGATGAGGATGGCAGTAACAACAGCTCTCCAACACTTTTTCAGTTTAGCCATTCTGGTGGGTGTTCGTGCAATCTCATTGTGGTTTTAATTTGTATTTCACTGATGAATAATAGTATCAAGCACCTTTCCATATTCTTACTGGGCATTCATATGTCTTCTATGAAGTCCCAGCTCAAATCTTTTGGCTATTTTTTGTATTATTTTGCCCATTAAAAAATAGGGTTGTTTGTATTTGTATTATTGATTTACAGGTGTTATTTATATATTGTGGATATAAATGCACACTTTGTAAATATTTTCTCCCAGTCTGTGTTTGGCTTTTTAATTTTCACAACAGTTTCTTTCAATGAGAAGATTTTGTAATCTTGATGAAGTTCATTTTATCAACATATTCTCTTTTCTTATTAGTTCTTTTTGCCTCCTGTCTCACAAATCTTGACCTCTCCCAAGATAATAAAAATATTATCTTCTTTCTGGCTTCTTGAAGAAGGCTTATGGTTTATTTTTATAAACCAGTCCCTGTTGACATTCTGGGGTGCCAGTACAATAAGTGATTGGAAAGATTTGGGCATTTATTTCTCTTTTTGAATGCCAGCTCTTGTCCTGCCTCCATCCACCACATAGTCAAGGACCTCGTTAACACTTGCTTTCTAATTCCTGACACTAGTAATCTGTTCAGTAATCAGGTAAGCACATTGCTCAACCTTCCATGCTTCCAGAGGGAAGAAGCAGACATCCTGCCTCCCAGAGAGAAAGCGTGTGTGCATTTCTGGTTTGTGTTTAATCACTTATTGCACAGAGTCTGGTGCTGGTAAAATCTTACTTGCATTATCTTTATAAAATATTTAGTCTTTTAATTATGTGAACTGCCAAGATTCTGGTGCATGCTTTAGTCATTTCCCAATTGAGCCTTCAGTACAATCTCTCGGACGGCCTCTTCCGAGCATCTATCACATGCTTACAATCTCTCCAAACCCATGAATCATATTTAAATGCTTTCCATATCCCATAATTCTCCTTTTACTGCTCTATTCAGTTAATTACACTTGCTTCCTATTCATCTGAGACATACAGTTTAGGGCTGGGATTTGGAGAGAAGAAAAAAAATCAAAAACAAACTTCATAACAAAAATTCCTTCACATTTGTGAGGTTTAATCCAGGTTTGTGTTCCAGCTTGCACTTTGAATTCTTTCCCTAACTACCTCTAAGTAATTCCATCTGCCTCTGGGTTGGTTCCTATCTCTAAACCCACTGGTAGGAATCCCTTTGTATAAGGATCACCTTCAGGATTTTGTTGAAGATGTCTTCATATTTAATATGTTTCTAACACATCATCATCATCTCACTCATTCATGTCAATGCCAGCAGGCCATATCACTCAGTTTTCTACAAAGAGTTGAGAATGAAAAAACCTGCACAGTATAGCCAGCTGGTGGGTAGTGATGCTATTTTTAAAATAAACAGTAAAAATAAAAAGCATTTGTAAATTGTGTGTGTGTGTATGTGTGTGTGTGTGTGTGTGTGTGTCTGTAATTGGGTATTATAGCTAAGTCATGACTATAATGCTATTAAGATAAGCCTAACACTGATGAGATAGAAGCAGGAAAGATTTATCCAGTGCTGGCCATCAGAAGAGAAACTTGCTATTTCATAACAGTGAACTAAAACTTAATGCAAAAGCTTTATCAAAAGCTTGATACAAATTCCAGCTGGGAAGACAGGCAAAAGATAGAAAGCAGATGTTTCTCCTGTGGTCTCCAAGACCTGTGTGATCAGCTCCTGGCTTTCCCTCTGGCCTCATCTCCTACTGCTCCTTCCTGACCTCTGCTTTAAGCACGCCAACCTCCCCACTGTTCTTCAGACACACCATGGGTGTTGCTACCACAGGGCCTTTGCACTTGCACTTTCCTCTCCTGGGAATGCTTTTCCTGGACTTAGCTCACCTACTTCCTTATGTCTGGATTCCAAAAGTCACCTTCTCAATGAGATCTTCTTTGGCCCTTTATCTAAAATTTCAAATACCACCTCTCCAAAGCATCATGAATATTCTACTTCTCCACCTTATTTTCTTGGCCTGAGCACTTACGGCCATCAAGTATGCTATCTATTTAATTTATTTTTTTCTTATCATTTGCCTTCTACTAAAATGAAGCTCCGTGAGAGAAGGGATTTTTCTTTTATTTTGCTGAGTGCCATATTTCCAGTGCTGGCATACAGCTGGTTCTCAAAAGACATGAGTTAAATGAAAAAAACAAGTAAAATCACAAAAATGGATAATTCTCAAAGCACGGAAACAGTGTAGCACATACCTGTGGAAGAACTGTTAATGTAAATATGGAAACTGAGGAACATCAAAGAAAGCAAAGTTGCTAAGACAAATTCTGCTAGTTGCCAACTCATTATTCCATCATCTCTTCTTTTCCATAGAACCCTGACGAGGGGAAAGCCAACATGGCAGCCAATCAAAAACTCCATTTCCCAGCCTCCCTTTCCTGTAGGAGTGGTCTCATAACTAAGTTCTAGAAATAAGAGGACATTGTTGACTGAGGTTTCTAAGAAAGTGCCTTAAAAAGTTTACTGACTCAGCTGATGGGAGCCTGTTTGCCCTCTCTCCTTCCTCTTGTTTCTTTCTTTCCTAAAACACAGATGTGATAGTGGGTGCAGCAGGAGTCACCTTGTGATTCTGAGGTAACCTTGAAGACAGACATGGCAGCCAGAGATGGTGAAAGAGAAGGATAGAGGAGTCTGGGGATGGGGTATGGCCATTGCATCACCAATGGGCTACCTTCCTCAAGACTTCATTTTATGAAAGAAAAATGAACCCCTGGCTGGTCAAATTTGTTATTTGGAGTTGCAGTACTAATAGTTGAATGCAGTGAGTAACAGTTACTAACTCAAATTGTTGGACACCATCAAAGCACCTGTTTTCTTTCTTTGAGCACTCAGTGGTAATCCTGGGATGCTCTCGACATGGGCCATGCTTCAAAAACCTATGTTGTTCCCTGATTGTGAAGCATTTTCCACTCAGCGCTCCACTATTAAAATGTCTTTGTTTCATGGCCATCCTACTACAATGGAGCTACATCAGATCCACCCAAATTTCAAAAAACACAGTCATTACACAAACCCGGGCTTGTGTTGAAAGGACAGAATCCCACAATCATCAATGATGACTCCAAAGTAGCTCTCATTTCCCAAGACATGGCCTAATCAAAGGGTGCTTGAAGCAAATCACACTAATAGTAACTTAACGTCATTTGAATATTTGCAAATCAGCCGCTTTCCTCTAAATTCAGAGGTTTTGGGCTGGGCACGGTGGCTAACACCTGTAATCCCAGCACTTTGGGGAATGAAGGTGGGCACAGTGCTTGAGCTCAGGAGTTTGAGACCAGCCTGGGCAACTGAGTGAAGCCCTGTCTCTACAAAAAAATATATATATATATACAAAAATTAGCCGGGCGTGGTGGCACGTGCCTGTAGTCCCAGCTACTCAGGAGGATTGCTTGAGCCCAGGATAAGCAGGAGGATTGCTTGAGCCCAGGAGACGGAGGCTGCAGTGAGCAGTGATCGTGCCAGTGCACTCCAGCTTGGGAGTTAAAAAACAGTAAAAATAAAAAGCATTTGTAAAAATGTAAAAAATGTAAAAAAAAAGTAAAAAACAAATTTGTAAAAAAAAGATATTTCGGACTACATGTTTCAGAGGAAACTAAACATTTGTCTAGCACCCACAATCACATGTATTTCTGGGAACAGCTCCCTGCCTCTGACCACCTCCATCCACAGTGTTAGGTGGATAGCATGGTCTTAGCAAATGTAACACATGATTGGTCCAAGCTGAAGCAGCTGACCCAATGTGGGCCAATCAGAGCCCTGTCCTAGGATTTTAGAAATGGAACTGTGGTCTCTCTCCGGATGGTGGAAACTGAACATATATACATTTGGGAGCTTTTATTGGTGATATCTTACCACTCAGACTGAGAAACAGAAATCCAGAACGCAGAGAAAAAAAGATATTGAAGCCGAAAGACATAAAACGTGTGTGTGTGGTGAGAGAAAGAGAGACAGAGGGGAAGATAGATAGATAGATAAATAGATGATAGATAGATAGATAGATAGATAGATAGATAGATAGATAGATAGATAAGATGATAGATGACAGATAGATAGATTTGCATTTCCCTGATAATTAGTGATGTTGAGCATTTTTTCATACTTTTGTTGGTCTTTTGTATGTCTTCCTTTGAGAATTGTCTTTTCATATCCTTTACCCACTTTTTGATGGGATTATCTGTATATTTCTTGCTGATTTGTTTGAATTCCTTGTAGGTTCTGGATGTTAGTCCTTTGTCAAATGCATAGTTTGTGAATATTTTTCCCCATTCTATGGGTTGTCATTTTACTCTGCTGATTACTTCTCTTGCTGTGCAGATGCTTTATAGTTTAATTAGGTCTCATTTATTTTCGTCTTGTTTTTGTTGTATTTGCTTCTGGGTTCTTGGTCATGAATTTCTTTGCTTAAGCCAATGTCTAGAAGAGTTCTTCCGATGTTATCTTCTAGAGTTTTTATGCTTTCAGGTCTTAGATTTAAGTCTTTGATCCATCTTGAGTTGATTTTTGTATAAGATGAGAAGTGAGGATCCAGTTTCATCCTTCTACATGTGGCTTGCCAATTATCCCAGCACCATTTATTGAATAGGGTGTCCTTTTTCCCCACTTTATGTTTTTGTTTGCTTTGTCAAAGATCAGCTGGCTGTAAGTATTTGGCTTTATTTCTGGGTCCTCCATTCTGTTCCATTAGTTTATGTGCCTATTTTTATACCAGTACCATGCTGTTTTGGTAATTATAGCCTTTTAAAATTTGAAGTCGGGTAATGTGATGCTTCCAGATTTTTTTTTTTTTTTTTTTTTTGCTTAGTTTTGCTTTGGCTATGTGGGCTCTTTTTTGATTCCTTATGAATTTTAGGATTCTTTTCTAGTTCTGTGAAGAATGATGATGGTATTTCGATGGCAATTGCGTTGAATTTGTAGATTGCTTTTGGCAATATAGTCATTTTCACAATATTAACTCTACCCATCCATGAGCATTGGATGTGTTTCCATTTGTTTGTGTCATCGACGATTTCTTTCAGTAGTGTTTTATAGTTTTCCTTGTAAAGATCTTTCACCTCCTTGGTTAAGTATATTATTAAGTATTTTATTTTATTTTTGCAGCTGTTATAAAGGGGATTGAGTTCTTGATTTGATTCTCAGCTTGGGGGTTGTTGGTGTATAGCAGAGCTACTGATTTGTCTACATTGATTTTGTATCCTGGAAATTTACTGAATTTATTTATCAGATCTAGACGCTTTTTGGATGAGTCTTTAGGGTTCCTCTAAGTCTCTCTGTTTCACGTAATCTAGTTGGCGTCCATTTCTGTAATTTGCAGCTAAAGCTTAACTACCTTTAATTAATAAACCATTAAACAATCTTTGGGAATTTGAGGAATAGTCAGTGATTTGTGTATAGTTTCTTAAAATGATACAGCCATATATATATATGTATATATATATATGTGTGTATATATGTATACATACATATACACACACACACACACACACACATATATATAACATATTGGTATTTTTCACTGAATCACATTTCACTGAGCACCTACTATGGTCCCTATGGTAGGGATGAGGAAGACATATTCCCTGATCTCAAGGAGTTCATATTTCTAGCAGCAAAAATGGATATGTACTCACCTAGCAGGTTATGATGACATTTAACCCCCATCCACTCAATGAGATAAAAAGGATTTTCACATGTAAGTAAGATAAAACTAAAATCCATAGTGGTTGGCAATGCTCTCAGGATCATGCAACCATTAATCAGCAGACTGCTGGAACTCCTACTCAGATTGGCCTTACACCAAGGCCATTATTCTAGTCATCACACAGTATTGTAAACAACCTATAGCATGCCTCTGATAATGGAACCAGTTTTGAAAAATCACTGAAGAACCTACGGGCAAAATGGTTCATCCTGTCTAGTAGGAGAGTTTCTCCCCTCTGCTACGTCCGACTCTGTCTCCAAGGCTGTAGATCCCACTCCTGACCCTACACTGTTCCAGAAAACATCCCCCGTAAGCATCCAGCCTTCCCCTCACATACCCAACTGCCATAGCTATCCCTCCTGACTGCTTTGAATAGACTCAAGTCTCGTCCATCTTCACAACCCCTCCTGCCACACTACTTCCCATCTCGCTCTCTTGCTTCACCTTCACAGTCAAACTCAAAAGATTTGTCTGGACTTAATGTCTTCATTTCTTTACCTTCAACTGTCTCATTACACACTGCAAACAGATTTCTGTATCCATCACTCTACCAAAATAACTTTGGTCGACATCATCAATGACCTCTGTGTTATTACATAGTATGCAGCCTATCCAGTACTCTTCTCTCTCGACCGCTCCAGGGCCATCCTCCTCCCACTTTAGATCCTTCCTTCCTTCCCTCCTTCCTTCCTTCCTTCCTCCCCCCCCTTTTTCTTTCTTTCTTAAATAAAATCCATTGAGGTAACGTTTACATAGCATAAAACTAACCACTTACAGTGATTCAAAGGCATTTAATACATTCACAATCTCATGCAACTACTATCTCTACCTTGTTCGAAAACATTTCCATCACTCAGTCCAAAGCAAAATCCTTTACCCATTTAACAGTTTATCCCCATTTTCCATTCTTCCCAACCCCTGGCAACCAACCACCAATCCATGCTGTGACTCTATGGATTTACCTTTTCTGAATGTTCAATATAAATGGAATCATACAGTAGGTAACCTTTATGTCAGGCTTCTTTCACTTAGCAGAAGGTTTAGATGTTCATTTATGTTGTGGTATGCATTTGTACTTCATTCCTTTTTATGGCTAAATAATATTTCACTTATGGATATATTACAATTTGTTTATCCATGTATCTTTTGATAGATATTTGGGCTGTTTCCTTTTTTTTTCTAGTTATTATGAATAGTGTTTCTATGAACATACATGTACATGTACTTGTTTAAATGCCCATTTCCAGTTTTGTTGACTTACCTAAAAGTAGATTGTGGGGTCATATAAGAATTCTCTGTTTAACTTTTTGAGAGACTACCTGTTTTTCACAGGGGCTGAAAAACTTCGCATTCTTGTTGGCAGTGTATGAGAGTTCCAGTTTCTCCACATTCTCATCAACACTTATTAATCATTGTTTAAAAAGTATCATCATTCTAGTGGGTGTGAAGTTGTACCTCATTGTGGTTTTGATTTGCATTTCTCTAATGACTAATTAGTCATTCCTTAATTTCCCTAATGACTGATGATGTTGAGCATCTTTACATGTGCTTATTGGCCATTTGAATATCTTCTCAAGAGATATACCTATCGTGTTCTTTATCCATTTTTAACTGCATCATTTGCCTTTTTGCTGCTATGAGTTCTTTATATATTCTGGATACTAGACCCTTATTAGATATAGGATCTGCAAACATTTTCTCCCATTCTGCAGGTTGCCTTTTCCCTTTCTTGATTATGTTTTTTGATACACTAAAATGTTTAACTTTGTTGAAGTTCAATTATGTTGCTGCCTCTGCTTTTGATGTCATATCTAAGAATTCAATGCTAAATCCAAGCCCATAAAGTTTTACTCCTATGCTCTCTTCTAAGACATTTAGGGTTTTAGTTCTTATATTTAGGTTGTTGATCACTTTTGAGTTAATTTGTCTATATCATGTGGAGTTTAAACTTAATTCTTTTTTGGGCAAATATCAAATTGTCCCAGCATCATTTGTTAAAGAGACAAGTATTTCCCCATTGAATAGTCTTGGCACCCTTGTCAAAAATCAATTGGCCATAAATGTCATTGAGATACTTTCTTGCATTGGCTTTGGTGACTTACCACTTGCTCTGGCCACTCTTTCTATTCCCTTTGTAGGCTCAACACCTTCTACCCAACCATTAAGGCTCAGTCTTGCATATATTACTTTTATCATTTCATTCTTGCTCTCTACGCAATGTCTACCTTTAATTACCATCTATTTGCAGATGAGTCATAAGTGTAGATTTCTACCTCAGTCTCCTCCCCAGAGCTTCAGGTCTGAATATTCAGCTGCCTACCTGCAAGTGTCCACTTGGATATCACAAAGGCGTCTAAAAATTCCCATGTCTAAAGACAAACTATGGATCTTTCCCCCAAACTTGGCTCTCTTCTGATGTTCTTATCTTAAAAAATTACACCATCAGTTCTGTTATCCAAGTCAATAACCTGGGATTCAGTCTTTTTCTCTAACCCCTCATGACTAATCTACCAGTAAGCGCTGTGAATTGTGTATCTTAGCTCTCTCTCAAATCCATCTACTTGTCTCTCTCGACCAGCACCTCTCTCCCCTAAGCTACCTTTATTTCTCCCATGACCTCTTGAAGTAACCTTCTCTTTTGTCTACTCTCATCCCTTCTTGCCTCTTTCAAACTCTTCTCCATAATTGTAACCAGAGCGACCCTTTTGAAAAACAAATATATCAACTGTTTTCAAAAGAGTTCTTAAAACTCTTCCCATTCTTCTTAGACTAAAGCTGGAAGTGATTAGCATGGCCTAGCAGACCCTGATGGTTTGGCCTTAGTCTCCTCACTGACCTCCTCCCCTCCAGTCCTCCTTTTGCTCTCTACACTTTACCCACATTATCCTTCTTCCAGTAACGCAAATGCACGATGCTGCCTCCAGTCACGTGGCTTTGAAACATGCTGTTCTTTCTGCCTGAAACACCTTTTTCATCCCCTTCCTGCAGTCCCTTAGTTAGTGCTTATTTTTCCTTCAGTCCACTCTCACTTCCCTAGGGAGGGTTTCTCTGATCTCTCTAGCAAAGTCAATTCTCATAGGCCTTATCACAATTGTACTTTTATTTGTGGAAGTCTCTCTACTAGAGGGTAAACTCCATTAGGGAAGAAACATGCTTGCTTTTGTTTACCATTGTTATCATCAGCCTGGCACATAGTAGTTACTCAACCTGGCCAACATGACAAAACCCCGTCTCTACTAAAAATACAAGAATTAGCTGGGCATGGTGGTAGGCACCTGTAGTCCCAGCTACTCAGGAGGCTGAGACAGGATAATCACTTGAACCTGGGAGACAGAGGTTACAGTGAGCCAAGATCACATCACTGTACTCCAGAGCCTAGGTGACAGAGCTAGCCTCTGTCTCAAAAAAAAAAAAAAAAAAAAGAAAGAAATACAACTAAACTTAATAGGAAAATTTAATGACTATATGAAAACAATCACAAACATTGAGGATCACAATTTTTAAAAATAAATGAGTTGACATACCATGTCCATGGATGAGAAAGTTAATATTGGAAAAATGTTACTACTTCTCAATTATAAGTTGAATTCAATTCTGAACAAATTAATTTATTAACTTGAATAATCAAAAAATTATTAGTTAAGTACTAAGTGTTTATCAGTAAGTATTAAATGACAGGGAAGGTTTAAAATTCAACTGAAAATTAAATGGGCAAGACTATTGAAGATATTGTGAAAAAGAAGAATAAAGGATAATGAGATGACAGATACAAAAACATAAAACTGAAATTATTAAACCACTGTGTTACTGACACAAGAACAGACAGATCAGTGGAACAGAATATAGATTATAGAATTTCAAATCCTTGGGAAAATGAATGCAATAATCAGCTTTAGGACAATCAGTTGGCCATTTGGAAAAATTGAATTTTATTTCTATCTTATATAAAATAGTTCTAAATAAATACAGATTACATGAAAAAAATGAAAAGATAAATACTTGAGTAGAATATTAAATAGATATCAGTTTTTGTGGTGGAAAAGAAGTTCCCAAGCCTAAATGCAAATGAAAATACCATGAAGGACTTGAGTGGTAAATGTGTGTGCATAACAATAAAAGAAACATTATGAGATTTTTAAAATAATTAAAATCAAAAGATAGCTGTCAAAGTAGGTAGAATGCAAAATATATACAAAGGGTTAATAACTTTAAACTATAAACGGTGTTTACAAATCACTAAGCAAAAATGAAACCCTTCTAAACAAACAGTCAAAAAATCCAAACAGCCAATTCACAAGAGAATACCAACAACGAATTAGCTAATGATAAATGTTTAACATGACTAATAATTTAAAAAGACAAATTAAAACCATTAATCACTATTTTCCTCTTATCAAATTCAAAGGGTCAGCAAGAAAGAAGAAATATAATAGACACTTTGAAATACTGCTGGTAGAAAATTAAATGGATGTATTCTTCCTATAGGGTAATTTTGCAAAATATTTCAATCAATAGTCTTGAATATATTCTCTACTTTGAACTAGTCACTTTATTTCTAGGAATTTTCTTCAGCCTAATAAAATGGTCTGAGATGTACACAAATGTGTATATGTAAGGATTTTTATTACAATGTTTCCTGTAATAATAGCCACAAATTGAAAACAAGAAGCAGGTTTTGACATGTCTAAATGCATTAGGTAAGCACAGGTGATGGAATGCTAGCAGCCCTTGAATATGCTTTTAGTTAATAAAATGGAGAAATGCACACAATATAATATAGTGAAAGGAAGACAGGGACAGATAAATATACAGGATTACAGTGTGGAAAGAAATGCAAAATGTCATCACTAATTTTTCCTGAAAGTTTAGCTTATAGATGCCTTTTATTTATTTGATATTTTTTCTAGCATGCTCTTAATTATCTACCAAAAATAGAATATTTTTGTTTATTTTTTCTTTAAAATTTTCAACATAAATGCATTATCATTGTAAAGTAATTCAGTAATGGGTTAATTTATGGAGCCCCTCTTCTCCTATTCACCTCCACAGAAGTAATTACAGCTCAAGGTTAGTATATATGCTTCTAGACATTTTTCTATGTATTTACATATGTGAATGTACATGATAACTATTTTTATCATCAGAAAAAGAAAGCTATTTAATATAAAACAAAAAGAATTAAGGGAAGAAAAAGAAAGTTGGCCAGATATTTTAGCAAATTATACAACAACTGAAACATACACAGTGAAGTTGTTGCCCTTATTTCAAAATCATTTACCTCACCTTTTAATGACTCAAAAAAAATCTTATGGGAAAAATTCTAAATTTGGGGTGGTGGGCAAGATAAATTAATGAAGAGCTGAAATAAATGAAAAGGAAACTCTCTTCTGGCCTTTCCTTTATGTTAGAAAATGTTAACCACACACCAATTGATGATCTTTCATTAAAATTTTTAAGTATGTATGATTTGGAGAGTAAAAGCAATGTTTGCAATAGAAATAAACACAAGGGAAAAAACACCCTAGCAAAATAAGACAGCAGACCAACCCACGTTGAGTATCTCTGCCGCCAAGACGAGCTTCTGTTTGTTCCCTAAGTGCTGATGATAGGCAGGAAGGTGAGGGCCAGGATATTAAACGGCTCTAATCCCATTCTACTTTATGACTAGCTTGAGAAATGACCTCTAGCGAGATCTGGCCCTTGTTCTATCCAGCAACTAGATTTTTCTTACAGAAAATAAATTAAAAAGGTGTGACCTTGCTGAAGGCTTGCCGAGAAAATGAGGTACATCTTGTCACAAGCAGAGGAGCCTATTTGTTCAATTTGAAAGGCTGCCGCTTTGCTCTGATTAGAAGTTAAGATAAAGGCCGGGGATGAAAAGAGGAGAAACATTTCCAAGCGAGGAAATTAAAGAGCTACATTGGAGACTCTTTCAGCACTACAGTGGGCTTTTTGTGTGGGGTTTATCGGGCCCCATCAGCCACACCTTGTCCCTGTGCAAGAAGCTCCCTCTCCTCCGAACACACAAAAGACTGCCATGTAGGGAGAGGATGAGAAACCCCCTCTCTGATAGCCATCAGCAGCACCCACCCCCCTTCCCTGTAGGTCGCAGCAGTAGAAAGTGACCCACCCAAATTTGATGCACTGTGTGAAAAAGACTCAAAGTCATTTCATCACATCCACCAAAGGGGCCTAGTCCAGAAGCTTCCTACCTTCCCTGGCAATAAATGTATCACATTTTGGAGAATTTCTCCAAAATTTGCTAGAATAAATGGGCATTGGAATACCTTTGTGTCCATAAAAGTTTCAAGCCAACAGAAATTCCTGCCCAAAGCACCTGAAGCAAAGAAAGCTTTCAGCTCTTGTCATCATTTTATAGACATCTTTTACACACCAGCATGTCTTTCAACTTTTGAAGTAATAGCTTGTATGTAAAAGAAAGCGCTAAGAAAAAAATGCTGGGCTTTTCCACATGCTCTAAATTTACATCCAGTGTTCTATGCCCTGGTTCCTTCTATATACTAAGGTTCCAGAGAATGGCTAGGAAGGCCAGACTCCTTAACTAGAACTTGACGTCCTTGACTGTATGAAACCAACTCATCTTTCCAGTCTTATTGCTATGCATTCCCTTCCACCTTCCAATCCCAAACATGTTTTTCACTTTTCTACCTCCATGCTTTTACTCGAGCTCATAATGCTGCGAGAATTCCCTTCCTCAGCATATCTTTCTTTCTAACCCCTAGCTGTCTACACTGCCCTTTGTCTTGATTTGTTTTAAAGTTATCTTCTCAGTATCCATAGTCTACCTGTTTGGAAAAAATCCCACACCTTATAAACTTTGGTGGAAGAAAGGCATTCAACCCACTGTGAAATGTAAAAGAGCAAGATAGTCCCTCTTCCAGTTCTTGGCAATGGGCCTCTATCTGGATCTGGAGTTTTGCAGGAGCAAATCAAAGATGCACAACAGCTGAGAACCACTTTGAGTGTCCAGCAGGAGGGGTGAGATCCAGCAGCGCCACCTGGGAGAGTCCGGCAGGTGGGTTGCCCCAACCGGGTTGTTCCCTGGGATGACCTTGGCTGCGTTCCTCATTGTTGTTTAATAGATTTCCCTTGGTTCAGTCCCAGTTTTCAACTCTCTGTGAGTCAATATATTGTTTCTAATAAACTTCTTTTCTTCTAAAGTTAGCTACCGCCCATTTCTGTTGCTTGCAACCATGGATACACCCTTTTTTAAGGCACAGTTTTCCTATTGCCATATCCATATGGTTTTCTTAGGAGTATCCATTTATAATGCATCTCTTATTACTCTCTGCTCACCCAAACTTTGTCCTGTCATTTGACAGCTATTTATCGGGCATCTGTCAATCATGTACTAGGCCCTGTATTTGGTGCTAGGGATCAGAAGAGAGCCAAAAAACGTACATGATATTTTTCTGGGATATATGAAACATTTAAAACCCCAATATTAAGTTACTATAATGACAATTGAAGGAGAGTTAGGTACAATGGGAGCAAAATGAAAAGGAGAGAGAGAGCTGGCTGAAGCAGGCGAAGGGAGAAATGCTCAGGGAAGGGTGCCATGGGGAAGAATGAGTTTCTCTGTGAGCACTGAGCAAGAATAAGCCAGAAGGAGTGGAGGGGAATAGAGGGCACGGCTGGCTGAAGCAGGCAGCATATTGTCCAGACTCCGGGACTAGGATTTGAAAAAGGCCTGAGGTCAGAAGAAGAATGGGAAGACCGAGGACTTGGGAGCAGCTGAGTAAAAGGGAGCTCAGTGAGAGATGACACTAGGGAGGCAGGCAGGGCCTTGTTAGGTCTTGGGACAGCCCTGCCCACTGCCCAGATGGTGATGGCCACCCCATCCCTGGGAGGTGCCGGCTTATGCATTTTGTTACCCTGTCATCATAACTACCTTTGAGTTCATCAGAAAATTCATGCCAATTTTTCTTTCTGACACTGTGGCCCCCGTAACTAAACTACTATTGCCCCATGAGAGCGGGAACCATATCTTCCTGGTCTCTATCATCCCCCTAGAGCCTGCAGGAGTCCATTGTATGTTTGTGGAGTGGAGTTGACTGCCTTGCACTGACATTCCCTAGGAACAAAGACAGCAGTGTTCACGCTTCACCCATTTCTGCCTCCCCCATGAGCCCAGCATGGCTTCCCTTTCTTACTTAGCCAGCCCTCCAAGGTTTGGTTTATTGGAGTTTGCAATAATGTCCTTGAGGCAGAGCAAGATTCTCAAGTGCCTTCTTATCTATCAAGAATGCCTTAGCTTACTCCACTCAGGTTTCAGTGTTGAGTGTATAAACACTGAATTACTTGAGAATTTGTGACAGTGCACTAGGTTACATTTATGGAAATATGTGTAGCGATAATGGGGCCCAGTAATAAGGCTATGTATTGTAGAACAGACTGTATATCAGGTCCTGGCTAGAACATTTATCTGCACAAATGAGTTCATGTCTCTGGACCCTGTTTACCTATTTGAAATATACCTGGAAGAATGCAGTACCTCATCCCATCCAAAGATTTAGAGGAGACTGGTGTCTCATCTGAGTTTACATGGCAATGTCAAGATGATCTGGTCTAGTTTCTATTTCTTTACATAAAACTACTAAAAGAATTGGAGGGGGAGTTGACTCCTAGGCAACAGTAGAAGGGGTCAGCAAGTCTTGTGGCCAATAGTGTTGAGCACAGAAATATCTAATGTTCCATTTGAAGGTGGCTGCTCTTTTGTGATTCAAACACCCTCTGTCTCTTTTCTCAAACTTTAGCAAAGTCTTCTATGTGAGTTTATGTGAGTGGGTATTAATGTGGAAATCATGAAGTCTAAGTTCTAGGCCAGACATAGTGGCTCACACTTGTAATCCCAGTGCTTTGGGAAGCTAAGTTGGGAGGATCACTGAAGCCCAGGAGTTTGAGACTAGCCTGGGCAACATAGTGAGACATTTTCTCTACTAAAAATAAAAAATAAATAAAAATGAACATGAAAAAGAACTCTAAAGTCTATACTCTAAAGTATTTTGGGATACGTTCAGCACAGAAGTATGATGAGAGAATTCACGGAGTAGAACTAAGTAGAAACCAGACAAATGGAATGAAACAACAAACAAACAAACAAAATGAAACAAACCCTTAGCCACTCCCTACCTTCCAGAATCCCCTGAAAGATTAGGAGGGCCATGCAGGATCTTTCCATGCTTGGGACTGGGATCATGCCAATTGATTTTGGTTCTTAAGAGACAGAAAACTGGCCGGGCACGGTGGCTCACGCTTGTAATCCCAGCACTTTGGGAGGCCGAGGCGGGCGGATCACGAGGTCAGGAGATCGAGACCACTGTGAAACCCCGTCTCTACTAAAAATACAAAAAATTAGCTGGGTGTGGTGGCGGGCGCCTGTAGTCCCAGCTACTCGGAGAGGCTGCGGCAGGAGAATGGCGTGAACCCGGGAGGCGGAGCTTGCAGTGAGCCGAGATTGCGCCACTGCACTCTAGCCTGGGCGACAGAGCGAGACTCTGTCTCAAAAAAAAAAAAAAAAAAAAAAAAACAGAGACAGAAAACTTCAGCCGACATCTGGGTCAAAGTCAAATGCCACAGTTAGAGGAGGCGGTCCTTCTGGTCTTCTCTAACACAAACTTTCTGATCCAGTTTCTTCACAAACATTTAAACAATAATTGGCTAACATTTAAGTTTTGAGAACATCATTTTAAGAAAACAAGCCTCCCAGCACATTTTCCCCCTAAATACCCTAAATAAATTTGCCTCATAGTATGGCTTGTACAGCAAAATAATTTGTCTAGTGAATGAAGCCCCCATGTTGAAATATCAGCAAGATGATCTCTGGGCTTGGCTTTACTTTGTTTGTATTATTCAGCATTCTGAGAATGTTGGATGCTTGGTTGCCTGCAAGAACAAGGAGGAATCCTACCAATTACCAGGAAACCCAAATGTCAGAAATGCCTTGCTCTTCAGAACTGCTGGTAACAAGGGGGAGAATTACAGCACCCTCAGAATATTACTAAACATCGTTCAGAACAAATTACAGTATCCAACATTAACCGCTGCTGGCTAGGACAACAGACATAGGTTGCATTGGGAATATTTCCCAGACAGATTTTTAGAGTCCTTCAAGTTCACCTTCTATTAAATAAAGATCCAAAGAGTATTTGTAAGACACTTGGTATACCACACCATTTCATAACCAGCGTTTATAGTGTCACTGTGTCCCAATTTGTTTACCCTATCTGTATCTGTTAATATATTTTATGTGTGACTAAAGAACCAATTCTATTACCTTCTGCTTCTCCCTCTTGACAATAACTAATATCATTTTTAAGTGCTTATTAGGTGTCCAACAATATTCAGATCAGTCTGTAAACTTTATGCCTTTTACGCTTTATCTGTAATGTGTAATGATCCTATAAGCTTAGTACTGTTATTCCCCTAGTCTTACACATGAAGACAATGAAGTTAGTGAGATGAAGGGTCTACCCAAGGCCCAGGTCCTCTAGCTACGAAGAGAGACAGATAGGATCAGATCCAGAGCTTGAGCTTTTCACCATGGTCCTTAATTTTAACTACAGTCTGACACATTACTGTGCTGCTGGCATGAGTGAAATACAGTGTGGCTAAACCAGGTCCATGTCCAATGCCTCTGGACTTCTATTCAAACATGTTTCCACCTGTCATGGTCAACAAAACCAAGAAGCAGATCAGGATGGGATTTAATATCCCTGCCTCACCCTAGTTCACTCACCCCCTGCTCCTCCCCTTTCCTCCCTCATGTTTTGGTAAGATCAATGATAAAGAGATAGTGGTGAGTTAAAACTATAGGCATTGAGGCTGTGCATAGTGGATCATGTCTATCATGCCAGCATTTGGGGAGGCTGAGGTGGGAAGATCGCAAGAAGCCAGGAATCCAAGACCAGCCTGGGCAACATAACAAGATCCCATCTCTACCAAAGCAATGCAAAACTTAGCTGGGGATGGTGGCATTTGTCTATAATTCCAGCTACTCAGGAGGCTGAGGCAGGAGGATCACTTGATCCCAGGAGCTCAAGGTTACAGTGATCCTGGACAACAATGGGAGACCCTGTCTCTAAAAATTACAAACCTATAGGTATTGAGTAAAAGTTTGTTTCAGTATATATGCTATGTACATTACATGTACATTACAAAATTGAATAACACACAATGTTATAACTCTGGTTTACCTGATGAATATTTTATTATTTGAGGGAATAAAGAGTCATTGATCACAGACCCAGGGGAGCCATTTCAAAGGAGCAATTGTGAATGATTCTAGCAGTGGGCACCAAAGCCTGATTGGGGCACAAATACTGGATAAAACAAACCCTGGACTGTTATCTCGATCAATACAAACTCCAGGGATGGTGCTGGAAAAATCCATGAGTATGGGCCAATAAAGGACCCAAGAATACCAGAGACCAGAGAATAAGAAAGAACATTGAGAAAAATGTGACCCACGTTGGAGAGAAGCTGGAGGCCCACTCTCTGATAAAAAGAGTGTGGGAGCAGCTTCCCTGCTTCCATCCTTACAATAACTGTGTGCCAACTGCAGTCAGGTGGGAGCACAGACCTTCAGGTTCCTCTGATCTTGAACCCCAATCCCATGGCCTGTGGCAAATGTGCAGTGAAGTCTATGAGTGCCCCATTCCCTTCATTTCTCTTCCTCCACATGCCTGTGGCCGCACAAGCTGCTTCCCCATGTCAGCAGGAACTGGAGGCTCCACCAGCACCTTCACCAAGCATCATGGGAGTCCAGGAGTTTTACTGAAAATTTGGGGGTGGGGGTGTGCATGACAATTACGTTATCACCCACAATTTCTCATTAGATCCATGGTTTGACTTCTCCCTGGCTGCCCCCATGATAAATACCTTCTCCACCTCATTCAGAACCTTCCAGCTCTTCCTAGGGCCCTCCGAAGTCTCTGTTTCTAACCCAAGCACACATCCAGTATTTTCACTCCAAGGAAATTCTTCTGGCCCAAGATGAGACCTGATGAATAATGATTTCTCCATTTCATGACCTGGGCACAATCTGAGAATGAGTGGGCTGTAAGGAGCAGTGCAGGATGGGGTGGGGTGCTGTGATGAGGCCAAAGGAGTCTCTGAATCAATTCTTCTGTTTCCTTAGATTTCTACCTCCCCAAAGTGAGATTGTGCTTTTTTTTTTTTTTTTTTTGGAGATACGATCTTGCTCTGTTGCCCCGCACAGTGATAGGATCATGGCTCACTGCATGATCCTAGGCTCAAGCAATCCTCCCAACTCAGCCTCCCAAGTAGCTGGGACTACAGGTACATACCACCCTGCCCAGCTAATATTTTTTTAAAAAATTGTGGAGATAGGGTCTCCCTATGTTGCCCAGGCTAGTCTCAAACTCCTGGGCTCAAGGGATCCTCCTGCCTTGGCCTCCCAAAGTGCTGTGATTATAGGCATGAGCCACTGCACTTGGCCAGATTTTGCTTTTTAACTTGAGTTGGGCCTCTTACTATTTAGGTTTCTGAAAAACACCACCCAAAGTGAGAGGTTCAGAAAGTACCCCAACAAGCAATCCCTTGTCCCCCACTTCAAACACCTTACCTATGACCACTTCTCCCTTCAGAAGCCCATCTCTAAGGTGACCATAGGGCTGAGATCTGCCCAGAGCTGACACATTTGATGCATACTGGTCCTTAAATAGAACATATCAGGTACATAAGAGATCTCCCTTAGCCCACTGAAGTGTTGACCAAATTCATTTCTCTTGGACACTGGAGTTAGTGCCTTACCCCTTCATCAGCTGCTCTCACATGAAGAACTTCTCTGAGTAAGAAAGTTGTCCTTGCTCTTATTGAAAGATTGACTGAAAAGCAGCTAAGTTGTTTTCTATCCTCAGTAGTCCTTGTTGAAATTGAGTTGTAAATAACCAAAAGCTTGGAGAGGGAAAGGCAATGAAGTGAAAGAAGGGAAAAGAGAGGAGAGAAAGTCAGGAAGCTACCCTTTTTTGAGAACCTACTACGTGCCAGACACTAAAAAAATTAATTCTTAAAATTGATAGAAGCCCCTAGAAAATGGATTGGTGGTCTTTTTCCACTTGAGTTTTAATTAAGTGATTTTTCAGTTCCATACTTTGGTTTGCTATAAAAGGGCCTTTGCAACATTTTGTAATCATCCTCTTCTTTCTTAAGCTTTCCTTTCAAAACCAATTTTATATATTCTAATTGCAAACTCTAGTTCAAGTTCCTGAAACACTTTCTTATAATTATCACCAAACAAATGCAGTGATTTCACAAAGCCCAAACATGTGTCACATTAATTCTCACAACGAAAATACTTTCATTTTTCTTGGACTCCAAGCAAAATGGACCATAAGCAAAGTGTTTGATAAAATGACAGGTGGAATTCCATCCAATTAAGACATAAATATTTTTCCAGAGGCTAAACTCACTGCAAAATAGTAATCTTCACTCAACACATCTTTACATGTCTTTGGCAAAACACCTGTCTAAAACTGTTAACACTAAATATTTTGGGAGCTCTGTACTTCAAAGACATCCCTGAAAACGTCAAGCATTGTTAAAATGTTGAAGTAATTTTGGTTAAATGCTTCTGTGACAACTGTCGGACTTGATTTGTTTTAGCCGAATACATTCTGAATATTGCTTGGAATCTGTGAGTTGGTCATTTGCCAAAAGATGAGAAATGGGCTGAAGTCAAAAGAATTATATTCATCAAAGAAATGAAAAAAATGGTGGGAGTCTTTGTTTTTTTTAAAAAATGCAATTTATCCTCTAAGTTGGAAGCTTCAAAAGAACATTCTTACCAGTTGATAGCCTTTGTGGTAAAATGATAAAGCATACAGTAGAAGTTATTCTGATTCTTGGCCAAATTCATACATATAGAGTCACACCTATAGTTCCTTATGCAGAAAAAAGAACATTTTAAAGTAGCTTGATGAAAATAGGGATTAAGTAATACAAAACTGAGTGTTTTCCTAGGAACGTCTAGTTAGTTGGTTACCAAGTACTTATAGTTCATGGACTCACAGAAGAAATAATAGAAGTAAAAACATTAGAGAGCATCTAGTCCAACAATATCCTTTCTCCCTGCACTGCCTCCATTTTCAGATGGGTAAATTGAGGCCCAGAAACCCAAAACCAGCAATAGTTGGTTAACAGATGTGCCTACTGCAAAAAGCTTAAGTTTGGGCTGAAAGGAGGGTGTGAGGGAGACACTTACAGAACACATCAACAGATGGTAAAAATGCAGCATAAATGTGAAAGAGGTATAGTGAGATCAAAAATAAGAGGAACTAATGTTAATTGGGTAATCACGATGGGCCAGGCATTATGATAGATTATATGCGTTATCTCACTTAATTCCTGCAGTTACTTATGCACAAGGGTGCCATTATTATTCCCATATTATAAACAAAATCTCTAAGCAACTTGTTCAGGTTAGATAGCTAGCAATTGATAAATTCAAGACTTGGAATTGGTTCTGTGTGACTTCAAAATCATTGTTCTTAATCATTAACTCCCCTTCCAACGCTTGTGACTCCAACTTGTTTCTTTTCCTTAAATCCAAGTAGGCACCACAATAGCTGGAGAAATGTACGATGATTATAATGATTTGGAGTGTCCCGATCAGCAGCTGGTCACACCTAAGCCATTAAGTCTGGGGAAAATGTGTTATCCAAGCTAAGGGTATAATGACCATGGTCTGAAATTTTCCATGAAATTCTAAATCAAATATTCTGTCACATTGTCCCTATAAGAACCCTCATGCTTGATAGAGCAGGTGCTCAGAACTATTTTACAGAATGTTTCAGTCCTTGACTCAATCTAAGACTCTTGGAGCCAAGAATTATGCATATCCCTGGGCTGCCAGACCATTCACCCTGTATATTTTTATTGATTACCACTGACTCTAAGTCCTGCCCCCCTTAGACTTCAGCAAGAACAAAGCTGAACACAGAAGAGGTCAGTTATTTTCATTTTTTTGTCCAATAACAGGGCTTTTTCTTTTTTTCTTTATTTGACTGAGCTTTGCTCTTGTCGCCCAAGCTGGAATACAGTGGCATGATCTTGGCTCACTGCAACCTCTGCCTCCTGAGTTCAAGCAATTCTCCTGTCTCAGCCTCCTGAGTAGCTGGGATTACAGGTGCCCACTACCACGCCCAGCTAATTTTTGTATTTTTAGTAGAAATGGGGTTTCACCATGTTGGCCAGGCTGGTCCTGAACTCCTGACCTCAGGTAATCCACCCGCCTCAGCCTCCCAAAGTGTTGGGATTACAGGCACGAGCCTCTGCACCTGGCCACAACAGGGCTCTTTCTGTGGGAAGTGTCAGAAACCCAAGTCAACCTGGCAGAAGCAGAAAAGGGGAAATACCATCTCAGTGAACTGAAAACTCGAGGCAGGTCTGCTTTCAGCTATGTCTGAATTCAAGGACTAAAATAGGATCATCAACAGGACTTTATCCCACCCCCTTTCATTTCTCAGCTCTGTTTGTCTCTTTTGTTGGTGGCGGTCTTGAGTGGAACCTCTCCACGTAGGAGCCAGGTGACTCTGCCTCCTCCCCAGCAGTTCCAGGCTCACATCACTCTTGTTACCAGCATTTCCAACACAAAGAGATTTTCTCTTTCTCAATTTTTCCAACAAGAGCCCTAGGTTGTATCTCTTAGGATTAGCTTTGTCATGTGCCTACCAATGAACCGATCCCTGGGGTCTGAGATTGCGGGGGCGTGCTGGTTGGCCAGGCCTGCTCATATATCCACCCCTAAGGTGTGAGGCCATGGGTCCTTGTCTGATCACGTGATTAAGAGTAGGAAAAGGCTGATTCCCCAGAGAGAAATCTGGGACTTATTACCGGAAGTGGGAGGAACCAACATCCCTCAAACAGACGAAATCAACGGATGTTCGCAGCACCTTCTGTCTCTGGGACACTGCCGTCTAGGACAGGAAGGAGGGACTAGAGTGTATCTAGACTAGGTACAAAAAAGCTGAAAAGGGAAGGGGTTTGGGAAAGTAGAGGCAGCATGGTTCTCAAACTTCAGCTGCAAAAGAATCACCTGGGGAGCTTTGATAGAAGTGCAGGTTCCCGGTCTCTATTCCCAGACATTTTAATTCAGCAGATCTGGGGTATGAGAATTTGCATTTTCAACGAGTTCCTCTAAATGATTGTGATGCCAGTGGAGGCCTGAGCACTCTATTTCAAGAGACATTGGCTTAGTTCTTAGGAAGATAGGCCAGTTACTGAGTATTAAATGAGTTTCACTAAATCCCAAATAATAGCCAGAGGGAGTCTAAAACACACACAATGAATTTTGACATTGGCTTTTCTGAATTTCTCTTGCTCAGTACCTGCACCTCTTACTACCTCTTGGGTAGTGCAGGCACATAATAAACACTTCTGGGAGAAGAAGATCTTCATCAAGCCACCTTGCGGAGGACTAGTTTGTTGACCAAATAACAGGAAGATATATGGGACTTACAAAGAGCTTTGAATGCCAGCTCAGAAACTCTGTGTAGCTTGGTAGCAAATGCACAGCCTGATAATGGGAATATCATATTTCAATGAAAGAAACAGGAATCTAACACCTTAACAAAAGGAAAAGAGGCTGGGCTTGTTGGCTCATGTCTGTAATCCCAGCACTTTGGGAGGCTGAGGCAGGTGAATTGTTTGAGCCCAGGAGTTCGAGACCAGTCAAGGCAACATAATGAGAGCTCGTCTCTACAAAAAATACAAAAAGCTAGCCAGGCATGGTGGCACCTGCGTCTGGTCCCAGCTACTTGAGAGGATGAGGTGGGAGGGTTGCTTAAGCCCAGGAGCTCGAGGCTGCAGTGAACAAAGATGGCACCACTGCACTCCAGCCTGGGTGACAGAGTAAGACTCTGTCTCAAAAAAAAAGAAAAAAGAAAGAAATTAAAAGGAAGGAAAACATCTCCAATCTCCACATTTAGGAAAATAATTGTATTAACAAAGTAGAAAAGTAGAAACATGGTATTGTAATTTGAATCTTCTCTCTTCTCCGCTCCTCCCCTTCTCTTCTTTTTAAGTGCACCTTTGGTATATATCCAAGCAGGGAGCTATTACGGAAGCCAAAACTCATTTGAAAGTGCTCCCCACAAGGGTGACAGGGCAGGAATCCCACCCAGGAAAGGTCAACCTAACCAGGTCCCAGGAGAGCCTGCTGCTTGAAACCTGAACCATCCTAAGCGCTATCACTTCAAGGCCCAGAGACCTAAGAGGATTAAGGTAAGTGTCCCTCCTAAAAGCCTGAAGAAACAAAGCTTAGTTTTTAGCATCACAAAGGAACACACAATTATATACGTTCTGAAGGAGGGGAGATAGGTTAAGACTTTTGGAGTGGGGGTGGGGGTGAGGAGGATGCTGGACAGAAAAAGCAGATCATCCCTAAGCCAGGGAGAGAACATTCCTGCAAGATTATCCACTGTTTACAAAGAAGTAGACTGTAACTGAGATTTACGCAAAAGGAACAAAGAAGACATGTACAGGGGAACCTTTTAGCTTAATTTACTAAGTGTGCATTTGTGATTGAACAAAACTGTGGACTTTTCCCCCCTCACTGTATAACAAGGGTTGTGAGGATTCTTAGGATAGTGAATACTAAAGTCAATACAGTTGTTCCTTGATATCCGTGGGGAATTGGTTCCAGGACCTTCTTTGGAATATCAAAATCCACGGATGCCCAAGTCCTCTATATAAAATGGAGTAGCATTTGCATATAAACTATGAGCATTCTTCTGTCTACTTTTACCGTCCCTAGATTACTTGTAATTCTTACTACAAAGTAAATGCTGTGTAAATGGCCATTATACTGTATTGCTTAGGGAACAATAACAGAAAGAAATGTCTATATGTTCAGTACAGAAACAACCTTTTTCCCAAATATTTTTGAGCTTCAGTTGGTTGAATCCACGGATGTAGAACCCATGGATACAGAGGGTTGACTGGACCGCAAGGGAAACTTGGTCATTTTCCAGATGACAAAACAAACATTTAAAAATAACTTCAGGCTGGGTGCGGTGGCTCACGCCTGTAATCCCAACACTTTGGGAGGCTGAGGCGGGCAGATCACCTGAGGTTGGGAGATCAAGACCAGCCTAAACAACATGGAAAAACCCTGTCTCTACTAAAAAGAGGAAAAATACAAAATTAGCTGGGTGTGGTGGTGCATGCCTGTAATCCCAGCTACTTGGGAGGCTGAGGCAGGAGAAACACTTGAACCCAGGAGGCGGAGGTTGTGGTGAGCTGAGATCACACCATTGCATTCCAGCCTGGGCAGCAAGAGCGAAACTCTGCCTCAATAAATAAATAAATAAATAAATAACTTCAAAGATACTTTACTATGTGTTCTACGGTGGGGTAAATTTACTTAACCCCCCAACAAGCCTCGGTTTATAAAGAAATTTGACTGAATTAGTAATTAAAAATTTAAAAACATTTTAAAGAAGTGTGACTGAATTACTAATTAAAAATTTAAAAACATTTTGAAGGGTGTGAACCCATTTGAAAATCTTAAGGAATCTATGAACTTCAGAAGAATGCAAGTATATGCAAAATTGTGCATGTAACTCACTTATTTCATTGGAAAGACATTCCCTTCATACAGTCATAAAAGAAGATCAATTTTCATAAAACATTTTGTGCCTTTCACTCTTTTTTTCCCAGACAAAAATGAATGACCACTTTCCCTGCCCTCAAAAGTAAGCAAATACAGATTGCACAAATAATGCAAAAACTAAGCTTTAACTCTGCTCAAAAGTACATTTCCAGGCCAGGCGCGGTGGCTCACGCTTGTAATACCAGCACTTTGGGAGGCCGAGGGGGGCAGATCACGAGGTCAGGAGATCGAGATCACGGTGAAACCGCGTCTCTACTAAAAATACAAAAAAAATTAGCCGGGCGTGGTGGCGGGCGCCTGTAGTCCCAGCTACTCGGAGAGGCTGAGGCAGGAGAATGGCGTGAACACGGGAGGCGGAGCTTGCAGTGAGCCGAGATTGCGCCACTGCACTCCAGCCTGGGCAACAAGAGCGAGACTCTGTCTCAAAAAAAAAAAAAAAAAAAGTACATTTCCAATAATGACTTCTACCTACCCCTGAACTGACAAGGATTTGCCACTGTCAAGTGTACCAGTGAGGTCATTCCACCAGCACTGACCAGGTTCCACTCCGTAATTCCTCTGTCCCCAAAGGTACATGTTAGCATTTCTGAGCAAAGAAAGGGTGGCCTTTTAGAGCCCATTTGATGCGGGCAGCATCTCCTCCCTAATTAGAGTTGTTATTAAAGTAATGGTAGATCTTACAATGGATTGTATTTTAAAACCAAGGAAATGTGGCTTCACCACTGGGCCCCTCATCCGGAAAAAAAATATAAAAGCCAAAGGGCTTAAAGCTTCTTTTTTTTTTTTTCTTTTGGCAACAGCTTCCATAATAGGGGTGGCAGGATCTTGCATTAGATTTATTTCATTCATTTGGTAAAAATATGGTAAGAATGCCAAGAGATAAAGAAATTCACCCTAATCGTTTTGAGAATAGACGCTTATCTTCTTCGCCAAGGTCAATCAAGCACATTAAGACTTGCTCCTAGAAACTAGGGAACTTTAAAATGTTAGGGAAAGTCTTCGCAGTCAGTTTTTGTTTTCTGACAAGACTCTGGAACAGTGGTGACTCAGGACCCTGGCTCTGACATAGAGACTCTTCCCTGCAGAGGACTAGACACCTGTCAGCATTGTTGGCAGACTGTTTTGACACTAGTGGAACTGCCTGGACAAAGCAGCAAGTTAGGATCTTGAGCTTCTTTATATACCAAGCAGCAAAAGCAGATCAGATGTCAGGCTTTTCAGGTGCATGGTGTGTTAGGTTGGGTTTCTCCTGAAACAGTTCCTGACATGAGGAGTTGAGTGCAAGTAGTTTATTTTGGAGATGATCCCAGGAAGCACCTGTAGAGGAGTGGGGAAGTGAGTCAGGGAATGGAAAGAAGACAGTAAAGAGTGCTTTACCAAACAGGTTGCTACTGCAGGCTACGTGGGCTCAGTTCTGCTGGAAAATCCTGGGAGAGACATGCTTTTGAGTTGTCCCTAGCAAAGGATGAGAGGAAGCTCTGGTGCTTAAACATCAACTCCCATCCATCACTGGTTAAGGGCTGCCTCCCTGGAGATATTACCTTTTCCAGCATTTTGGGTCTGCCTGGTGCATGGGCTGAGCCTACTGCAGGACCTGGGAAATATTCTCTGCAAGAAGCCATCAGAATGCTGGGGATAGCGAGAACCAAGGAAATCTGGGCAGGGCAAGGGCAGAGGCTGCGCTACACAGATACTGTAAATTTTCTTCCAGGCAACATTTTTACTGTTTTCAAGAGGCCATTGCAGTTTGCAAAAAGAGGTTCACAAGCAAGGAGTTTTCTTTGTTAATATCATCCTCTATATACTGGACAAAAACAGGGGGCTATACAGAGGACATCTTGAATCTCTTCCAGTTGTTTGCTGAAGGAACACAGAATGACTGGGAATTCCTTCATGATCTGCTTCAAAATAGTAGAAAACAGATTGGTGATTCTTCAGTAGGGATTTCTCTTAACCAGGGTAGTTCTACAACTTTATTTCTCTTCCCAAACCACACCTTAGGGCAACCATTTCCAAGGCACATGGCTTCAACAAGGCTGCCTCAACTGTGTGGGTGATTTCATCAATGCTGGGATAAGGAATCCCATAGAACGCTTTGAAAAGAGACAGGTTTTGCATGGGTACAATGTAACTTTAGGTAAAGTTCCAGCATTTTTAGAACAAGTCTACTTTTCACATAACACCATTTGATCTAGAAGATTCTCAAGGTGGACAGATGGAAAATGCTCTTTTAACTCTATTGACTTCATACTTCCATTGACCCAAACCTCGCCTCACAATAAGCATGGTTTTTTACTACGTCCTGCCACATCTAGTTCTGCAAGCAAAATGGTTTCATTTTATTTTTTTCTTTAACATTTTCCAATTTAAGTATGACCCAATGCAATCAAAGACAGATGAAAAAAGTAAAAACATTCAAGGATCTTCTCAAATCCTATCAATGGGAGAAATAGTCTCAACGATCATAATCCACACGTTACTGTGATGATGTGAATGATTGTTTAGCACGTATTTCCTTCCCTCATTCTTGAGTTCTAGGCACTGCACGTTTCGCACCCCACTGATCTTGGGCTAGACCATGTGACCTGCTTTGATGAGTAGAAGATTGGTGGACATGAGACTAGCAGAAACCTTATGTGTCTCTTGTGCATCCTGGCTTGGCCTTTGTGCTTTTGCCTTGCGTGATGAGGTTGGGGGTAGCCATTAGTCCAAGAAGGATGTGGGGAGCAGATCTGACTCCAACCCACAAGGCAAGTTGCAACCAAACCACAAACGCATGGGTGACAAACCAATGTGTGTTATTTTAAGACACTGAGTTTTGGAGTGCCTTGTTATGTAGCGCTACTGCAGCAATACTAACATACTACTTTATCGTGTAAAGTAACATCCTTTATCACTCACATTTTCTTGGAGTAAAAAATCTTAATATTGTTGATGTAAAACATTTTTAACCCCCCAAAAATCAAATTTTGAAAAATAACAGGAAGGGCATTAAAGAAAAAAATATTTTTTTTTAGTGTGTTTTATTCTCTTTTCTGCCTCAAACATATGATCTATGAGAGCTAGCCTGCCATTCTACTTTTCTTCATTTTTGTGGTTGGCTCTAATTAATAGTCCATGACAACATCATTCCCGCAGCGGACATCTTTTGATATGAACTTTTTCATCAAGTTCCATCTCATTGTAGTTATAACCTTACAACTTCTCACTCTGCCACAGTTTAATTTGTAATCAAAATTATGAATTAATGAAATAGCACAAGGCTTGTTTTAATAGGGTGATTTGTTTGTTTGTTTTAAAAATTATACCAATTTGCCATTTTACCAAATTCACATTTTTTAAATGAAAGCTACATCTTTACTATCACAATTGAAATGAGACACCTTCTGAACTTGTTGCATACAATTATACCACAACAAAAGGAAGCCGAGGCCATTTCACTTTCCACAAGGTTGTAATTATTCTTTAACTATTGGAATACAACATCCCTTAGGAGCTAATTATCGAAAAGCTCTCATCACACATAGGAAACACACAAACAAATCCTTCAAGCACAAAATAAATGTTCAACATTAAAGAGCAGCATCCAGGAAGTCATACCAATCAGTTGGTTCAGCTAATTACGAATCTGATTTTTGGAGTAGTTGCATTAGATTATTATGGCGCCTATTCATAACATGAAAAGCACAGCCTTTGACTGACTTTAATGAAGATCTAGCTGCAAGAAAAAATGTACTAAGAACCATAATACAAAATTTACATTGCAACAAAACCTGGGAGAAATGTGGTAGACATTTTTAAATAGGAAATATCTCAATTATCACATAATATATATATTTAATATAGCTTTCTGGGTAGGTCATATTGGAACGCAAAGTGATGTATTCTATTCATTTCATTTCATGTGAGCCATGCAGTATTGCTTAAGCCCAGTTCAGATTTCTCAAATGTGAATTACCAAATGCTTTTTTTTTTTTTTTTTGAGGCAGAGTCTCGCTCTGTCGCCCAGGCTGGAGTGCAGTGGTGTGATCTCAGCTCACTGCAACCTCCGCCTCCCAGGTTCACACCATTCTCCTGCCTCAGCCTCCCTAGTAGCTGGGACTACAGGCGCCTGCCACCACACCCAGCTAATTTTTGTATTTTTAGTAGAGACCGGGTTTCACCATGTTAGCCAGGATGGCCTTGATCTCCTGACCTCGTGATCTGCCCGCCTCAGCCTCCCAAAGTGCTGGGATTGCAGGCGTGAGCCACCACGTCCACCCCCAAATGCTTTTTTGAATCAAATGAGATTTGCATTAAATAAATATAGCATATTAAAGATTATCATGTCAATTATATTTTACAGGAATCAAAGTCAAAGTTATATACCTAGTATAGTGACTGTCCTACCCATTCTTAAATAATATTATTTCTATATCAGCATATTCAAATCAATCTTACATTTTAAATGGTTATAAAACTAATAAACACTCATATACTGTTGTGGGGAATGCATATTGCCACAATGTGTTCAGATAGCAATTGGTCAATAGATAGTAAAAAAAATTGTTTTAAGTATACTCTTTGACCTAACCATTTACTTTCTAAGATTTTTTATCTTGCATGTATACTTATACTGTATTAGTGCTTAAGAACAATGACTAAGAATGTTCATGAAAACACTGGAAGAGTAGAAAGAATTGGAAATAATATATAAATAAATAAGCAAATTACCAATTAATGGGGGTTGTTTTATAATAAATCTATACCACAGAATACTAGGCAGCTACTAAAGACAGAAAGAGAGAGAGAGAGACTTACATGCACCATTATGCAAAGATGTCCAAGATATATTAAATACAAACAAAAAGTAAGTTATGTATGTTATGTATGGAGTGATCCCATTGTTGTAACCTAAAAAGATATGCACATACATCTCAAATAAGTGTATGCAGAAATATTTTCCACTGATATGTATGTGTATACATATAAATGTGTTCAAGCATGGGTGGATAGATTAGATAGATATAAGATAGATGATAGATGATAGATTGATAGATAGATAGATAGATAGATAGATGATAGATAGATAAACTTTCTAGAAGGATACACAAGAAACTATCAGCAGCTTTTTCTTCTTTAGAGGAGTGGTGCTATTGTAACAGGAAAGCAGCCATCTGTGAACTTACGAGCATCAATGCATTCCCACACAACTTTAATGGAAAAAGGCCCAGGGTGTGACCTAATAATCTAATTCCATTTCCACGGCTTTATGTACCATCTACATGCTAATGACTCCCAAGTTTCCATCTCCAACCCCAATCATACCTCTGACTACCATACTTGCATTTTACCCAGCAGTCAATATTTTCACCTGGATGCTGTGGACCAAGCATCCAAGTGAAGATGTTGACTGCCAGGTAGATTGCAAGTGTGGCTTTCTAATGTCAGTGACACCTTTCTCTTGTACAGTTTCTTCTACCTCTAGTTTTTCAAAGACCTGAAACTGTACAAGAAAGGTGTCACAAGAAAGGTAAAAGATAACAACATCAGAAGTTCATGTGCTTACTTCCATGGTGTACTTATCTCTGAGAAGTGGCTACCTGGCCAAGGACTAGCTTTTCCACCTCCTGACTCCCTTGCATCTAAGTGGGGTTATGCTGTTTTTTGCCTGTGTGCCTTTCCCATTTTCTTTTTACCATTTGTCAGTGCAATATATCCTAGAGGAGGATGGAGCTACAAGATGGAAAGTGCCTGCAACCTTGAGTCACCATATAGAAGTCCTCTCATTGCACATGAACACCTGCTTTGGTCTCTTGCATGAGTGAGAAAGAAGCTTGTTTTATGCTATGGAAATATGGGAATTTATGTTGCAGTAGCTAGTATCACCCTAACTAATACATGTGTCTAACAGCAGCCAAAATTTAATGCATCCAAAATGGAAACTCTTCATTTTTACTTTCTATGCTCCTTTGTCAGCATGCCTGTCTCAGAAAAAGGCACCTTTATTTACCTATTTTCAAGTCACAAACTTAATGTGGTCTTTGACTTTTCTCTTTCTGTCAGAGGAAATATAATCCATCAGCAAATACCTTAAAAATAGACCCCAAATTATATTAGTCCGTTTTCACACTGCTATAAAGATACTACCTGAGACTGAAATATTTATGAAGAAAAGAGGTTTAATTAACTCACAGATTTACATGGCTGGGGATGTCTCAGGAAACTTACAGTCATGGTGGGAAGCGAAGGGGAAGCAAGGTATGTCTTACATGGTGGCTGGAGAGAGAGAGAGAGAGAAAGAGAGAGAGAGAGAGAGAAGGGGGAACTGTCAAACACTTTTAAAACCATCAACTCTCATGAGAATTCTTTCACTATCACGAGAACAGCATGGGGGATATGATTCCCATGATCCAATCACCTCCCACCAGGTCTCTCCCTAACACCTGGGAATTACAATTTAAGATGAAATTTGGGTGGGGACACAGAGCCAAACTATATCACAAATATATGATCATTTTCTTGGCTCCACAGCTAACACCCTAATCAATATTACCACCGTTGATCCCCTGGGCTATGGTAATAGCTCTTCTAACTGATCTCCCAATTTCTACTAGACCTTTCTCCCTCCCTGTCTGTTTTTCACATCAACATCAGTGTAATCTTTTTAATACATAAATCAGATTATACTACTTCTTTAGACAAAATTCATACTGAAATGCTCGTTCAAAGCCATACATGAACTGCTCCACAACTCTCTCTCCAAATTTATATTATATTTTAGAAAATCTGATACGTTTGTATGGATGGTTAATAATTTTCTGAGATTAGGGTGGGAGCTAATTTGAGTCCCTCTCCCCAACAGTTTGGCCTAAAATGTGATGAGTTGTTCAGATCTACAAATGGAAATCTTTTTAAGCTCAGGAAATTTATCTCCAATTATTCTTTGATTAATGCTTTTGTTCTAGGTTTGCTTATTTCTTCCTCAGAAATTTGTATAATCCTTAGATTGGACCTGCATAGCTGTTTTCTAAAGTGCCTCATTGTTTTAATCTCTTGGTCCTGATAGAACTATTCAAGTTTGTTCTTCATTTCATTCATTCAATCTTCTTGTTCTCGTTTTGCCATTTCTTGCCTCCAATGTAGATTTAAATTTTGTCTTGCATTTTAAACTTGTTTATAATTCTTGCCTCTCTCCCACTGTATGAGATTCTGTTGTCAATGTGTATCTGCTTTATATACAGAAAAGAAAGACACTGTAGAAGAGGTTCACTGACGTTAGAAAGCCAGCTCCTTCTTCAAAAAGATGATGTTCTTTTTTAGCATTATATCGAGAATGCTCAATAACTTTCTAATTTTATGTTTCCTGCAGTAAATCATTTTCAGAGCATTTGCTGTTGGACACACTGCTTCAAAGAAAGGTCACTAGCATTAGGGTCTTCAGGATAAATATTCTTTGGTAGATTTTTATTTGTGATATTCTTTTCCTCTGTTTATTCTTCCTTGAGTGAGGAGAACTCTATCTGTACCTAGGGTCTGCCATCAGACACACTGCCTCAAAGAGCAGCTCTCATGTGATAGGGAAAGATGCTCAGGTCTCTATGGGATACAGGGCTTGCCTTTGGGAACAGAGGAAGAGGGTAAGGATAGGGTAAATCATGTGCCTAATTATATTTTTTTCTGATAGCTTAACATAGATGGGCCACTGACTGTGTTTCTCAATCCAATTCTATCAGTTTTGTAGCCAGTCCTCCTAGATTCGTAATTTTTATTTATAAAGAATCTGACTTTTGTTTTTCATTATATCGTCCATCAAATATTTCTTCTGCAGTTTCTCATTACCCAAGAAGTATTTCCTAGATGAATCTGGACTTTACTTGAGTGACTGACCACTGGTATATATCTACTTTCTATGACAGATGATGGACCTTACCAAAGATTCTACTTATTGTTAATTACCAGGCAGTAAATATTACTGTAAATTAGGAGCTTTGTGAAAATGGATATTGATTTCAACTCGCAGCCCCTTCTACCTCCTGTTTTTCAAAGACCTGAAACTGTACAAGAAAAGGTGTCACTGGCATTAGAAAGCCAGCAATTTATTCTAAACTATATCTGGTTCTCTAGTAATCTCAATGTGAATTTCCAGCTAGTTACATTTTCACACTTTTAATGACAGTCTCCTGTCCAGTATCCCACACACATTTACTATCTGCTATGTGCTAGAATTATGCTAAGAAGTACTTGGCATATAGAGATGAAAGACAGATTCCAAGATCTCACAGTCCAGGGAGCCCAAGATGATAAATAATCATGCATGAAGGGACCAAAGCTGTGACACAGGTGGTCTGAAGGGCATCTTGACCTCATACCCTTCTCCTGCTATGCTTCTGTCTCTCTCCCCTTGCTCCTCGACCAAATTTCTTACAAATGGTACTCACTCTGTCGACTTCCCCGCCTCCATTCATTCCCCAGTCAATTGCAAACTGGCTTCTTTCCCCACCACTCCACTGTGGGCAACTTCAGCAAGATCTCCAAGGATCTCCTGGCCAACCACTTCAGCTGATGCTTTTTAACTCTCACTCCTTTGACCTGGTAGAGCACAGGCCCCACAATCCTCTTAAATTCAACTTGTAAAACTGAACTAATCTTATTTCCCTGCCTCACCCTTGGCCACTCTATCCCCAGCCCCACCATGTCTGCACTTCCTTCTGTGTCCCTATTTCATGGCTGAAATGACAGCTGCCTCAGTTGCTCAAGCCAGAGACCTTGACTTTATCCCTGACTTCACCCTTTTCCTCACCATGCCCCATCCCCATCCAATCCATCATCAAGGCTTGATTCTATGGCCTCGGTGTCTCTTGACTCTGTCTCCTCCTCCCTATTTCCATAGTCTTATTCAATTCAGGCCATTTTCACCTGTCCCTGGGTAAGTTCTGCAGCCTCTTTGTTGTCACCTTGCTGCCTGTGCTAGATGTCTCAGGTCCATCACTTACCCAGGGACCAAAATGATCCATCTAAAACACAAAGGGGCCCACATCACTCCTTTATTTAATACCAATCAATGGCTCCCCATGACCTACCAGATGAACCCAAACTCCAGCAAGGCTCATAAGTCCTCCGTGATTTGGTTCAACCTCTCTCTGAGCCTCATTTCTTGCGACACCCTGTCTCATCTCAATGTTCTAACACAGAGGTGTTTGCTGAGCCTCGCATATGGTCAGGTTGTTTTTTGCATGTGTTATCCTCTCTGCCTGAAATTTCCCTACCTTCTTTCACTGCTCCGCTACTCTTTAAACACACACACACACATGCACACACACACACACATGCACACACACATATTCTCTCTGTGTGTGTGTCTCTGTCTCTCTCCTCTCTCTCTCTTTGCCTCTCTTCTCTCTCTCTTTCTCTCTCTTGCATGTACACACACACACACACACACACTCACACTCATATAATCAAGCACAGAATGGCTTGGCCAACTGATACTAATCATTGAATATAAACTACTTACATTTCTCTAAAGAATCTGTCTCTCTCTATCACTGCCAAGACATTGCTTACTCTGGTTCCCATTCCTAAAACTAATACTGCCAGCCCCTGTCATATTCCCAATTAACTCAGTTTCTCAGGATGATTCTTAGATCTTTCAAGGGACAGCTGATAAGGCCACCCCACCTTGAGCTCCCAAAGCACAGTTGTCACCCTCTGTGGCACTTGCCTTTTGACTAATGTCTCCCTCATTCAGGATGACAAGCTATCCTGGTGTGCCTGGAACTGTCCTGGTTTCAGTACCACGAGTCCCATGTCCTGAGAAACCCTTTAGTCCCAGTCAAACCAGGATGGTTGGTCACTTTTACTCCTGAGACTCTAAGCTCATTGAGGGCAGGGATTGAGCATAAGACCTAGCACACAACAGATGAGAACTGAATTGAATTAAATAAAAGAAAAGAGAGAAGTGTGCCAGTATACTTGGGCATGGAAGTCTCCATTTGGTTCTTGGTCATGTAAACATTTTTAATATTATCAAAACATTATGTATTAAGATGGAAAATTTCCCAAATACAGTTAGTCAAATACATACTGTGAATTCATAAAAACACGGGAAAGACGCATTTATGTCATAAGCGTTTATTAACTATTGTGTGCTGGGTATAGTGTGATGTTTGGGAATGGGGGTACAGGATGAGTCAGACATTGACTCCTCCCAAGGGAACCTACAGCTTAAAAGGAGCAAGAAAGCATGTACCTAAGCAATCTTACCGTACCAGGCCCAAACAAAGAAAATTATGGCAATAAAACCCAGGTAACATGTCTAGGGTTACCAAGAAAAGGCTTTAGGGAGGAGGTGATGTTTGGGTTATGGTTTAGGCACAGAGATGAGAAAGAGCTCAGAGTGAAAAAAGACTATGATCAAAGTTTTCCCCGAGGTAGGAGAGCTTGCCTGGGTATGGATAATAACGAGTATTTGGATGTGGCTTGAGAACAGAGATGTAATAGATGACCATAAGCTCAGTGAGTTAAAGTACCACTCATTGACCGGGAGCGGTGGCTCATGTCTATAATCTCAGCACGTTGGGAGGCCGAGGTGGGAAGAACGCTTGAACCCAGGAGTTTGAAACCAGTCTGGCCAACCTAGCAAGACTCCATCTCTACAAAAAATTAAAAAATTAGCTCGGTGTGGTGGAATGCACTTGTAGTCCCAGCTACTTGGAAGGCTTAGTTGGGAGGGTTGCTTAAGCCCAAGAGGTCAATACTGCAGTGAGTCGTGATCGTGCCCCTGCACTTCAGCCTGGGTGACAGAGCCAGACCCTGTCTCAAAAAAGAAAAAAAGATACCACTTATTGATTATCTCACAGTTTCCATGGGTCAGATGTCTGCATTTAGACTAGCTGGAGTCTCTGCTCAGGGTCTCATGAGGCTGACATCAAGGTGTTGGCCAGACTGTGCTTCTTTGTGGAGCTTCTCTTCCAAGCTCCTGTGTTTGTGGGCAGATTTCATTTCCTTGCTGTTGTACAGTTGAGTTTCCTGATTTCTCATTAGCTGTTGGCCGGGGACCACACTCAGCTCCTAGAGACCACCCTCAGGTCTTTGCCTTATAGCCCCCTCCATAAGCCCTCTCACAATAGGGCAGCTGAGGTCTTCAAGCCAGCAAGATAATCTCTCTAACTTCAAGAAGGACACAATCCCTCTTTTTAAAGTCTCACTTAATTGGATCAGGCCCACCTAGAAAAACTCCGTTTTGATTGATTCCAAGTCAACTCATTAGTAACCTAATCATATTCATATTTCCCTCCTACACTCAAACTTCAGGGACTATCCAGGATTTATATAGTAGGGGTCAGGAATCTTGGGAACCAAACTAAAACTTTGCCTATTGCAAAGGGCGATAAATGGATTAGAGGGATGTTAGTCCTGGGATGTGAAAGTGTCAGGTGGTGGAGAATCTTGATTCCTCCACCAAGGAGCTAAGGAGTTTGGAGAGTGGGGATTCTGGAGTCGAGTAGTGGTACAAAGAGAAGGAGAACCAAAGAAAATGGTGGTAACCTCCTCTGAACTCTATAAATACTTGGGTAAAGTTATTTCCCTGGCATATTAAAAATTGAAAAGTTGGCCGGGCGCGGTGGCTCACGCTTGTAATCCCAGCACTTTGGGAGGCCGAGGCGGGTGGATCACGAGGTCAGGAGATCGAGATCATGGTGAAACCCCGTCTCTACTAAAAATACAGAAAATTAGCCGGGCATGGTGGCGGGCGCCTGTAGTCCCAGCTACTCGGAGAGGCTGAGGCAGGAGAATGGCGTGAACCCGGGAGGCGGAGCTTGCAGTGAGCCGAGATCGTGCCACTGCACTCCAGCCTGGGCGACAGAGCGAGACTCCGTCTCAAAAAAAAAAATTGAAAAGTTTTAGAGCAAGGGTGGCAACTGGGTTGCATTAAGTAACAGTCACTGATCAAGTAATAGTGGTTGCCTGAGGGCTGTATCCAGAGGGCTTTGAGGCCATGCCTGGGTGTAGAGGGTAACAGTGCTAGGATCTATTTGCAGTGTCTGCTAGGGTGAGGATGGTGATGAGTGGTAGCACCAGAGTCGAGGACCAGTCGTCCTGGCAGTTGAGAGAATCATTTCAGACCTCGTACCTCTGCAGAGGAAAATAACAAGTCTATTTTCAAGGATCCTGTGGTTTAATCTATCATCTTACATAGCAGATCAAAATAGCAAACATTAAGATCTTCAAGCCTTTTTCAAATGTCAGGAGCTAGAACAAAATACAAATAAATTAATCCACTGGGAGCTTTTTCTATTTGTTCCTCTCTCACAGTAAAAACACAGCTCCAAAATTTAGAAATTTCTCATAATTCCTTGTAGTCACAAAACGACAGATCTGCTAAGCAAAGAATTCAAATGGACTTGCTTTGGACTTTGGTGATGCATTCCATGGCTGCATGGCCACACATGTAAGGAGGTGGAAATAAAGCTAATCCTCTAATAATAGGTCTGGGTCCCAGAGAGAAGTACAAATGCGGGGCCATGTGTGTGTATAGCGAGCGGAAAGACACGCACACACCTGTACCACCCCACTGCTTGGGCTATTCCACCATCTCCCATAGGTTTTAGGAGCAGCTTTATGTCTTCTGACTCAAATTCAAGGGCAAAACCTCAATAAACAGCAAAAGCATTGCCTTCTCTATGACCCAAAGGTCTGCCTTAGGTACTTGTTAAAACTCAGAAGAGAGTACTTGAGACAGTAGGCTTTAGATCTTGGGAGCCCTAAGTGATTTTTGGCTTAACCTAAAGGTGAGGTGATAGAGTGTATTACTGTTTGGCAGATACTCCTTCTGCCTCTCATTTCCCTTACATCCTGGGAAGGAATGCTCTTCCCCCATCTGTTGATACTCGGCTTGGCCATACTGCCCATGGCCTCATGGTGGGTCAGGTGTACCTCCTAGCCTGTTGACATCGGGTTTAGCCACATGGCTTCCATTGGCCAAAGGATGTTAGTGGGTATGATAGGATCAGAAGTTTGAAGGGATGATCAGGTTTTGCCTCTTGTGCTTCTGCTATCATCATGACAAAGAAATGACTGGATTAGCCACAGAGGATGAGGGGCATGCTGAAAAGTTCTGAACCCAACCTCCAGCTAAAAGTCAAGCCTGTTGGAACCCGATGACATTCACAAAGCAAACCCAGCCAACAGTTGTGAAAGTAGAAATAAATGGTCTTTTTCTCAAGCTGCTGGGCTTGGAGTTGTTTGCTGCCCAGTGATTGGGGCAGTTGACTAGTGGAGCGAACGCAAGGTCTTGGGACTTTCTCAGTCCCTTGGTTTCTTCATAGAATACAAGGATGCAGTACCAGTACCTTCTCCAGGGGGTTGTTGAAAATATCAATAGAGGCAAGGCATGTAAAGTGCTTATCACAGTGACTAACACAGAATAAGCAGTTGCCATCATAGTTAAGAGCATGAGCTGTGGAGCCAATTTTTTTGAATTCAAATCCTAGCTCCGACACTATGCAAGTGTTTGCTGCAGATTGCTACAGAGCCAAGTGTGAGAGCAATTTCAAAACCAAGGCCATGTATGCTCTAGCAAAGGAGCCTAGCCATGGAGCTCCTCGTTCAGTTCTTGATTACTGTCGCTGCACATGAATAAGGTCCTCCTATGCACAAGGTCCTGGAATCGTGCTCAGTACACAGACCTACATGGTCTCCCATCTTAGATGGGCAGGCAAGGCAGGAGGGCTGCAAGCCATTCAAGAGGCAGGGGTGAGGTTTTGGGGGGCGCTGAGAGGAGATTTCCAAGGAGTGGCTACAGATCTGGAGCTTACTCTGCAGCCAGTTTCAGGGCTGGGCTCCAAGAGGCAAGCTGCACTCTCTGAGGCTGTGCAGTTAGAGGGGGTGAGGACCACCAAAGATGGCAAGGAGTTGGTGGAAGTTGTATCCTGGAGAGATCGAGTCTCAGCACCAACTCAACAGGCCAGAGCAGAGTCAGGGCTTGGCACTCTGAGCTGAGAATCTACAGTCAAAGGAGGAGCGTTTCCAAGAGAGCAACCAGGGGAAACGGTGAAAGTTTGAACTGAGTACTGTGAACAGCCTCAAGGCTGGACACTTATACTTAGAAGAAGCACAGAGGAGCAGGAAGAGCTTCAACTCTGCCAGACTGCCTTGAGTTCAAACCCTGGCTCCAGCACTTACTATGTAATCTTCGGCAAGTTACAGAACATCCCTGGACCTTCTTTCCTAAGGGATATTAGGAAAATAGAGATATTAATAAAACCTGGTAGGTTCTTGTGAGCATTAATAGCACAAAACATATAAAGCACTTAGAACAGTATGGACTATAGGAGTATCTATTACTATTATTATTATTATTATTAATTATTGGCTCATAACCCCATAAATTAATCTCTTGGGCCAGAAATGTGTTTTATAATTCAGAGTTGTTCAGCCTGTAGAAAAGAAAAATGGCACACATATCACGTATTATATAAAGTCTCAGCAGGGTCTGGGGCTGCATTATGTCACCAAATATATGAATATTTATACAGTGAAATGTATGAATATTTACATCAAACAAAAACTAAATAGCTTCATTTTAGTTTAGGTCAGTTTTTGTTACCATGTACATTTTTTCAAAAAAGCACAAAACACAAAACAAACCAAACGAAAACAACCACAAACCCCTCAGAGTTTCTGCTAAGAGATTTGGAAATGCATCTAAGGGATGTGGCTTTTTTGCTAAAGTGGCTGCAGGCTGCATACATGTGTGGGGCAGGAGCACAGGATCAAGCAGCAAACAATGGTTTCCTCCAGCAGAACTGGCCAGGAAAGGTTGAGTGGAGGAGGTAGGCTTGAACCTGGGACCCTTGAGCACTGATCAAGCTTCAAAGGCAGGACTTCAGGCAGCAGTACAAACTGGTGACAGTGAGCAGGAAGCGGAGCCCAAGATGGGGTGCTAAGAACCTCTTAATATGTAAGGTAGGGCTGGAGTGTAAAGAGCTTTGAATGCCAAGACAAGAATGTGTATGACCTTTATTATATATGCAAGAGACTGATTTCTTTCCTTTTTTCTTTTTTTTTTTTGAGATGGAGTCTTGCTTTGTCACCTAGGCTGGAATGCAGTGGTACGATCTCAGCTCACTGCAACCTCTGCCTCCCAGCTGCAAGCAATTCTCCTGCCTCCCGCGTAGTTGAGACTACAGGCACACGCCACCACGCCACCATGCCCACATTTTTTTTTTTTTTTTAAGCTGAGATGGAATTTCACCATGTTGGCCAGGTTGGTCTCAAACTTCTGACCTCTAGTGATCCACTCACCTCAGCCTTCCAAAGTGTTGGGATTACAGGCATGAGCCACCGCGCCTGGCCTGATTTCTTTAGGATTGAATTTGGCATCTTAGGCAGTTTCTGTCTCTGGTACAGAGCCTGGCAGTTCCTTTAGAAAATGATGGTCTGGAGTTATGCCCCCATGTGTGTAGGCGCCTTGCCCTAGAATGCCCTTTCCTTTGCCTTTGAAGTCCTGCTCTGCAACACTGCCCCTCTGTGACATGCTTTGCCCATCACCACCAAGGCAGATGCTGTCAGCACCCCATCCACATCTCCTGGGTGCTCACCTGTAGGCAGGGAAGCATGGTCCCTGAGAACAACTGTAAATCTCTGTCCCAAGGCTTTTTCCTGGCTGCTGGTGTACCCTGGGCCCATGCACAGAGTAAACTAGAGATGATGCAGAGTTAATGCCCCCAGGAGCAGCTCTGGACCAGTGGCTTTCTGACCATTTTTGTCTTACCCTTTGTCTGTGTTTCCTGGGATTACCTCCCAAATCAACAAGTTACACTAGCATTTTTGACTCAGTGTCATGCTTCTGGGGAAACCCAAATGGAGTCACTACAGGCAGAGGAGTGTCCTCTTCCTTAGACTGATGGCTCTGTGCTTGGTTTTATGGTTTCCACCAGGAGATGCCAAGCTTCTTGAAGACAGGAACTTTCCATTCATCTTGGAATCCCCATGGTGCACTGCAGAGGGTCAGCAACAGAAAAATGTTCTGTGGAGTGACTTGGGATATTAGATAAGTCCCAACTATTTGCGAGAGCTAAAGATCACCAGTGACTTCAGGGGTCAAAGCTTAGCTTCCGGGTTTTGGTCAGTGACTCTGCCACTTACTAGCTTGATGCTCTTGAGCAAATTGTTTAATCTAACAGTTCATCTCTATGCCTATGAAATGGGGATAATAAAGTTTTTCCTATAGAGCTGCTGTGAGAATGAAATGAGATCATGTGAGGCACTAAGCTTATTTCCTGGTTCTCAGTGTTAGTTACATATTACACCTGTTCTTTTCCCAAATATCCCTGGTTCTTCCCCTTGCCTGTCTGTAACTAATTCCTCAGAGTCATGATCATAAGCGTCTCTTAACTGCTTGTTGAAATAAGTTCAAGTCCATGTGTGTGTGATCTGCCACTTTCCATCTCCTAGATAGGAAACCTCCATATTTAAGTGAAGACCATGCATCGATTATTCCATCTTCTATCTCCAGTCCTCAACACAGACACATGCACAACGACACACACAAACAAGTGGACCTATTCTTTCCTTTTCTTTTTATTTATTTATTTATTTTTGAGATGAAGTTTCACTCTTGTGGCCCAGGCTGGAGTATAGTGGAATGATCTCAGCTCACTGCAACCTCTGCCTCCCAGGTTCAAGTGATTCTCCTGCCTCAGCCTCCCGAGTAGCTGGGATTACAGGTGCCCGCCACCATGCTGGGCTAATTTTTTGTATTTTTAGTAGAGACAGGATTTTATCATGTTGGCCAGGCTGGTCTCAAACTCCTGACCTAAGGTGATCCACCCATCTTGGCCTCCCGAAGTGCTGGGATTACAGGCGTGAGCCACTGAGCCCGGCCTGGACATATTCTTTAAATACACTTTCTCAGCTACATTTCTTTCTCCTTCTGCAATTGCCACATGGATATCAACCAATACTCTGCCCGTTTAATCAAAATAACTTTTTTCTTTTTTATTTGAGATGGAGCCTCACTCTGTTGCTCAGGCTGAATTGCAGTGGCACAATCTGGGCTCACGGCAACCTCCACCTCCCTAATTCAAGCAATTCTCCTGCCTCAGCCTTTCAAATACCTGGGACTACAGGTGCTTACCACCATGCCCAGCTAATTTTTGTATTTTCAGTGCAGACAGGGTTTTACATGTTGGTCAGGCTGGTCTCGAACTCCTGACCTCAGGTGATCTGCCTGCCTCTGCCTCCCAAAGTGCTGGGATTACAGGCGTGAGCCACTGTGCCTGGCCCAAAATAACATTTGTGTCACCTAGAATAAAAACATCCCTAAGCTTGGACCGTAAGAGTGAGGTCTTCTCCCTCTTTATCATCATCAAGCATTTCTTGAGGCTTCATGGCAAACATTGCCCCAGGCTAGGCCCTTGGATACCTGGAATAATCCAAGAAAGGTCACATCCATGGAGTTTCTTACTTTGTTAGTTCCCTTCTTGCGAGAAAATGTGGAGACAAAGACATGAAAATGGCAAGAGTCAGGGTCCTGGTTTCCAATCATATAGAACAGATGAGAGCTGGATGACTCTGAACATCTCAGTCTTCTCTCTGTGCCTCAGTTTCCCTACCCCTAGGAGGAAATAAGAGTAGATGTTTCCTAAGGGTCCATTTATAGAGGTCTTGGGTTTAGAAAGTTAAATTAGAGAAAAATCTGAATGCAGAAAACATGCACCCTATGGTTTCATGTTTTTTTTCTTTTTAAAACATCCAACCAAAAACTGATTTGTTGAAAGATGTCTGTGCTATTATCCCTACTGTGGTTTCTTTATGAACTTGGATAAAGAGGAGGAATTTATTTGAAAGTCAATAGACTACAGTATTTATTTACAGGTCTACTGTATGTGCTAGTTTAAATTCAACACTTTGAATGGGGTAGAAACAAATGCATCGGAATTTGACCAAGGATACATTCATATGTCAGTTTAATGCTCCAGCTGTTTAATCAAAATATGAATAAAAGGTCTAAAGCCCAACAAGCAAAAATATCATAGTTGTGGGATTCGCCATTTGCTTCCCCATTGTCAGCCAATTACTGTGCAATTTTTCCCTGTGACTGAATAACTAACTGTTAGCAAATAATGAAAAGGCAATTACAGCGACGCTTTGTTTCTATTACTTCCTTCATTTTATCCGGGCTATAATTATTGTCAGAGCTGGAGGTTTACTGTACCATGGAAGCAGCACCAGGAAAGAAAATGGAATGGGCTGGTGCATGGAAAATTGCAAATGTCACAGCTACCTTCATCGGCACTGTTGGACTTCTGAGAATAAAAAATCAGAGGAAAAAGCTCTCCATGTGGGTTTTACAAATTCCCTACCTCAAGCTGTTGTGGCGACTGGGGAAGAGGGGATGGCGGTAGGGGTGGGGGGCAGGCAGGAATCAGGCATGATGTTTGTTCTTTTTGTGTGTGTGCCATTCCCAAAGGGCTGTGCATTTTCACCGCAGTCGGCCTGAAACCGATTCATAGAACTCTTCTTTAGCCTTTGCTTCTCATTAATGGTCTCCATGCTGTTTCATAATGGGGAGTGGCATATAAATGATGCATTTTATGGGGTTTGATCTTTCTTCAGAGAGAAAATATGCCACATATGGACAGATGTCTGAAAAAGAAAATGATGATCATGCCCTCTTTGTGCAGTTGCCGGGACCTATTTTTAGAAGCTGACTTTCACTGACCATATGTAACATATCTTCTTTTTTGACTTTATTTTTATTAACTAGAAACTGTAAGATAAGACAAAAGAGATAGAGGTGCATTCCTACTATTTTAATCTCTTGTTTTATCAATAAATATTTCCTGAGTAAGTACCATGTGCAAGATACTGGACTAGGCTCTGAGGAATCAAAGGTGAGTGAGGCATGGTTCCTGCCCACAAAAGGCTCAGTCTTGAGGTATTTTCACACCCAAATAAATGTCTTTCTGTTTGAAAAGCAACTTAGCATAGCTGAAAGTGTGTGAAACTATATGTTTGAAGATATGAATTCTAATGCCAGCTCTGCCACTTACTAGCTGGTTTTTCTTGATGTATCAGTAAGCTACTGCTGTGTAACAAACTATCTTCCAAACTGTGCGGCTTAAACCCACAATGATATATATGAAAGGTCAAGAATCTGGAGGTCAGATGGGAGGCTCTGCTCCGGGTTGGACTTGGTTGGAGCATCTTAGCTGAAGCAGCTTTGCCCCAAATGTCTCTCATCTTCCTCTTTGAAATAGCTGGGCAGACTCCATTATCCTTCTCATGGAGATGTCTGAAGAGCACAAGAACATGTGGAAACATGCAGGCACACACAGCAAGTAATTTCAAGACTCAGCTTTAATCACATCTTCTAAAACCCTATTGGCCAAAGCAAATTACATGGTCAAACACTGAACCAAGGATCAGGCAAGTATACCTTACCTCTCAATGAGAGAAATGGCAGAGATATATGACAAAGAGAATGAATACAGTTATAGGTAAAGAATTAGGGGAAATTAATCCAAACAACTGCACTTGAACAAAACTCTGTGCCTCAATTTCTTTGTTTGTAAAATAGAAGCTCACCTTCCCTGCTTTAGGAGATTGTTGGGAGGATCAGAGGAGATAAAGAGTATGACTATGCTTTGGCAACTATAAAAACTATAGTTATGCATATGTTATTGGTCTTATTACTTTCTACTTATTTTTGTTTTTAAAAAAAATTTTACTTTAAGTTCTGGGATACATGTGCAAAACGTGCAGGCTTGTTACATAGGTATACATGTGCCATGGTGGTTTGCTCTACCTATCAACCCATCATCTAGGATTTAAACCCTGCGTGTATTAGGTATTTGTCCTAATGCTATCCCTCCCCTTGGCCCCACCCCGACAGGCCCTGGTGTGTGATGTTCCCCTCTTTGTGTCTGGTGTTTGGTTTTCTGTTCCTGTGTTAGTTTGCTGAGAATGATGGCTTCCAGCTTCATCCATGTCCCTGCAAAGAACATGAATGCATTCTTTTTTATGGCTGCATAGCATTCCATGGTGTATATGTGCCATAGTTTCTTTATCCAGTCTATCATTGATGGGCATTTGGGTTGATTCCACATCTTTGCTATTGTAAATAGTGCTGCAATAAACATACATGCGCACGTGTATTTATAGTAGAATGATTTATAATCCTTTGGGAATATACCCAGTAACAGGATTGCTGGGTCAAATAGTATTTCTGGTTCAACATCCTTGAGGAATTGCCACACTGTCTTCCACAGTGGTTGAACTAATTTACACTCCCACCAACTGTGTAAAAGTGCTCCTATTTCTCCACAGCCTCACCAGCATCTGTTGTTTCCTGACTTTTTAATAATCACCATTCTAACTGGGGTGAGATGTTATCTCATTGCGGTTTTGATTTGCATTTATCTAATGACCAGTGATGATGAGCTTTTTTTCATATGTTCGTTGGCCGCATAAATGTCTTCTTTTGAGAACTGTCTCTTCATATCCTTTGCCCGCTTTTTGATGGCATTGTTTGATTTTTTTTCTTGTAAATTTGTTTAATTCCTTGTAGATTCTAGATATTAGGCCTTTGTCAGATGGGTAGATTGCAAAACTTTCTCCCATTCTGTAGGTTGCTACTTATTTTTCTACTATAAAAATTTAATAATTTTTTTCCCAGGCTCAAACAGAAATTTTCTACAAACTTCAAATTTCTGTAAGTTTATCTATCAGATATTTTTTCATTCATCAGATAAATTAAAAATGGACAATGGAAATTACTTAGTTATAGAGTTTATTCTTTCTTGTTTTATTTGTGAAATAGGTCACTTCTCCAAGATCCTGATCTGATTTAAGGGGAGACAGAATCTCAAAGCTATTGTTCCTTATTCCTGTGGCAGCTGGCCATGCAACTCCCCAGAGTTTAAGATAGAAGAAGAAACATTTATAGGCTAACTCAGGCTTCTTTGCCAGCTACTATCCTTGGATTATTTCCATAGCAAAAGGAAAGCAAGTTAGGAGGGGTTGGTTGGTCAGAAGTAAATAAGCAAGGACACACATTCACAAGGATGGGAAAAAGGCAGATTACTAATACCAGACAAGGGTGTTATTAGAAAACTCAGTCAGCCAGATGTAGGTTTGAATTCTTGTTCTACCACTCATTAACTGGTTTACTTAGCTTCCTGGAGTTGTTCCCTATTTTGTAAATTAGGGATATAATATCTTACTAATTGTATTCTTATCAGTACTAAATAAGATATAATACGTACAGTCCATAGCATAGTACCTAGTACATAATATGTAAACAAGAAATTAGTTCCCTTTTTCCATCCTGACTTTTTTAAGGTTTATTTTTTCTAAAATATCTCAAGTCACAATTATTTACTTCTAATGACTAAGACTATGAAATATCTTATTTTCCTCATTTGCCATAGCTCAAGCTTAGATGGATAGCAATAATAATAGTCTCCAAAAATAAATGTGACAAACAAGCTAAAATGTATTTTGTCTGAGAAAACCTCATTGTCTATAGATATCCAAGAACCCAAAGAACTTATCATTCTTCTATTCCTTGACCACATGCCTAATATCATTTTCATCTGGGAAAATAATATTTGTGTATATATTATGCATATTCTTCCTCCAAACCAGGACAGCCATTCTCTCTCTTTCTTGCCCTCTTGCAGGTGTGCATACACACACACACACACACACACACACACACAACACATATACAGCTTGTCTTGAATATGGTTGGTGTCTCTTGGAGTCCAGGGTTGCAGTAACTTTGAAACAAATTGGAAAGAAAAGCGCTGTCATTAGGGAGAGAAAGAGAGAACTATGTAACAACAGTACACAAAAGAAAAAAGCCAAGTTCACTTGAGAATATAGGTGTAATTATCATGAGAAAAATAGCTAGCCAAATGTATCAGTACATTTTGAAAATAACACATATGAACAAACTAAGATGTATCCCAAGAATATAAGAATATTTAATATTAGAAAAAATCAATATAATTAAGCAAATTATGGAATTTGAGGAAAATAATCATGACTATCTCAATAGAAATATAAATTTTTAAATGACATTAATATTTAAGATTTCTTTTAAAATATTTTTTAAAAGGATAGAAGAGAACAGCCATAATCTGACAAAAGAAACCTAGAGCAAAAAGCATATTTAATTGAGGAACTTTTAATGTGCTTTTTTTTTTTTTTTTTTTTGAGACATAGTCTCACTCTGTCACCCAGGCTAGAGTACAGTGGCATAATCTTAGCTCACTGCAACCTCTGCCTCCCGGGTTTAAGCAATTCTCATGCCTCAGCCTCCCAGGTAGCTGGGATTACAGGCATGTGGAATGTTTCTTTTTAAGAAACACATCAACAAGTCCTTTATACAAGCAATAAGAAACTGGAAGATGGTAATAAAAGATAAGATACTACTTATAACAGCAAGCAAAATTTTAACACAGCAAGGATGCAAAAGGCCTATAAGAAGAAAAAATAATAAAAATATTTTCAAAGGACATAAAAGAAAACCTGAGGTCATGGAGAGACATACCATATTCATGGATGGAATGGCTTAGCAATATAAAGATGTCAAATCTCTCCACATAAATCTATACATTCAATGCAATTTCTGTCAACATTGTAGCAATTTTTTTATTTCAGTGCTATCTAAACAGAGGTAGCATTACCAGTGAGTGAGGAAATTACAGAGTATTTAGTAAATACAGAAATTGACTCATAACACAGAGAAAAAGTTGGATTACAACATCATACCATATACAAAAATATAAACACAAGATGAATTAGGTCAATTAAAGACAGATATATATATATATAGTAAAACTTAAGAAATATAGTCAATAACTAAGATAAATTAATGTATTTATAAACTTGGAGTAGGTAACCATTAGTCAAAACATAAAAGAATAAATTGTATGGTAAAGAAAAGAGAGGAGATGGGAAACTAAAAGGATATGAATAGATGTATCCCTGTAGGGGAAAAAAGAATAGCTAGCGTATGCAGTGCTCACTGAAGGATAAATGCAAATTTAAAAAAGATTGTGGTGGCACTTTATATTAATACTAATCAAATTGGGGAAATAATTAAACAATCATGTAATATTAAGTGATAGTGTGGATCATCATCCTTGGAAATGGGAACCTTCTTTCATACACTGCTTGTGGGAGTTTAACTCCTGAAGTTATCCTGGAGATAAATCTGGGAGTAGTCAGTGAAATTAAATATGTGCAAATCATAGGACCTTAAGGCTTCCCCACTTCTGGGCCTCCACCACAGAGACATCCTCCCATATATTGAAAGGGAGACATGAACATAGCCCTCTCTTGAAGTATTGTTTGAACTGACAGAGTTGGAAGTGCAGAAGAGCCCATCAGAGGCAGAACAAAAGGTACTTTAGGTTCATAGTCCCTTATCTGCAATTCTGAAATACAAAAGTCTCTGAAAATATAAATTTTTAAATAAATTAGGCACAAAATTTTTTGGAGGCAAAACTTGACCTGAGGCTAGTCTCTTCATATCCCACATAGTATGAATATTCATACATTTTGATGTAGAAATAATAATTTTTTGATTATAGAATGCTGCCCAGAGCATGCAGAATTACATCTGTAGTCCAATGCCACCTAATTTTAGCAAGCAAAACTATACAAAATCTGTTCAAAGAAACCCGCGTATCAACATTGACGTATGGAGGTGTGGATTAAAAGAAACTCAATTAAATACACCAGTAAGGATGCATCTGTGGGGAGTCAGGGATTCAGAATGAAGATGGGGAATAGAAAGAGAATAAAATAAAATGAGGGAGACCTAGAATGCAGAGGAAGAAAATAAAACAAAGCCAATAGAGCATGATTAATCAGCATTCAGCTGAGAAAGAGTATTTCTATAGCAGTTTCTATGTGTGTCATGTGTTTTGTTTTTGCAAAGTCTCATTTTCCAAAACAATAATAGCATGAATTTTTTAAACCTCTGCACTCCCCACACGTTGGGCACTCAATATTTGGGGTTTGAAAAATATGTATTAACTGGAAGTCTGCTATGGACAAATAGGGTTACTTGAGGGAAGCCCTGACAATAGGATGTCCAATCAGCTCCACTTTCACTGTTACCCAACCAAGAAAAGCACTGGGTTTATGAGTAGGCCCCGCTTCAACTCTCAGCTCTGTCTATTGTAAGACCTTGGGCAAGTCACTTTGCTTTTCTGAGCTTCATTTCTCTTTACCTGCTCCTTGCCCATTCTCTCTCCCAATTTACCCCTGTGATGAAGCCATTCTGGATTTCTTGCAGTTGACCAAAAGAACACCTCCTGACAACTCCATGTTTTTGCATATTTAGTTTTCTCTGCCTGAAATGTCCATCACCCCTCATCTGCCAGCAAAACTCACAATTACCTTTCAAACCAGTTCAAACCTCACTTGTCCTATGAAGCTTCCCTCCTCTCTGTTCCTATTGCATCTGGGATAGACCTCACTTACAATCTTTTTCAAATATCATTTTGATTACTTGAATGCATAGTTGTTTCCCATATAAGAATATAAACATGTAAAGGCCAGGCACTATATCTTATGCATCTATTTCATCCTGAAGTCCAAAACAATACTTAGTACATAGAAGATATTCAATAAATATTGATCGTCATAAGTAGCTTTTTCTAACTAGGCAACTATCGACAGTCATTTGACTTTCCAGAGCTTACTTTCTCCTGTGAAAAATGGGGCAAATAATATTTCATGGTGCAGTTACGAGAATTAAATAAAAACAGAAAGACACGTACTCTCAGAGTGGGAAGTAATATCAGAGGTCATTTGTCAAATCACGCAATAGAATCAGACACTTCATAGTAGTGCGTGCCCAGCATCTCCTAAGGTAGCTCAGTTCCATTTCTGGGCAGCTCTGGCTTTTAGAAAGGAGTAGAAATGTGTCTGGATGAATGACACATTTCGTTCAGTGATATCTAACAGAGGTAGCATTACTAATGAATGAGGAAAGTACAGTGCTACCTCTGTTAGATATCATACTGCTGGATGAATGAAGCAGGTACAAGGACACACTGGGAATGGGCTAGCTGTAATTCTCATCCTCCATCACACTATGTGTAGTCTGTGCATTTACAGCAATGTTCCATTCATCTAGCACTTGGGGAAATAAGCTGATCAATAAAATATTCAGGTGTTTTTCCACTTAAATTGCACTCTTTAATTTGTACGATTCTCATGAGAAACACTTCAAAGAATTTAACGTATTTCCCCGCCTATTGCCACAGAGGGTGTAGGTTACCCTTTAACCAGCCTATAGAAATGGATGACTACATTGATTTTTAAAATAGTGATGTTCTCAGGGCTTTTGAAGTGTGTGGAAGAAGTTGTCCTTGTAATAAGTGACCCTAGTCTGCTCTATCTGCTATAATTGTGTCAGCTTCAAATAAGTCCTTCCTGTCCCTTTCTGAATGCTTTGCTTCTACTTTGCATGGGAAGCACCACCCCAAAGATTGCTAGTAACATTGTAAAGTGAGAACAAATAGAAACACTCTCTGCGAGGCTCCTCTATGAGCAGAAGGGTTTTGTGCTATTTGGTGGCTAGATTCTCATTTTTTTTCCAGTTGGCTGCTATGCTGGCCAGAAAGGTTTATATAATACTTCATTGTGATGGTATGCCCCAACCCAGATCTATCTTTGCCCTTCTTTGCCTTGTTTTTATCTTGGAATTCCTAAGATCATATAAGTTCTCCTGCCAGCTGGATTTCATTTGAGTTTGGTCAATGGGAGGCACCAGGAGGATATGGGAGAATAGGAGGAGAGGGATGTTTACATGATAATATCAACTTCTTCCCTCTTCTGGGCCATGTTTGCTGGCAAGGGCTCTATCCTCCATAACCACAGTTCCTCCCAGGTGGCCCCTCTTCCAAGGCTTCAGGTCTCATTGGCCCTGTTCACATCATTCCTTCTGTTAGTCCTTTTAAGCTCTGGCATGGTAACGGCTTCCCAGTGTTGCTAGTATCTGGGTGCCTCATCATCCTTTCTTTGTTCTTTTAGTGCTACCCACATCTGTGAAGTCAGCTCTCCATTAAAGACTCTTGAACCATCTGAGTGGATTCGGTTTCCTGCTAGCCTCTGGCTGAATCACTCAACCATTCGAGCATTATTTTTTGGGCATATTCTATGGGCTCAATATTGGTGACATGGTAGTGAACAAGGCAGACATGAGTTTTGCCTTTATGCAGCCTAGGTCTAGCGAAGGAAGAGAGACACTGAGCCAGTAGTTGTGAGTGTGATGAGCATTTTAAGAGGAAGTGTACAGAGCTTTGGGGGTTTATAGTGAAGCAAACAGGGTTCAGGTGGGAAAATGTAGTCATCTATTTATACAACTGAAATAAAGTCATTCTTCCCCAGTTTTCTCTTGCCATGGCTCTCCACAGACAACAGAGTTTCCATCTTCCAGGTCAAATATTAACACAAGAAAATATTTTCCAGGACACTGTCACCTCAAGTTCCAGAGAGGTGTAACCTAGGTCTTATAGGTGACAGCAAGGGAGGAGGGCAGGACACATGTGTCCTGAAGGGAGGAGGGGAGACCAAGATGAATTAAAACTAGAAAAGGCCTGAAGTTTTTCCATCCCAAATTAGATATCATTAGGTTCTTCCAAACACTTCCTATCATTTCTCTCCTGCTCCCAAGAGAACACTCCATGTAACATAAAATAATAATACTAAATCTAAAGGTAAAAGGAAAGACATCATTACCAGATTAATACATCATGAAAAAAATTCACATTTCTGATAGATACTTAACAATGCATTGGTGATTAAATTAATTGTACGTGGCGAGCAGAAAGATAGCTCTTTAATGCATATTAAATATTAACAATTTGAGATAATAGGAGTCTACACGTCTCCCCTTTACAGCTTCCTTTGTCAATGAAATGTACTTTTGTGCAGAAGAAAGAGATAGTTTGGAATGTGATAGTCTTACCCAATGAGGGCCGGTGCAGCTTGCTGCAATACCAGAGCCACTGGCAATCAGCCTAATCATAAATGACCGGAACCAAATGGATTCAGGCAGCCATGCTGACTACTGAGTTAAAAAGTTTTCTATGTCAAGGGTCTGAATGCCAACTAAATCAAAACCTTTCAAGGCAAATCAAAGGGCCAGCAGCTCTCTCCCTGCTTCTGCCGAAGGCTTTGTTTTGCCATTTCCTCCGGGTGCCGTCAGGAGGTGGCGGCTGCTGTAGTTAAGTTGGGCCCCATCTGGGGACATCCGTCCATGTTCCATTATCCCCAGAAAGTCAGCCCATCACCTTTACATTAAGAGGATTGGGATGGTGGGGTGGCGTGGGGGCAAAAAGAAGCAAAACAAACTGATTGCCAAGCCAGCTATGATGTCAGCATGAATTAATGTTTCCCACAGGCATGCTAATCAGCTCCATGACATAATAACGGCTTCTATTACACCGGTGGGACTTCAAAGTTATTCCAAAGATAACATAACACAACACTTGAAGCCCCAGGAAACTTCCACCATGCTTTCAGATGTTTTATAAAGTTACCGATCTTTTCATTGCTGGGGAAACAAAAAAGCTGAAAGGAAACAGAATATTGAATTTGGGATGAATCAGGGTTGGAAAGTGATTTCATTACAAATTCCAAATGTTCAAAGAGATAGTGGCAATTAAAAAGCTGCCAGGGGTCGCCATTTAAAAGCAGCTCTGTGGCAAGCTTTTCTCAAGCAGGCAGATGGGCGTAGTTTCCAGCATGGAAAAAAATGAACATGTAAGTCGGTATGGAAGGTATTGTGCCGAATAGTGAACAAATGAACCCATAAAAAGTGTGTAGGCAGGAAGGCGTGGCAATCAAGATTTGCTTCTCTCTTCTGACTTCTACTAGATATTTGTCTTTGGGCCAATTATTTTACTGAGACTCAATCCCTTGTCTACAAAATGGGAATACTGATACCCTCCTCAATAGTAGAGTTGAGGGAACTAAATCAGGGAATGTATACACAGCACAGTGTCCAAGTGGGCAGCCAGTAAACACACCTATTACTGTTATGATCATTCAATATTTGGTATTATTGGGCAAAAATATGCTATTGCTGCAAATAGTAACACTCTTCACTGCATCGGCCCATGTTGTCCCAAGGGATTCACACATATTATCCTTTTAAATGCACCCAATCCTGTGTGCTAGGTACTATTATGCCTAACTTACAGATTATGAAATTGAGGCCCAGAGATGCTTAAGCTACCTGCTAAAGATCACACAGACAAAAATCACAGAGCTGGAACCGGAATCGTGCTGTGAGGCTCTGGTCTGCACCCTTTTTTTTTTTGAGACAGAGTCTTGCTTTGTCGCCCCAGCTGGAGTACAGTGGCACAAACTCTACTCACTGCAACCTCTGCCTCTCAGGTTCAAGCCATTCTCCCGCCTCAGCCTCCCGAGTAGCTGGGATTACAGGTGCCCACCACCACGCCCAGCTAATTGTTGCATGTTTAGTAGAGACGGGGTTCTCACCATGTTGGCCAGGCTGGTCTCGAACTCCTGACCTCAGGTGACCCACCCACCTTGGCCACCCAAAGTGCTGGGATTACAGGTGTGAGCCACTGCACCCAGCCTGGTCTGCACTCTTAACCACTACTTTCTATATACATATACACAGAGAGAATGCACACACATACCTTCACACACAGGCACACAGCACACTCACACAGATACACACTTGCACACGGGCACACGCATACACACACGTACTCACACACAGCTTGGAACAAATCCTATAGTTCTCTAACCCTCTGCTGTGATGATGTTGCAGTTGGACCTACCCGGGTGTGAGGCCCAACAACTCCACTTACTCAAGATGACCTTGGGTAAGTCATGTAACTTGTGTGGGACTCAGTCTTTGATATGTGTCACAGGTATATTCATAGAACTGACCCCTCAAAATGTTGTTGCAAAGGTTAAATGAGGTGATACAATACCTATAAAGCACTTAACACAGTGCTTGAAATACATGATAAACACCTGATAAATTTACCTATGATTATTATTACAAACACATTAGGCATTGAAAGAGCATCTCTCTGTCTCTGTCTCCCTCTCTCTCTCTCTCTCTCTCTCTCACACACACACACACCCTCTCACACTCACACAGAGTGCAGTGGTCATCTGAAGCATGTCCAGGATGGTTATTTCTAGAAGCAGACTTACCAGGCACAGCATTTGTGCCAATGAGGATTCCCTCATAGCATTTGACAGTTACTGAGAAAGGAGTGAAGATAGACTGCCATCCTTTGTGATCCCAAATGTCCCTCTGGCTCTCAGAGCCTCTCCGTGTCCCTGTCTTGGCAGCCTCCAGCCCCTATGGTGTGGGAACGGTTCTCAGGGATGCCCCACAGGCAGGTTCCAGCAGTGAGATACAGCCCTCGACTTGGATCCAGCCTGGAGGGTGAGACGTCCATGGCACCTGGAACTCCACAGAGACACTCAAGAATGGGGATGACAAAGGGGTTGTCATGTCCCCTCTGCAGCCAACTGATGCCATTTTCTGAGGGTTTCCTACCAGAGAAGGAAGCCTCAAGATTTGTCTACTTAAACACTGCTTCTCTCAGCCCACCGCTGTCAGGCCTCCATATTTGTTTGGGGAAGAGCACTGGACACCTGGCCCCTTTACTTCCCTTTACTCCTTTACTTGATAAAAAGTGCAGCCCAAAGTAAAAGCAGCCCCATCTCCCACGGGCATTTCTGTCTGTGCTGGGGGACGATGGCATCTGGGCTGGATCCAGTACTTATGAAACCCATCACGCATAGCTTCACTCTGGGCTTCCAAGGGACCTATTCCATGGATCTACTTGTGAAGCCAAAAATCCAGAAGTGGAGAAAGGACAAAAGGGGTAAGGAATGAAGGAGAGAAGCAGGAGGCCAGATCAGAGAGCAGGAAGGACAATGGAAGAGAAAGGAAATTAGGAGGAAACAAATCAGGGATATTTCTTTCTCTTTTTTTTGGATGGAATCTCGCTCTATTATCCAGGCTGGAATGCAGTGGCACGATCTCAGCTCACTGCAACCTCCGCCTCCCAGATTCAAGCAATTATCCTGCCTCAGCCTCCTGAGTAGCTGGAGCTACAGGAACCCACCACCAGGCCTGGCTAATTTTTGTATTTTTGGTAGAGAGGGGGTTTCACCATGTTGACCAGGCTGGTCTCGAACTCCAACTCACGCATACTTCTGATAGAAAATTCTACAGTGTCTCTAACCATGGCCTTGGCTGTTACCCAGTTAGCTTAGTTTATTTGCAGCTCTTCCACTGAATGAAACCAATCACCAGCTACAATTTTGCCTCAGAATTTGCTGGTACCTTCAAGTGAAGAATCTTGACTAACCTGGTTTACCTTTTGCCTTTGGGAATTGTATGTCAGGTGGTTTCCTTGACTCATTTACTTTCTTCCAGTTGTTTAGGATAGACAGAATTGGAGAGGGCAAAAAAAGGTTAAAGAAACCAACTTTATGCCTTTACCTTTAGTGGTAACCAGCTTTTCTGAAGCTGAACTGGATTTGATACATAATATTAAATTCTATAGATAGTTATGGAATACTGCACCTAACTGAAAACCCCATGATCGCAGCCCAGTCCTAAAGTTGCTTGCAATCTAGAGGAGAAAAGAAATGCAATATAGGTTGGTAAGTGTAGTACTACACACATCTGGTAACCAGTTCACATCTGCTTTGCCTTACTTCTGACTCCAGCCAGGGCTGGGTGGACAGGCAGGTTTCAACTCATTTCAGGCTAACAATCTGAGTGTCATACAGCTTCACTTTCTGCCCCTGGGTGCCCTTAACGTTGCAGAAACCCTGGAGAGCTGGCTCAGGCCATGAAAGTACAGGGAGATGAACAACTCCCGGGGCAAGACTCAGCCCATGAGGAGTGAACCAGTGGATGAATATCTCATCTCCCAGGTTCAGATGGCCATGCTGGAGGCATTCCATACACTTTGCAGGAGGACCCAGAAGAATCAAGCTCCAGAGTGGTCCCCTTGATCATGCATCTTATTATTGCTTTTCTTCCTCTCCTGGTTTGCTTTCCCGGCTCTCTCTCTCCTACACCCTGAACCCACTACCCTAATAAACTATCTACACCCGAGTTCTTATCTCAGGGTTTTGCTTGTAAAGGAACCCAAATCAAACAGGATGATACAGGAGTTCACTCTAGGGGCATCAAACCTAGTGGTAAGGACCTGGAAGAAGGCGTCCTTGGTAATGTGTAACCCAAACAATGAATATTGAGTGGACATCAGCTAAGTAGAGACGCAGGGAGAGGAGAGAGGTAGAAAAGTAACCCATGCAGAAAGCAAAGCTGGGAGCTAGAAAAAGCATGCCACATTTGGGATATTGCAATTAGTTTAGACAGAAAGTCAGCTTGCTCAAATTAGATAAATATATTTATAGAATCCGATAAAAGAATTTTTCCCTGTCCTTGATGACAAACCCAAGAGTTACCTCTTTGGCATTACAAATAATCACATGGGCTGTGACCAGTGAGGGTCTTCTTCAAAAGCACATAGCAGGTTGTGAAAAATGTGCAAGATAGTCTTTTGTATGGCAGGGGCTGGCCTTTGGGTTGCTGGGGCAGAGAAAGCAAGTGAAGGCTGTGGTACACAGGGCTGAACCTCTGTGAGGCTTAGATTATTCACCTGTAAAATAAGCCCTTATGTCTCGAGCAGAACTGAGTGACTGGCACCCATTTGGTCACAAGGCAGAGAGTCAGTACAACCAATCCAGTCAGAAAAAATCAACGTTTGGCCAAATCTTTTTTGATGAAGATGACAGACTTTATCTATTCAGCTATATCTTGGAAACCTATCTATAAACAGCTTCCAACAAGTAAGATATTCCATTTTAACACAGCAGGGCCAGGGAAGGGCATGGGAGCAAAAGGCAGAGGGTCTGGAAACGTAACTGTACATTTTGACATTAAATGAATTACATGGAAATTATATGCAAATGATTATGTAAATGTGGCATATGTTGTTTTTGAGTTAACAGCTTGGACACTTTCAATAATTACAGCATTTTTCAGGGTGAATTAAAAGCCCCAATAAACTATATTTAGGAGCCACTACAGATAAACAGGATTTAATGATCTTTGTTTTTCATTTTAAGTGGCTCTGGTTAAGAGAGAAATTTGAAATTTTCTCTCTCAATCCTATAAAGACCACTATATATTACACAATATTCTTTGGATGACAATGACAATCTGTGACAATTAATAAGCACATTAATGCCAAAAGCCTTTGAAAATATGAACTTCTCAAGAGAGGACTGCTTTATCTTATGTTATCCTTTTGTACCTGTGAACAGATGTAAAAGATTAAAATGAAATATCCTTCTCTCTGTTGCATTATTCTTCCATAATTTAAGAAAAAAAGCCATACATCACACACTAAGATGTCCTGCCGTGATACCATTTTTCCTTCATACAGTACTATCACCTGAAACACCCTAATTTATTTCTTCATTGAAAAAGGAGATATCGGATTTCCCATTCTTACTTCCTCCCTCTTGCAAAATCTCCTCACAATGCTTATTTTCTTCTTTTTAAATTTTAATTTATAATTTTTATGGGTATATAATAGTTGTACATATTTATAGGGTACATACAATGTTTTGATACAAACATATAATAAAAATGTTTATTTTTTTGAGAAAATTCAGCCACAGCCTAGGCTAGGTACGTAGAGCTTGTGAAAAAGAGGGCTTTTAATTTCCTTTGCAGACCTTCATTTCTGGGAATATTTTGGACTAGATAACCTGAAGAATCTCTGGTTACAAAACCTCAAGGAATGCTGGATAATATATAATGAACATCCTTTTAAGTGCAAAGCTGAGCTTGAAAAAAAAATTCAGGGAAATCCCCAAAGGCTTAAAACAAAGAAGCATTTGAAGTCTTAAGGGTTATATGAGAACTGATGCTGCAGCTGTCCCAGGATGGGGTTCATGGTTGCCAAGCAGGGAAAAATAGGAGCTTAGGCTTTAACAACACACAGGGATAGGAGTTCATGCTTTCTGTATCTATAAAGCCAGCACACTCAAAGAGCTACACCCACAGTGACAGGCTGGACTAGGAAATATTCTCTCTAGCATAGAAAGATAAAGAAGCTTGACTGTCTAGACCTAGGCCTAAGTGGAAAAACTAAATACCTCCCATGAGAATTCAGAACTACAAGATTGCTTTTACTCTGTCTGGGGTTCATCCTGGAACCCACAAGTTGAGTGGTCTCAACTGAGAATATCCCCAGGGACACCTGGAAGATAGAAACAAGCATACTAGAAGGATATACCGTCACATTGGCCCCAACGAGATTCCCACACATAAAGCCCCACTAAAGATGAGGTCACAACACAAAATTATAAAACACAGGAAGGAAAAGTTAGCCTCTGATGCACACAAAAAGTTGTGCTCAAGGTTTCTCCTCCAGCATCCAGAGATAAATAGGCTGATGACTTAAAAAGAGATTCATCTCATCACCACCTGGATATGCAAACCCTGCCAAATATTTACTCCCCTCATAAATATGGTTTCTGAAGGAGGACCCTTTATAATCTCTATGTGAAGAGTCAAGCAAAGACAGAGAAGAGGGGAAACTCTCCTGCTTCTCATTGTGGATGGAACGGTAGCCATGAGCCCTAAGTCCCCAAATCCTTCAATGTTGGGTCACAGCCAGCTTGGAATTCCAAATCTCTGGACTCAGTGCAGCATTTAAGAATATGCTGCCCCTCCAAGAGCGTTCCAACTGAAACACAAAGGAATGAATTTATACTGATGGAAGTTTAAGCAGGACAAAAGGCATTTTGGACAGGACTTTTAGTCATGGAAATAAGGCCACAGAGCAGCTGACTTAATAAATAAGGAAAAGACAAATTTGGGGAAACACAGATTCCTCGGCCAACTGAGTAATGGATCCTATGAGTGTGATCCTAATAATTCACATTCCCTGTTGAGGAGCCTTCAGTGAATACCCACTCCATTTCAAAATAAACCCTGCTTCCTAGCCTATTTTTAAAGATCTTGATGATTTTGCTTCAATCTACCATGTCTTTTAAGGCTCTAGGCAAACTGGATACTTGCTGTTTTCCAAACTCAGGTTGTACTCCTCCACTCTCTGTTGGGAATACCTTTCTCTTTGCCTCTCCCTTCCTACTCCCACATCCACATAGTCAAGAGCTACTATTCTTCAAAGTTAACTCAAATGCCTCTTCCTCCAGGAAGTCTTCCTGATCCCCACTCCAGAAGTGACCTTATTTCCAGAAGCTTTCATGTTCCATCTTCTATTATAGCTGCAACATGGGGCTTAAGAAAGTTGAGGTCTTAGGAAAATATATGTTGAATAATTTCAAGATGTCTATGAACAAATTCTGAGAAAATACTAAAGTATCACAAGGCAGAACCTGTACAACAAGAGTGTAAACACCAACCTATCCTTATGTCCTTCTACACATAACTTTCTGCAAGCCACAAATAAGTGAAGTGTTGAGAAAGGCAATGTTTTCAACACTTCAGTCATTTGAGTACGAGCTTCACATAGTTTCTCTATCTGCATGTGATCCTATTATTTATTTAGCATTTTTCTTTACATTGGTTCACTTTTAAGAATCTAGATAGATGTATTTTAAAAGGAAACTTCTTTAACTCTACCATAAATGGGAAATTAATATCACTTGGAATAAAAAGAAAGTCACCACAGAAAATAAATATAGGTATAAAAACAACAATATGATTAAATTCTAGTTGTTCATAGTTGCTTGCCCAAAGCTCTGTGCTACAGGCTGCTGTCTCTTTATTAAAGAGACTAACAAGTGCTATACAGTTGTGAGAGGCTCAACACCAGCAAGCCAAGAGGTCCTGCTTCATGTAAACAATGGTATTAAAGGAATATACAAAAGGAAATCTCTTTTTTTTTTTTATTTTACTTTAAGTTCTGGGATACACGTGCAGAATATGGAGGTTTGTTACTTAGGGATACATGTGCCATGGTGGTTTGCTGCATCTGTTAACCCATTATCTAGGTTTTAAGCCCCACACACATTAGGTATTTGTCCTAATGCTCTCTCTCTCCTTGCCCTCCACCCCCCGACAGGTACCGGTGTGTGATGTTCCCCTCCCTGTGTCCATGTGTTCTCATTGTATCCGGAATCCACAAGGAACGTAAACAAATTTACACGAAAAAAACAAACAACCCCATCAAAAAGTGAGCAAAAGATATGAACAGAAAATTCCCAAAAGAAGACATTTATGCGGCCAACAAACACATGAAAACAAGTTTATCATCACTGGTCATTAGATAAATGCAAATCAAAACTACAATGAGATACCATCTCACACCAGTTAGAATGGTGATTATTAAAAGTCAGGAAACAACAGATGCTGGTGAGGCTGTGGAGAAGTAGGAATGCTTTTACACTGTTGGTGGGAGTATAAATTATAAATTAGTTCAACCATTGTGGAAGGCAGTGTGGCAAGTCCTCAAGAATCCAGAACGAGAAATACCATTTGACCCAGCAATTCCATTACTGGGTATATACCCAAAGGATTATAAATCATTCTACTATAAAGACACATGCACACATATGTTTATTGCAGCACTATTTACAATAGCAAATACTTGGAACCAACACAAATGCCCATCAATGATAGACTGGATAAAGAAAATATGGCACATGTATACCATGGAATACTATGCATCCATAAAAAGAATGAGTTCATATCTTTGCAGGGACATAGATGAAACTAGAAGCCATCATTCTCAGCAAACTAACACAGGAACAGAAAACCAAACACCACATGTTCTCACTCATAAGTGACAGTAGAACAAAAAGGAAATCCCTTAGTCACAACTGATTTAGAGTTACTTTGTGCATTGCCCTTGGGAGGCCCTAAAACTTTCTTGCATTCTTCCAGTAGAGCATGTTCAACACTTCTGTTGGGGGCTGGGCATGTATATGGGAGAGGACACTGGCTACAGAATCAGAGACATGCAAACTTGAACCCTGACTCTGTCATTGAACGGAGGAGTGATCCTGGGAAACTATGATGTCTCTAAGCCTCAGTGTTTCATCAGCAAGATAAAGATAATACAACCTGCTTTTAGAGGGTTGCCAGGAACTTAGACATAAAGTTCTCCAGTGGAGAATCTGCAGCATGGTAGGGTGATAATAAGCTTGTTATTGGTTTTCTCTGGTATTTGGGCTCAGTGAAAACAACGGGTCATCCAAAAGATCTAAGGTTAGAAATCAATCTCTTGATTATTTCATAAGAAAATCTCCATTGCTTTAGAATATAGATACACAGTACCAAACATTAGACTGAGGCAAAAACCTTAAAGTGCATCATAACTTGATCAAGTACTTCTCTGAGTAAAACAAAATTACTCCATGATTTCCATTCCTCATGGAGTTTTGCTTATCTTACAACACTTCATTCTTTTCTTTTGCCAGTAATAGTACAGAAGGCCTTAGACTAGCATAATGTAATAGTGGAAAATCGTATTTTTAAGGGCACTAAAAATGAAGATGGAGGAGTGAAAGTAATTTAGTGTTTCTTATCATTCTAATTAGTTGTACCAAAAAAAAAAAAAAGAAACTAGAAAAAGAATTTTAAGGAAAAGGAAAATAACTGTGAAACAATAACTAAGAAAAGTACTATCATACAAGAGGTACACAAAAATATAATTTACATTGGATAATACTGCCATCCTCTGTGATATTGAGATGATCCACTTAAACATAAGTCTATTTGACTTTTATAGTCAGCATCAGTCAATTCCCTTTGAAAAGAAAAATCAAATTCTTATAGACCTACAAAAATCTCAAGGGCCTAAGGACCTAGTTTAAGAAATGCTGTTTGGGGAGCATGAGAAGCTATTAAATTAAAATAGGTTTGCTGATAGTGGTGAAATGGATGGTCAAGGGCCTTTTCTTAATGTGTCTCTTAAAGGACAGGATTCTACATGCTGCAAATGGAAAAATCACAGTACTGGAAAATCCAGACCCCAGAGCCTGACCTTGGCCAGTTTCTTACTGCCCATGTGACTTTGGGCAAATCCTTTAACATATCTCAGCTTGCATTTCTTCACCTGTAAGAAAAGACTGGACTTTTTTAATAGGTAAGTCTCTAAGGTCTCTTTTAACTACAAAATAATGTGAAACTTACTTTAATTGTGTTTTAGTTGAGGAGCTCATGACATTTTAAGATTTTCAGAGCTATCCATGTTTGTTATAAAACCAGAGGTGTGGAACACTGATGAATGTAAGCGCTCCTGGCCCTAGAGAGAGCACAGCTTAAGAATCACTGCTCTTAGGGAACCCAAGCAGAAGATGAGGGCGTGATGGAGGATGAGCCAGATTCTCTCATTAGACTTGACTGGATTCTTTTCTTTCGGTGAAACACCTGCTAATGTTTCATTTAAACATCTCTGCCTGGTCCCACCTACTGAAATGAAGACAGAATAGTGTTCACACACAGTCTAGGCCTCAGAGAGGTGCAGACTAAGATGTCGGTGTGGTGGTGGCCACGTGATTAGCTGCATGGCACCAAGGACAGGTGAATCTAAAGGTCAGGATGGATGTCCCAAACAGACCATATTCTCATGGCTTTGGCAGCCAGCTCTATACAGCAAGATTTGCTATTTTATTTTACTTTTTTTGAAATGGAGTCTTGCTCTGTCACCCAGGCTGGAGTGCAGTGGCACAATCACGGCTCACTGCAACCTCTGTCTCCTGGGTTCAAGCCATTCTCCTGCCTTAGCCTCCCAAGTAGCTGGGATTACAGGCGTGTGCCACCACGCCTGGCTAATTTTTGTATTTTTAGTAAAGATGGGGGTTTCTCCATGTTGGCCAGGCTGGTCTCAAACTCCTGATCTCAAATGATCCACTCACCTCTGCCTCCCAAAATTCTGGGATCACAGGTATGAGCCATGGTGCCCAGCCAGTGGCATCGTTTTTAATCTCCCCAATTTCCAATATAAAATAGAGCAACTAGATGGAAAGAGAAAAGTCTATAGACACATTTATAATTAAACTATGTTTCAAATATTCCTATGAACCCCAAAATACAAGCAGGAGCAGGTGAGGACAAACCAACAACAAGCAGTAGACCTACACGGTGTCAGTGCCTGTGCAGGAAGAAGCAGAGAGAAGCAACAGGGTATTAGATGAGCCTGGAAACAGAAGAATCTTAAAATGGCCAAGTATTTGCTAGACCAGTAGGAGCATATCAGAGCAGCTAAGACTAAGGGGTTTTGCTCAATCCCAAAGTGGGTGAGTGTGAGAGGTCCACAGTAAGAACTGAAGGGGCTGGAAGTGTCTAGCTCCACTCAACTTCCAACACTAGCATGTCAGGACTCCCTTCTAGGAGAGGACACCGCACTGAGAAAACACCAGTAGAAACAGATACAAAATTAAATAGGAGAGAGTTCACTGAGACAAAGGATAACATCCAAGTAAGCATGAAGGAGGCAGAGTAAGGAAATGTCAGAAAGTAAGTGACATGATTTGGCTCTGTGTCTCCACCCAAATCTCATGCTGGATAGTAATCCCCACATGTCAGAGGAGAGACCTTGTGGGAGGTGACTGGATCATGGGGGCAGATTTCTCCCATGCTGTTCTTGAGATAGTGAGAGAGTTCTCATGAGATCTCATGGTTTAAAAGTGGTGGTTTCCCCTGTGCTCTCTCTCTCTCCTGTCACCTTGTGAAGAAGGTGCCTGCTTCTCCTTCCAACATGATTACAAGTTTCCTGAGGCCTCCCCAGCCATGCAAAACTGTGAGTCAATTAAACCTCTTTTCTTTATAAATTGCCTGGTCTCAGGTAGTTCTTTACAGCAGTGTGAAAACAGACTAATATAGTAAGCCATCATAGTTTTCAATACTACACAAAAACATCAGAAGGGGAAATCTGTAAAGCAGCGGTGTCCAATCTTTTGGCTTCTCTGGGCCACATTGAAAAAAGAATTGTCTTGGGCCACACATAAAGTACACTAACTAAAAATAGCTGATGAGAAAAAAAAAAGAAAATCAAACAAAACACACACACACACACACCACCTCATAATGTTTTAAGAAAGTTTATAAATATGTGTTGGGCTACATTCAAAGCTGTCCTGGGCTACATAGAACCCACAGGCTGCAGGTTAGACAAGTTTGTTCTAAAGCTATAAAAGATACCCTGAATTATACTCCCTTTTAAAAGTTCAGGAAAGCTAATTTTAGGTAAAGATGAGCAGCAGTATTATTGCAAAAAGTATCACAAGCAAAAATGTATCAAGGTAAATTCCATATGAAGTTACTATAAGGAAAAAAAAAGATGCAGTACGGCATTCTTACAGACAATGAAAGCTTGCCAGAAAAAATATGCTCACAAAATGGATAAACTTCTATTTTACAATGAGCTAAAATACAGTAAGAAAATATGCAAGATGCAAAGGATAGAAATTGGAATGAGAGAAGCTCAGAAACAAGGCAGCAGAAATAAGAAGAGTAAAAACTTTAAAAAAATAATTTTCAGAACTGAAAATGAAATGAGAAGGAACACAAGTATAATAAATATGACAGATTACAGCTTAAGGTAAATGGATCAAAATAAAAAGAAATAAAGAGAGAGCTTCATTTCTTTCTTTCAAAAGCATTTGAAATAAAGTGACAAATACTTAAGCTGGGCAAAGAATATCCAACATATGGATAACAGAAATGTACAAATGAAAATCAAAGCATGGGAAGAAAACAAATACTAAACATTATAATTCAAGAAAACTTTCCTGAAGAAAAAAATATTTGAAAGTATACATTGAAAGAGTATACTGCACACTTGATAATGGTGACCCAAAGCTACCAATATCAAGACACACTCAAGTAAAATGATTGAACTCAGAAGGAAAAAGAAAAAAAAAGGAAGGATGAATGAAAGAAGAAAGGAAGGAGAAAATCCTTTAGCTATCTAGAAAAGAAAAAAGAGACTATAAGAGAAAGAAAATTAGACCTCAGATATCTCAATGGCAACACTTTATGTTGATGAGCCTGGAGTACCTTGTCGAAGCAGATACTAAAAAAACTTTCAAATACGGGGGTCACGTGAAAAGGACTCAAGAGCCAACTTTGAAGAGGCCAACTATGGGACAATTTAAACTTCAAAAGGATGAAAGATGCAACTGAATGAATTCCATCAACTCTGTTTAATTCATGAGCTCATAATGACATTTTGTAAATCAACGTTTTATTTTAGCATTGTTTTACTTTACAGAAAAATTGTGTAGATAGTCCAGAGAGTTTCCATATTCTCCATATCCAGTTCCCCTATTATTAACAGCTTAGATTAGTATAACACATTTGTTATAATCCCATTTGTTACCATTAATGAATCAATATTGACACATTATTTTTAACTAAAGGCCACTACATGGAATATCTCTCCATTTATTTAGATCTTCTCTGATTTATTAGTGTGTTATAGTTTTTCACATACAAATCTTTTTCTGTCTCTCCCTGTCTCCCTTCCTTCCTTCTTCCCTCCCTTCCTTCCTTCCTTCCTTCCTTCCTTCCTTCCTTCCTTCCTTCCTTCCTTCCTTCCTTCCCTCCTTTCTTCTTTTCAGTACTCAATTTATTTCTTTCTCTTTTTTGATGACTATTTCATTTTATTTTATTTTATTTTATTTTATTTTATTTTATTTTATTTTTTTGAGACAGAGTCTCGCTCTGTCTCCCAGGCTGGAGTGCAGTGGCTCGATCTCCATTCACTGCAAGCTCTGCCTCCCAGGTTCATGCCATTCTCCTGCCTCAGCCTCCCAAGTAGATTGGACTACAGGCGGCTGCCACCACGCCCGGCTAATTTTTTGTATTTTTAGTGGAGACGGGGTTTCACTGTGTTAGCCAGGATGGTCTCTATCTCCTGACCTCGTGATCTGCTCGCCTCGGCCTCCCAAAGTGCTGAGATTACAGGCGTGAGCCACCGCGCCTGGCCTGATGACAATTTATACTGATACTTTAAAACAGCACTAATTGGTCACCTTTGGGATGATAGGGGTCCAACTTGTCATCTTGAAAATTAATAAATATAGAGGAAGAATTAAGCCTTTATCCCACATCAAGCTTTTATCCTACCTTTCATATATAAACTCTGCCACTGGGCAATCAAGTATAGATGAGGGGAAGCATTTTTTAATATTTGTACTTCAGTTAAATTAAAAAATGATACAATTCAAATAGTAACATTTTGTGAACCCAAATAAATGGAAGGATCTCACCACTGGGTGTCTGTGACTGCTACTATCACAAAAGGAGGAGATGCACATTCACGTGCTTCCTGATGAAAGAACACACCACAAGCTACATGCTTCCCAAACAGATCAGACCTGTGTCCAGTGAAATCCAGAGAATGCGCTAATAGCAGGTAGAGGAACATGCTAAACTGCGCTCTATTTGCAGTCAGCCAAATCTACAGGGAACACTAAGATCAAATGTCTTAGGTTCTTCAACAGAAATAGTTAAGAAAAAGAGAAAAGGATGGAAAAAGAACCTGTAGATTACAAGAGACTTTAAACATATAAAATGCCTATTTAAACGGGCAAGACTAAAGTTCAGTGTCAGCCGGTCGCCATGGCTCATGCCTGTAACCCCAGCACTTTGAGAAGCTGAGGCAGGCGGATCACCTGAGGTCAGGAGTTCAAGACCAGCTTGACCAATGTGGTGAAACCCCATCTCTACTAAAAATACAAAGATTAGCCAGGCATGATGATGCACGCCTGTAGTCTCAGCTACTCAGGAGGCTGAGGCAGGAGAATCACTTGAATCCAGGAGGAGGAGTCTGCAGTGAGCAGAGATCACACTACTTCACTCCAGCCTGGGTAACAGAGTGAAACTCCGTCTCAAAAAAAAAAAAAAAAAATTAACAGTCTCTACAGATGCCCACTTGACTAATACAACTATTTTTATTTCTTTAATTTATTATTATTATTATTTTGAGACAAAGTCTCCCTCTGTCTCCCAGGCTGAAGTGCAGTGACATGATCTCTGCTCACTGCAACCTCCGCTTCCCGGGTTCCAGCAATTCTTCTTCCTCAGCCTCCTGAGTAGCTGGGATTCCAGGTGCGAGCCACCACACCCAGCTAATTTTTTGTATTTTCAGTAGAGAAGGGGTTTCACCATGTTGGCCAGGCTGGTCTCGAACTCCTGACCTCAAGTGATCTGCCCGCCTCAGCCTTCCAAAGTGCTGGGATTACAGGCGTGAGCCACCACGCCCAGCCATACAACTATTTTCAAAATGCAAGAAAGTGAAACTTGTAAGTTAGGATTGTTGGGAGGAAGAACACACTATGATCAGAAGGGGGCACATAGAGGATTATCCGGGGAGACTGGCAAAGTTATATTTCTTGATCTGAATAGCAATTGCAAGGATGCTTGTCTTTTATTATTATTATTATTATTATTATTATTTATTATACTTTAAATTCTAGGGTACATGTGCACAACGTGCAGGTTTGTTACATAGGTATACACGGGCCATATTTGTTTGCTGCACCCATCAACTCGTCATTTACATTAGGTATTTCTCCTACTGCTATCCCTCCCCCAGCCCCCCACTCCCTGACAGACCCCAGTGTGTGATGTTCCCCTCCCTGTGTCCACGTGTTCTCATTGTTCAACTCCCACCTATGAGTGAGAACATGCAGTGTTTGGTTTTCTGTCCTTGTGATAGTTTACTTAGAATGATGGTTTCCAGCTTGTCTTACATTACCTCTTTAAATTATATATTTTTGGTTTTTCTGTGTCTTATTTTACTTTGAAACAGTTAATCAAAAATAGAGACAGAAGAATGTAAATGGAGTATTCTAGTCTTCTAGAAATCTAGAGTCAGTGATAAGCAAGTTACATACACTTACGAGTCTTGATTACTAAGTTAAACATTGTCACTTCACATAGGAGCCAACAATATTGGATTAGGCTTATATAACGCTGTACAAGATACACATATGCCATCGCTATTCTGAAATCCTGAATGGATTCTTTGTTACACTTCATTGTAATGATTATTCAAAGAAATTAGCAAATGGAGGGGAAAAAACTGAAAGAAATTAATGCAGAAAAAGACCTCATATTCAGCAGCCTCTCCTCCTGTTTGTGCAAAGATCACTCTAAGAGATTTTTCAAAAATCCGACGAAGTCGAAAACGTCTCAAGTGCAGATGATCAAAGCCCTTCCTATGGGATACTACTTCATAATTGAATCATGCAAACTGCTGGGAAGTTTATACCCAGCCTACATTTTCTGTGATGTTAACCTATTATTCCTGGCCCCCTTGTGTACTTATATTATTCTCAAAGACACCTGTAAATAGTCCCTTACCTTCTATTTTACCAGTCAAACAAACATGTACAGGAGAAGTTGAATGCATAAATAGTCTCTGCTCATATATTTGCAGTTCAAAAGATTGGTCCACAAAGGGAAAAAACTAGAGTAGAAATTTTCCCTTTAGAAGTCTTTAGACATTCACAGAAGCAGAGACAAAAACATTCATTACAGAGGAAAGAAACTGCAGCTTTATGTGTGCTATGGGCAAGGACTACCCTGCTATTTTTTTTAAGATTAGTTATTGTTTTGCCAGATCTTACAAATGCGTAATCATTTGGATCTTTTCAGAGGTGGCCAAAGACAGATTCTAGGTTTGAGTGGATGATCATCATCTCTTGAAATGGGTTCATCTATTGGGTTTGAATTTAACACAGACCTTCGCCAATGCCTTCCATTTTATTGATGAGGAAACTGAGGCCCAGAGAAATAAATGTGCTCTCCCAAGATCAAACAGCAAGATACTCAAAACCAGGATTTGAGAACAGAGTTCTAAATTTGACCTTCCCTACAGTTTCTGAGCAATAGCAAGATAGTCAAAACCAGGATTTGAGAACAGAGTTCTAAATTTTACCTTCCCTAGAGTTTCTGAGCAAAGGCAAGTTGAAAGATATTTTCCAGATTATCCTGGGATGGGGGTGGCGATAAGGACAAGGAATTTCAACAGTAAGGGTTGGACATGGGACATGTCATCCCCTTGGTATCAGGGAATGCAAACTGGGAGCTCCTTGGACTTTCAGAAATGAGAAGGCCTAGGAAACACATTTTCAAAAAGGATCCAAGGTTCTATCTTTGAGACATGAGGTCCCTTAGAAGTCCAGTACAGTGGCACTGCAGGAAAACATGGTCAGTATAACCTCAGGAAGAAGCAGGTACTAGACTGAAGGCAAAGGAAGGGGAACATCTTCCCCTGCGTGAAGGTACGGTGCTGAAAAAGGGAGGGCAACATTCGCAGGCAATTGCCATCCCAGGACCAACCTGAATCCCATGAGATCCCGGGTGGATGTAGTCAAAGATTGGGGTCAGCCTGCTGCCAGCTGGAATTATCTGAATGACTGGAAGACAGTAGTTCACCAATCTCTTCCAGTTGCTGAAGAAGTTTTTAGAATTATGCACTGCACAATCATGACAGATCTCTGAGAGCACAAACTAAAAAAATAATTTCATCTCAGCTGGGCACAGTGGCTCACGCCTTTAATCCCAGCACTTTGGGAGGCCAAGGTGGGCAGATCACAGGGTCAGGAGTTCCAGACCAGCCTGGCCAATATGGTGAAACCCCGTCTCTACCAAAAATACAAAAATTAGCCTGGCATGGTGGCAGGCGCCTGTAGTCCCAGCTACTCGGGAGGCTGAGGCAGGAGAGTAGCTTGAGCCCAGGACGCGGAGGTTGCAGTGAGCTGAGATCACACCACTGCACTCCAGCCTGGGCGATAGAGTGAGACTCTGTCTCAAATAATAATAATAATAATAATTTCACCCCTGTCAATAGAGCATAATCTTCCTTCCACTCCAGGGTGTCCAGAAAGTAAAATGTTATCAGTGGGAAAACTGCACATATTAAAATTTTTCCAACTTTAATGTTGTTCCAAAAAAAATGACATCATTTATTTCCCTGTATTTTGGAAGCTGCCAAAATCCCTCCGGGTCAGAACCAAACAGCTGCAATTAGCCAGCTAAGTTGGACAAATGAGAGAGGGTCTATTTGCCCAAATTATTCAAATAATTGGAACTTTTTGGACCTGACCCTCAAAATAACATCACTATGAAGTCTAAATCTTGGTGGCTATTCCACTAAAGGAAACAATATATTACACTATGTATAATAATTCGGGAAGATGATCTTTTTTTCTTATTTTTTGACGTGAGATCGATTAGAAACCCACAGCAGGAGAATTCCACATGGGTAAGGGAGGAAGAGATCCAATTAAGTAAGAAATGCTAACAAGCTGCTTGCGTGAGCTCTGAGGCATGCCGGGATAGTACATGTCCACAAAGAAAATATTAATTTTAAGCTCAAAGAAAAAATAAAAACTGGGAACTTAAGGGAGGGCGGGAGAATAAGAAAAAAGTGTCAGGATATTTATATAAACTGTCATTCCTGTGTTTTCATGAAGGCTCATGCCCTCTAAGCAGTCAATCAACACTCTCTCTGATCACAGCCTTTGCTCTGATTGAGTGGGGAGATGTCAGCCAAGGAGAAAAACATGTGGAAAATCTGTTAACCATGTGTGTCATTCCTGATGTCAACACGCAAGGAAATACAGGAGAGGCCTAGAAATTTGTGCATTTCCATGCTAGCCCCAAGAATGGTGAAGAGCACTGTTGGCCTTAAAGTATATATATTTATTATGATCATTGTTGTTATGATTATAATGATGAATATACACAGGGTTCAGTGTTAGCCCAGCATAATTCAAACAAGACCAGCTGGTGCCTGGGGACTCATGTAATACCAGCAATGCATGTGTAAATAAGAGTTTGGGAATTTAACTTTGCATTTCTTGCAATGAAGAACTGAAAAGAGGATCTTTTGGAAATACTGGGAGTTGGTTTTTATTTGCTGGTCTTCTGAAAACCCCTTTCTCGACAGGATGTGGAATTCCAGATAGTTTCAGCCTAAGAGGTCAATCAGAGCACCTGTAGCAGTTTTATTTAGGGGCGACTTGTTGGCCAGCTATCTGGGATAGCAGAGAGAACTGTGGCCAGGTTGAGCTGGCCAGTGAGCTCTAGTTGGAGCTCTGGTTGGAGCTGTATTTGCACTTAGCCTGGGTGATCTTGGATAAGTCATTGAACCTGCTGAACCTTGGTTTCTTGCAGAGTGAAAAGTTTTGCTAGAACTGCACTTCCTGTACCATAATACACATACAAATCACCTGGGGATCTTGTCAAATGCAGATTCTGGGCCACTGGGTCTGGGAAGGGGCCTGTTATTCTGCATTTCTCGTGAGCTCCCAGACAGTGCCAAAGCTACTGGTGCACGGATCACTCTTCCAGCCGTGAGGGCTTAGATGATATTTACAGCAGACATCTGTGGCTCTGAGCGGCCCAGCCACCAATGCCACATTCTCTAATAAGGCACCTGATTTTCTTCTGGAGAACCACATTCCTTCTCTCTCAGTTAGGGCATTCAGTGCGGACTGATGCTGATCCTAATGCCCAGCTCCACAGCTGGGCCCATGTGTTAGGCCTTGCCAGTCAAGGCACTTTTATCTCTGTGACTGGTTCCTCTGTGGGCACATGACCCATCACAGGTTAACACAGCACAGGGCTTTTGCTGCTGCAACCACTGTGAAAGTGATGTTCTCTTAGCTGGAGTTCCTAAACTACAGCAAGGATATTAGTCGGGGACTTTGAGAAGCCATTTTGTGACATCATGGAAAAGCCAGCCTGAAAACAAAGTTAATACAGAAGAAAGCAAACCTGAGAGATCTGGTTGTTACCAGATCAGGGTCCAGATCCAGACCCCAAGAGAGGGTTCTTGGGTCTTGTGCAAGAAAAAATTCAGATGAGTCCATACAGTAAAGTGAAAGCAAGTTTATTAGGAAAGTAAAGGAATAAAGAATGGCTACTCCATAGACAGAGCAGCCCCAAGTGCTGCTGGTTGCCCATTTTTATGGTTATTTCTTGATTATATGCTAAACAAGGGGTGGATTATTCATGCCTCTCCTTTTTAGACCACATAGGGGAACTTCCCGATGTTGCCATGGCATTTGTAAACTGTCATGGCGCTGGTGTGGGTGTAGCAGTGAGGACAATCAGAGGTCACTCTCATTGTCATTTTGGTTTTGGTTGGTTTTCGCTGGCTTCTTTACTGCAACTTGTTTTATCAGCAAAGTCTTTATGATCTCTATCTTGTGCCAACCTTCTATCTCATCCTGTGACTTAGAATCTCTAACCATCTGGGAATGTAGCCCAGTAGGTCTCAGCCTTACTTTACCCAGCCTCTATTCAAGATGGAGTTGCTTGGGTTCAAATGTCTCTAACACAGTGACATCATTTGAACTCCTAGATACAGCCATGCCTGAAGACCGATATCCTGGCTTCTTCTAATTAAAGGCAGGGCAGGAAGGTCATACATTTCTTCTGTATTTTCAATATTTTCTCTGTCACTTTCTAAATCTAGACCAGAGGTCAGCAACTTTTTTGTAAAGAGCTAGATAGTAAATATTTTAGGCTTGCAGAACATACAGCTTCAGTAGGAACTGCTCAGTTTTGCTATTGTAGCACTAAAGTAGCCATAGGCAATAGGTAAATAAATGTCCCAATTAACTTTATTATAATAGGCATCCAGCTGGCAGGCCAGAGTTTGCCAACCTCTGGTCTAGACAATCAATAAAGCTCTGGTTTATAGTATTTGCCAGTTTCCACAGTGTAAAAATCCCACCATGGCTGCGTTCATGCTACCAACACAATGTCACTGAGTGCAAAGCTGGGAAGCGATAAGCACTAGCTCACCATTATATAGCATTTCCACCATACAGATACAATAGCTACAACCTCAAAAAGATAGAGAATAGGAAAATGTAGTAAAGCAATCAGGAAGTGATATGTTTTAAGTATTTACCACCTTTGTCTTGATATAATTTTTCTAACTGTAAATTTCCTTTTTTTTTTGAGGCAGGGTTTCACTCTGTCACCCAGGCTAGAGTGCAGTGGCGCCATCTTGACTCACTGCAACCTCTGCCTCCTGGATTCAAGTGATTCTCGTGCCTCAGCCTCCCTAGTAGCTGGGATTACAGGTGCACGCCACCAAGCCCATCTCATTTTTTTGTATTTTTAGTAGAGACGGGGTTTCACCATGTTGGCCAGGCTGGTCTTGAACTCCTGACCTCAATGATCACCCCACCTCTGCCTTCCAAAGTGCTGGGATTATAGGTGTGAGCCATTGTGCCTGGCCCTACAAAGTTTACTTTCTAATAATAGCTTTGTCTGACCCAGTTAACAAAATTTCTGAAAATTTAGCACTCGGCTCTTGGGACACAGTACAAGCTGGCTCTAGTGTACCACTGCCCCCTCTGTAACCATTTTTAAATACAGTCAGGCACCACATAAGGATGTTTGGGTCACTGATAGACCGTATATACAGCTGTAGTCAGTGCAATAGGGTGTACCATATAGCCTAGGTGTGTAGTAGGCTATACCATCTAGGCTTGTGTAAATGTGCTCTACAATATTTGCACAATGACAAAATCGCCTAACTATGCATTTCTCAGAACATAACCCCGTCTCTAAGCAATGCATGACTGTAGTTCAAAAGTGAAAACAGAGGAGCCAGGGTCCAAAGATATCACAATAGTAGATCAAAGTTTGAAAAGGGATTAACAGCATCTTCAGGAATTGCAGTTTAAAATTCCAATGTATTAGACAAGTCCTTTTTGAAATGGTAATGCCTCGTACCTGAGTAGAAAAGACAATTAAGATAATGTGTTAATTTTCCCCTTGAATCTCGCAGTAATATTTTGATCCTGTTAATTATCCAGCGAACAGAAAATATACATAATGTGATAGCTCTGTGCAGAGTTGACATGCTTGCTGTCTGGCTAAGTAGCCACGCTTATCCTATAATTAGCTGCGTGGAATGCAATTTCCATTCCTTCCTAAATACACCCACTAAAAAATAAACCAACGTAGCGTTTCACAGCTATTCCAATCTGGTTTTCCCCCGGGAAAGCAAGCCAATGATTATTTACTAAAGCTTATCCTCCTTTCAAAACTATCAGAAAATAGCCATCCGTTTGCTAATGATTTCTGGCAGGTGAGGGTTAATCAATGCCTTGAGAACACAGAAAGCACATGTCATTATAGCCCCAGCATGCTGTCTTTCTGCAAAGGATAAACTTATCGATGTCACTAACTGGGCATTTTAATGAGAGTTCATTACAAAAGGGCAACCTTCTCGGTGGGCAACTAAATCTATAAGGGGGAAAAATGTGGACCCAGATTTGTTTTTATAAGTGGGGAAACAAGGCTTTCTATATAATATGAGGTTCAGGACTTTATTTTCTTCTAAATGGAAATCACGGACAGCTTAGTTGTACATTTCACAGATGATTTGTTTTTACTCTTTGCTCTGTCATCCAGGCTGGAGTGTAGTGGTGCAATCTTGGCTCACTACAGCCACAAACTCCTGGGCTCAAGTGATCCTCCCACTTCAGCCCCCCAAGTAGCTAGGACTACAGGTATGTGCCACCACACCTGGCTAATTAAAAAAAATTTTTTTTTGTAGAGACGGATCTCTCTATTCTCCCCAGTCTGGTCTCAAACTCCTGGCCTCCAGCAATCCTCCTGCCTCAGCCTCCCGAAGTGCTGGGATACAAGTGCTAGCCACTGCGCCTGGCCTATTCACTCTTTTGAAAAAACAAACTCCCTGTATTAGCCAGAGTTTTCCAGAGAAACAGATTTGGTAGGATATATTTAGGTATATAGAAAGAGATTTATTGTGAGAATTGGCTCACATGATTATACAGGCTAAGAAATCCCATAATCTACCCTCTGCAAGGTGGAGTCTCCAGAAAGCTAGTGCTGTAATGTTAGTCTAAACCCAAAGGCCTGGGAACCAGGGTAGCCAGGGTTGTAAGTCCAAATCTAAGTCTGAAGCCTGGAGAACCAGAGTGCCAATATTCAAGAGCAGAAGAAGATGGATGTCTCAGCTCAAGGAAAGAGGGCAAATCCAATCTTGTTGTATTCCACCTTTGAATTCTAATCAAACCTTCAATGGATTAAGTGATGCCCACCCACATTGATGAGGGTGATTTCTTTATTCAGTCTACTGAGTAGAATGCGAATCTCTTCCAAAACACCCTCCCAGACTGACACACCCAGAAATAATGTTTACCTGCTATCTGGGTATCCCATAGCCCAGTCAAGTTGTTACATAAAATCAACCATGGCACTGCCCCTCCTCTCAAGGAAAGCTTATAATAGAGACAAGAACTTTTAATAAAATGGTGGCATTTAGTTTGTTACATATTCATAATCTATGTCTACCCATGGTATTTTATACATTTTATAAAATCACAAAGCATTGCTATATTGTTATATTCCTATCACATGTCTAGGTGTCTGATCTCCTTTGTTATTTTAAGCAAGTGCATCAGGATGGAAGTAAGACTAGGCCTGGGGACAGAACATCCAGGTTCAGATTCAAATTCATTTTTTTTCTAATTGTGGGAACTTGAAGAAGGCATGTAAGTTATTTGCCCTTCAGGTGTCCACGTCTGTGAATATGGTCATTAAAGCATCAAGGAATCCATTTCTAAACTATGCTACAAGGAAAAAAGATTACATTTTTGCATTTGGATCCCTGCACAGAAGGCCTCATTTATAAAAGATGCTTCCAGATCTGTAGAATGAATGCATGCAAACATACATGCATGCATCCCTTCGTTTGGTAATCTTCAGACTGCAGAAGAGGCTATGTTAGTGTAGAGTTTGGGATCAATCACTCTGGGGAAACCGACTGCGTGGTTTTGAATTACACCTATACCACTTACTCAATAGCTGTGTGACCTTGGGTGACATTACTTAATCTCCCAGTGCCTCATCTATAAAAGAGAGGGTGTCTTAGTCCATTTTGTGTTGCTAAAACAGAATATCTGAGACTGGGTAATTTAGAAAAGAGGTTTATTAGGCTCATGATTCTGGTGGCTGGAAAGTCCAAGATCAGGCAGCACATCTGGCAAGGGTCTCATGTCGCTTTGACTCATGGTAGAAAGCAGGAAGAGAAGTGCATGCAAAGAGAAAGCAGGAGAAACTGGGTTCACTTATAACAACCCTGTCTCTCTCAGAACGAATCTATTCCTGCAAAAGGGCATTAACGTATTCATGAGGGATCCACCTCCATGACAAAACACATCACACTAGGCCCCACCTCCTAACACCACCTCATTGGAGATCAAATTTCAACATAAGCTTCAGATGGGGGAAATCATATTCAAACCATAGCAGACAGTGATAATATTTCTTCACTGGATTAAGGTAAAGTGGGTTAATAGAAATAAATTTCTTAGAACAGTGCCTAACACAGAGTTGGCACTTCATAAGTATTAACTGTTATTACTTTCATCATGATAGAGAATTTACCAAACAATATACTATATTTTATGGTCCACATTCAGCATTTGATGTTTCATAGGCTTATTTCTCCTGGAAATGAGTAAAAGAAAATGTAGTTTCTCTTTTAAGTTTGCTGGGGTATCCAGGCCTTGATTCAGATGCATCACCAAGCTCTTGGTGGTCATTCATTCTTTCTCTCTCCCCTGGCTGTGACCTGCTCATGGGATCTGTTGCAAGGGGCATAGATGGGCCTGAGGCATTGTGAGGACCAAGAAATTGGGGCTGTCCTGGTATTGTCTTGCTTAATAATGGCAACAGTTGAGGATTAGATTAAGCAAAGCTGTGTTGTACTGAGGAACTGCACCCTTTCTGCAATTCCTTTTTTTTTTTTTTTTATTCACTCATTGAACAAACGTTTTGAGTGCCTACTCTCTGCCAGGTATTATGAAATCTGCTACAAACATAATGGTGAAGAAAACAGACAAAACCCCTTCTTGGATCCTCACAGACCATGGGGAGGCCTGATCTGGTCTGACCTAGGTACCAGGAACACTGTTTAATAGACCAAACTTTTTTTAAAAAAATCCCTAAGCTGGGGTTTCCCATGTGTCACTGACTAGGTGAGGACAAGAAAGAGAGAAGTCCAGTTTAAAATTCTCTTTCTTGTATCAAAGTCAAAGCTCTGCCTCTCAGGCCAGGTGGGTAATTGCTCACCTTTTCTTCTGGGGAATTGTTAGGGGTGTCTTCAGCTCTTCCTCTGGAGCTTCACATCCCTAAGGAAGCAATTCATCATGTACACACTCACGAAAAAATGTTCAAATGTTCATTCATTCATATTTCCATCACTTCAAATATTTCCTCATCCCTTCACTCCAGCATTTCTTCCTTTAATCACTCATTTATTCAAATACTTATGGAATATCTGCAGTGTGCCAGACATCATTCTTGGCACTGGGAATGTGATAGTTAACTAGAAAAAGTGCCTGTCCACATAAAGTTTACATTCTAACAAGCTCCCAGGTACCACCAATGCTGCTGGACGACAGACCTAGCTTGGGGTAGCAAGGGGTAAACAGTAGAATGCCTTCCACACTCTGCACTCTCAAAACTAAAATGCGTCTTCTCATATATGTCACCTCTCTCTATGTGATACTTGATGCTATGGTAGATCAGAAAATGCTCAGGCACATGGCACAGTCCGGGTCACCCAAGCACTCACTCTGCCTACTCTTAATTGCCACTCTCAGAAAGAAGATATAGAAGGATGCTTTTTCTCTCCTGGAAAAATTAGCATTTTCAATGTATTTCTTACTGTAAATTTAAAGATCTCATCTTCTGATAGTGGAGTTAGATGAGGACAGAGGGGCCTTTGCACATACTTCTAAAATCATACCCTTCCTGCAATTCCTTTTTCTGCCTTTATTCATTCATTGAACAAACATTTATTAAGATCCTACTGTGCCAGGTGTTATAAAATCTGCTACAAATATAATGGTGAAGAAAACAGACAAAACTCCTGCTTGGAGTCCCACAGACCATGGGGAAGGCTGACCTGCCCTGGGGGCTGGGGAAGCTTTCTCCTGGAAGCAAGACTCATGTTGGGATTGAAAGATGAGAAGGATTTTAAGAGTGGAGTCTAAATGGAAGAAAGAGTATGAGCAAAAGTCCTGTGATGGGAGAAAACAGAGTGTATTTGAGAAATTGAAAGGCAAAACAGGGAAGGCAAAGGGGAAATGGGAGATGTGACTGGAAAAGGTGGGAGACCAAACCACGCAGGACTTCATGGGCTCCCTTAACGACTGGGAGCTTATTCTAAGAGTAGTTAGAAGCCCCTACAAGATTTAGAGTAGGCCATCGTAATATAAGCAGGTCACTCTGGCTGCAGTATCTCAAAGGCCTGGTGGGGACCAGAGTAGCTTTGGGGGTAGGGGTAGGGGGATCAGTCTGGGGGCTTCTGCAGTGATCTAGGCAAGGAACAATAAAGCAGAATTCTGAGAGATGCAGAAGAGATGGAGATAACAACTGTATCGCTGGAAGAGAACTCGAGGAGCAAAACGCTCTTTGCTGTCAGCCCTACATTCCCCGGGACCCTCTGGCAGGGTCAGTTACATACCTTCCCTTCTTCTCTCTTTGCAGGCAGGGACCATGACCTTTCCATCTGGCATTTCTCCCCAGAGCCTAGTCCAGTGTCTGGGTTGTCCCTAAGGAGCTTGCAACCCAGATAATGAGATAAACCCAGAGATGAATCTATTGGAGAAACTGCAAAGCAATAAATGAAACGATTGCCAGGTTAGTATAAATCGAATGTGTAAGTGCTGAAAATCCATGGAGCAAAGACATGATTAAGAGGGGCTGAATTACTAACTGGAAACATGGAGAGGCTCTTACAAGGGGCCATGCAATTCCAAGGAAGCAAACTGGTGTCTCATGAGCCGAATATGGCCCATAGGCCTCTTTTGTCAGGGCTATGCTTATGCTCACCAATATAGTGATGTTTGTTAGATCAGCAGTTTTACATTGCTGATGACAATGTAAACTGGTGTCATCACCTTGGAGAATAATTTAGTAGTAGCGGATACAATTGACAATGTCTAGCAGTTTTACATCTAATTAGACGCCAATTTTTTAAAAATAAAATAAACTTCAGAGATTTTGTATTAAAAGTCCAAATTTCCAAATTCTGCTGGGGCTCAGGGGAGCAAAGATGTGCCAACCCTGGGCTGCACTATAGTAAGTAGCTTCCTTTAGCCTGGGAGTGTGTGGTGCTTTCCAATTTAACCACAGTCCCCACTGCTCCTTATTGCCTCCCAGCGTGAAAACTGCTGTTATTTGCTATGTATTATCACACCCGTGCTATTGTTCTTATAGCCAAGAGGTATGTGACCTACTTTTCATACCCTTGTCTCTATCCTTAGTGGGAAAATGAAAGCCAGACAAGGAGGGCAATGTGTTTCGACTCAAATTAAAAGCAAACAGATATCTATGGGAAAATGAACAATATTTTAGTTAGTATTAAATATGTAAACGAAGTATATCAGTCTTATTTTTATGTTTGTTTGTTTCTGAGCCCTGCATTTGGGTATGGGACTGCTGATCGAATCCCATTCCCTCACTGTTTAGATGCACTCACAGGGCCCAGAGTGGTGAAGCAATTCACCAAGGATCATACAGCATTAGAAGCCAGGTTAGAACTAGAACCAGTACATGGAGAGTGTGGATGGTAGATGGGAAGAGGATGGAGAAAAGAAAAAGAAAGATGGCTGAGAGATGGAAACAACAGTACAGGCACCTGGGCAGAGGAGGGTATAGTGCCTGGACCAGTGAGGGGAGGGGCCAGTAAAAGCTAGAAAGAAGAGATGGGAGAGAGAAGCAGATTTCTCAAAGGCGTGACTCCAAGGTTCTGTCTGGGAAAGTAAGTCAATGGCAGTGGAGTGTGGCAAACATGACTTTGGCATCAATAAGCAATACAGAGGTCCCCAGAGGGTACTCCTTAGCGACAAAGAGAACGGAGAACACCCCCAAATGATATTTCTGAAAGTAGACCAGGATACGCAGACTAGGGTGATGAGAAAACCACATATGGCCCAAGTCTAACAGAATACCAGGGGAAAGCCCAGACCCTCTGTCTTTTGCCCCTTTGGGGGTCACTGGTTCCCCAGGGACTTGGGCTAAGTAGGTCAGAAACTTGCCAGAATGCTTGGTCCTAAATGAAGATTTCTCTCTCTTGTGTCTTGGTTGAGCAGATTTCCAAATAGATACTTAAGAAATCTAAACAACAATATTCCTTTTTAAGCAGCTAAATGACGAACAGCCTCCAATGTCATGCAAAATGTAACTTCTTTCTCTACCTGATTGATTTTTAAGTCAGAACATTGTAAGTCCTTAGTAAGCCATTGCCCAGTGGAAATAGATGACTGTTTCTCTCACTCATAAGTTTCCCGGTTGAATTATTACCTTAAAAACATCAGTTTGGCAGGCAAAAACACACAAGCTAAGGGCAACAAAGAAAGGTACTAAGACCAAGTGTTGATGAGGAGAGTGAAAAATGGGGACCCTTCTTATACATTGCTGATGAGCATGTTAACTGGTGTCATGACCTTGGAGGGTAATTCAGCAGTAGCAGATAACATGGACAATGTCTATCAGTTTTACACCTAAGGTCCTGTCCCAGAGAAGCCCTTGCCTGTGATGTACAAAAAAACCACATGTAACCCCAAGATGTTCATTGCTGCCCTGTTTGTAATCGTGAAAAAGTGGAAAGCATGCAATGTCTCTGAGTAAGAAGGTGGTGTGTCCTGGCTGCCAGGAAGTCCCGGAGGATCCAGGTAAGCTTCATATGGTCAGAGTGGGAACAGTAGTCGCACTGTGGTTGCAACAGAGGTAACACCCGTGGTACATGCCAACTAATGCATCCTATCCCTTTAGGAAATGTGAACAGGATATAGTCTTGCCTCGCACAGAGAACACAGGCTAGGTCATCTATAAACAGTTCACCGACCGTCTCCACTCTATTCCTAACAGCCAATCATGCTCACAAAATGCAAGCATGGTGTCTGTATTCGAACCACTGCATTATCATCAAATTGTATCTGTCCTGCTTCTATCTTAAAATCTCAGGGTGTCAGCCAGGTGTCGTGGCTCACGCCTGTAATCTTAGCACTTTGGGAGGCTGAGGTGGGTGGATGACTTTGAGGCCAGGAATTCTAGACCAGCCTGGCCAACACGGCAACACCCCATCTCTACTAAAAATACAAAAATTAGCTGGGCATGGTGGCACACGCCTATAGCCCCAGCTACTCGGGAGGCTGAGACAGGAGGATCACTTGAACCTGGAGGCAAAGGTTGTAGTGAACCAAGATTGCATCACTGCACGCCCTGGGCAAAAGAGTGAGACTCTGTCTCAAAAAATAAAAATAAAATAAAATAATCTAAGGGTGTTGAGCAATTTAGGGGACGTTAGCATTACAAAGTGGCATTGTTTGGAAGTCCCGCATCCCAAAGGAGCATTTTCCCAGAGGACTCTCCCTACTGCACATGGAACATTATTAATGATTATAATTATAGTTCTGGGTTATCAAGAAATGATTAAAACAGATCAAAAAAGGTATCCACAACTACCAAAAACATTAAGAGAAAAATTTCAAGCTCTTAAAAAATCTAAGGTTTAGTTATGTTGAAATTTTCCTGATGTGAAATATCTTATTTTCATTGATACCAGATTAATGAGGTCTTCTGTACATTTTCTCAAATGACTAAAGCATTGTTTCATTATTTCTCAAAACATTTGTAAGAGTGTGGTGACAGAGGAAATGTCCGAATTTGAAAGGAAGTCTTAAGGGGCTGTGAAGTCTCAGGAAGGTTCTTAAATGACCTAACCAGATGTTTTGAAGTCTGATATACCCTTAACCGAAACTGAAATTCATAACAAAGTCAAAAGCAATACAGTCAAATTGATTCCAAAATGCCTTTTTCTAGCAAATCCGTTGACACCAACCGACTTTAACAGGGCCTAATTCCTGCTTGGGAGAAATGATATGGCCATGGAAAAAAAGGGATGCATAACAAAGTTTGGGGATGAAATAAAACAAAATTCAGGTTAAGTTCTTAGAGGTGGCTAAAGTAAGAATCCACATTTCTCAGGCTATGGGGAATGAAGGTGAAGAGACTGGGCCTTGGGGCCAGACTGCTGGGTTAAATCCCAGCTCTGCCACTTGTTGCAGGGTGCCCTTAGGAAGGTACTCTATCTCTCTGCCCCTCAGTTTCCTCATCTGTAAAATGGGGGAGAAAAATGGTACCCACTCAGAGGGATGGTATATGGATTAAGTGAGAGAATAAAGGGCCCAGAACAGTGACTAGAACACAGTGAGTGATGAATACTTTTTATCTATTGTAATTATTTTATTGTACTTTTTGAATGTCAGTATTTCCCAAGACAGTGAAATTATGGACGAATGTAGATTTTTTCTTTTTATATTTAAATGTACACAAACAGATGTTTCCTGGCATTTGATGGAGTTATGTCTTGGTAAACCCATCGTAGGTTGAAAATATCATCATTTGAAAGCATTTAATATACCTAACCTCGTAGCTTAGCCTGGCCTGCCTTCAACGTGCTCAGAACTCCTACATTAGTCTACAGCTGTGCAAAATCGTCTGGAAACACGGTACACTATCGAATATTGGTTGTTTTCCCTCCTGATCATATGGCTGATGGGAGCTGCGGCTTACTGTCTCTGCCCAAGCCAACACTGAGAGTATCTTACTGCATAGTGCAATCTCAGGAAAGGGTCATAATTCAAAATTCAAAGCACAAGTTCTGCTGAATGTGTATTGCCTTTGCACCATCCACAGAAAGCCAATCCACAGTAAGTTGAGGACATTCTGTATTTAAATTTTTTTAAATGTTATTTAAAGGAGGAGAAGGGAGAAAAATGAGGTTCTTTATATCTCTCCACCCCAAAAAATAAGAATCCTGGGTTGGGGTGGGGTAGAATATGGTTCCTTTTGTTGGTTAATTGGTGTATTAGTCTGTTTTTGCATTGCTATAAAGAACTAACTGAGACTGGGTAATTTTTAACGAAAAGAGGCCTAATTAACTTACAGTTCCATAGACTGTACAGGAAGCATGGCTGGGGAAGCTTCAGGAAACTTACCATCATGGCAGAAGGTGAAGGGGAAGCAGGCACCTCGTACGTGGCCTGGGAAGGAGGAAGAGAGCAAAGGGAGATGCCACACACTTTAAACAACGTCTTTCATGAGAACTCACTCTCAAGTTCAAAGTTCCACAGATCTGTAGGGCAGGGGCACAATGCCTTCAATCTCTTTGCTAATGCATAACAAAAGTGACCTTTGCTCCAGTTCCTAGAAAATTCCTTATCTTCCAGTCCACCGACTCAAAATCTCCTCTGGCAACACCCTCACAGACACACCCAGGCACAATACTTTACCAGCCACCTAGACATCCTACAATCCAATCAAATTGACCTCTAATATTAACTATCAGAGATGGTTTAGTGGATGGACAGGTGTTTTAATTTAAATCGGTTTTGTTGGGTGTAAATCATTGGAGACATTAACCAAAAATTGATCTATAGAGTCAAACAAAATGGTTCTCAGTTGTATCCACTCCAGGTCCAATAAGCAGACAAAGTCAAAAGAACACCAAGCTGGGGGCTGGCATCCTGATTTGCTTGCATGGGAGCTTTACATCTAACTTGGTGGGTGACCCTGAGTGAGTTGCTTCCGCTTTCTGGTCCTCAACTTCCTCACCCACAAAATGAGTGCATTGGGCTAAATGACCTATAAGGTTTCTTTAAGCTCTGATTGCTTCTAGGAGGCTCCCATATCTGACTGCTCCAGGGACAGACTTGACCCTGGACTTGGCCTGCTAGCAGCACCATGGTTCTTGCCCAAAGCCAACTGCATACCCCGTCCACACCAGCTGCCTTCTCACCTACTGCTTGTGATCTCAAGAGACCCAGGCATGTCTGTGGAAAATGATCAGTCCAAACCCATCACCACCCCAGGAGAAACAGCTCAAAGCACAGGCCCTGCCAACTCCAGTTCCAGTCGTGTCTCCGTCATATACAAAGCCCTGTTTATCCTACTAGAGAGAAGGATGGAAACCACTTTGCTTAAAGTAGAGCTGAAGAAATAAATATTCGAGCAGCAATAGCTCATTATTTTTGAGGGCTCTGGAATGAAAGTCCAAGGTAGAAAAGCAAAACAACAACCGTTAGCATTTCCATTCTGAATAGACAATATACGCCAGGAGCTCTGAAATAAAGATAGTGCGATTCATTTATTATTCCTTCTCTTTAAAACCTGCATTAATTCTGATTTCTATTTAAATAAGAATGATTAAATTTTATCAGCTGAGATGGAAATATTGTGATAAACACTGGCTCGTGGCCAAACTAATCTCCCAAGCCCACAGCTTACGGCCATTGTCTTGTATAGATATTTGAATGGCAATGGGCTTTTATCAGTATTTCTAAAGGCACTCATTTAATTATGTGGTTGTAAGGATTTTCAAAACCCAAAAGAATACCATCAATACATATTCATTTCTTAGATTAATTTGACATTAACATCAGAAAATATTGTTATTTAAAGGATGCTCTTACTTGTTTTTGCTTTTGCAAGAAAATAAGGCAACCTGATTGCAATAAGATACCATTGCAACCTGATTCTGGTTGCAATGATATCTTTTAAACTTTCTGTTTAACTGAAATTACGAAAATAAAATACACAGTGAAGCAAGGCTAGAATTTTGAATTATAAGGGGTAGAGGGAGGACTCAGAAACTCCACAAGTCTCAGAGCCTTTAATAAGCTAATACGTATCGTTAATTAACAGTATGGGCCGGGTGCGGTGGCTCACACCTGTAATCCCAGCACCTTGGAAGGCCAAGGCAGGTGGATCACTTGAGGCCAGGAGTTCGAGACCAGCCTGGCCAACATGGTGAAACCCTGTCTCTACCAAAAATACAAACATTAGCCAGGTGTGGTGGTGCATGCCTGTAATCCCAGTTACTTGGGAGGCTGAGGCAGGAGAGTCGCTTGAACCTGGGAGGCAAAGGTTGCAGTGAGCCGAGATCGTGCCACTGTACTCCAGCCTGGGTGACAGAGTGAGACTCTGCCTCAAAAACAAGCAAACAAACAAAAACCCACCAGTATGCACAATTAAAAATGTTTGACTACAGAATCCTTTTTTCCAAAGAGAATCTTATAATACTTGTGCTTGGGAAATCCTACTTTAGGAAATACAGCTGTGAGCAAAATTCCTCCTTTTAAAGATGGGGAATAATACTCCCATGTGGCTGGTTCCAGGCAAGGATGGTACCACAGTAAAGTTTCTCAGACTTTAATGTGCATAAGAATGACCTGGGCATCTTGTTAACTGATTTCATAAGTCTGGGATGAGACCTGAGACAGCATTTCTTACAAGTTCCCAGATGCTGCTGCGGCTGCTGCTGGTCTATACACCACCCGTCGACTAAAGAAGCAAGAAATTCGGACACACATCTCCTAACTTTGTACTTACCCCACTGCCTTGTAGCCTCTCTTAAGTGGCACTAACTAGCATTTCTGTCAAAGCAGCATCCTTGCCTTATTCTAGTTTTATTTGCTGAGCTGATGTCTCCAGTTCTTTAAAGCGAGTCCCTATGATGATAGAAGGATGCATCAAGATTAAGGAAGTATTTTCTGGACCCTAACATAAATTTTCTTTTTGTTATAGGATAAATTAGAAACAGAAGAAAGCTTCTGACCAAAGTGGTCTATCCCAAGGCTCTGTGTAGAAATTTCCGTCAGAAATCATTCAAACCCATTGTTTGACTGAATCAAATCAAGGAAGGACATTTTCCATGGCCATTTTCATGTATTTTTTCAATTACTCTGGAAAAACATGGCATGCATCTCGACCAAAATTTGCTCAATAATTGTGCAACTATCTGGCTATTGCCAAAATACGAATAGGCAGCAATTACCAGATGTCTGCTCAGCATGAAGATTCTGTACTACAGTGAAAACATGCTCATCTTGATGCTTCCACAACTATTGTATCTGCATGTGTAGACTGTATCCTCAGTCTTTTATCTGTTGATGCTAGTGGGAAGAAGTCAGTTAATTGAAATTGTTTCTATATAACAACCTTCCACCTTGTCAATTCAGGGTGTGGGAGGGACGGTTAAAAAGGAATGACCCAAAATGAAGAAAAATGACCTGCTTATTGACTAGACTTTTCACTTTTCAACAAATGATTGTGGTGTAATTCAAAAAATAGACTATGTCTATGTCTCTATGGCATTGAAACCAACCAAAAATAAGCAAATTTGCAACTGAACAAGTTGGGTGGTAAACGGGTAGAATATTATTCTTGCTTACAGGCCAGCTTCTCCCTCCAAAAAGGCTGAACTCAGACATTTCCGCCAATGTCAGCCACACTAGGTATTTGGCAGCCACTCCACAGTACTCAGCAAAAGAGACTGGATTTCCCAGCCATTTCCAAATGGCCAAAGGGAGAAGGAAGACAGATTCTGTGGCCTAGAGACTCAGCCCCTGACAGGGAGAAGCAGAATCTAACTCCAGACCGAAGACTCAGGGAGCCATCCCCTAACTTCTAGTTCTTGTAGAGACCTCAGAATCCCAACAGCCTGGATTTAAGGTCTAGCTCTGCTGCTCACTCATTATTGCACCAGGTAAAATGGCCAAGACTTGATCATTGGCTGTGGACTTCACAGTAAGAGTATGGTCTTACCTGAAAGCTGAGGTGAATTCTGAAGGCCAATGGCTAGAGGCTGTTGGAAAACTTCCCTCCCTGAAGCTAAATGACAGATTCTTTCTCTAAGAGAGATGTGAGCAGCACACCTTCATGGCTACCACCTTGTAGGGTATAGATCAATATTGTACAACCTAGGCATTCATACAGTGTTTCTACTAAATACTTGTCAAATGTATACATTGTTAACAATGCTTATAAAAACATCACTTATTTATTATTTGTGTGAGATGAATTTCATGATCACAATAAGACAATAGCCAATTGATGAGCCAGACATGCAGTCAACCAACAAGTTTGATCTACTTGATACATCCTCACAGGTTGACCTCTCTTCCACTTCCTCCAAATGAACTTGACTTTGTGCACACAGCCTTAAAAAGCTGGCCTGTGTGGACCAAGGCAGAGCAAGATCTGATGAGTCTCTACAGCTATTGGTCTTAACAAGCTTGTCGTTGAGAATAGCAATTCCCCAAAGTGCCGGAGGTTGGAGTGGTGCATCCTACTTGTGGGAAGCACATCACACTCTATTAAACCCCAGGAGAACATGTTCCGACTCATATATTATTAAATCTGCCCTCCCTCCAAAAAAAAATATTAGCTAAAGTTTTGCTAAATAAGGCATCATTTAGCCAAACCAATCTTCACATGCCATATGCTGTGGCACATTCTTCTGTGAGGTGTAATTGTGTTGTAATCGTTTGTGATTATCTGTTAAATGTCCGTTGCTCCTCTAGACTGTAAATTCCATGAGGGCAGGAATGATGCTTTCTATCTCCAACATTTAGTACTGAACCAGCAAACATTTAGAGACTCAGTGAATGAGTGACCAGTGAAATGCACCCCTGTTTGACCTATTTTGGGAATCTAGATTGGCTTGCATAAGGCTTGGTTCAAGAAGGAGGTACTGTTATATTCCCAGATCCCTTATGAGGACAGATGAAAAACGCTGTCTCATTCGAGGGCTCTTCAATAATGTGCCCAGGTTACTCAGGTTAACAGTCAGGTTATGTTCTGCTACAATTTTGCATGTTGAAAAGCTTTTTAAATGCACTAATCCAGCCATCCTGTTAACCTATATTCATTAAGCACCTACTGCATGCCAAACAAAAACAGGATCCATGGTTGATTGAGGGACTGTTTCTCTTTTACCCTACCTATTTATTCTACTCACTTCTATTAACTTCTTTATCTGTCCATATGTCCATTTGTTTATTTGTTTATGCATCCTGTACCTTATTCCAATATGGATTGAAGGTTGCTTATAGAGATTCATAACATATACCACTGTAATATAAATTATGAGTATGTTAAAAATGTAAAGGAAAAAGCATAAACTCAGTATATATAGGCTGAATCACTAATAATTCAGACTCTTACCTGGCAAAAGAATGATGGGCTGGATTCCTTCAATCATAGCAGATGCTCAATGTAAGAAACTGGGGCGGAGCTACCATAAAAAAAATTCCCTGTGGAGCGTTTTCCTCATTTAACCATTGGAATAAATCTCCTTCTTTCTCATGCTTGTGTGTGTTTTAGGGGGGCTTTTCAAGAGGCCAAGCAGCTCATTTATTCATTTATGTATTTATCTATTCTTCTTCATTGTTTTTGTTGTTCTTATGTTTGCTGAGTACTTAGTACATACTAGCTACTGTGCTAAGTAAAAGGATGCTGAATGCATGGTTTTTGCTGTTAGAAAAGCTCCAAGTCTAAGAGGTTTAATAAGCCCTGAGATCTGCTCATAGCCCTGTCATTGCCTCACTGTGTGACTTTGGCCAAGACCATCCAGTCTCTGGCCCTCAATGTCTTCATCTGAAAACATTGGGCTAGATGGTCCTGAATATCCCTTACTAGATCTAAAGTTATGTTACAGAGGGAAAGCTAAGTTAAAGCCAACGTCTTGCCAATTTTTTTGGTTTCATCCCATCGTCTGAGATCAAGACAATATAGTCTGAGAAAAATGATCGATGCCTCCTAAAAGGTATAATTTTAGCATTTTACCCCCTCAGTGGACATGCATGTCACATGGAAGTCTTCTCCCAGCAAAACCCCAAAGCACCGTTACCTAATAAACACCTTGAAAATGTTCTGGCCTAAAGAACAGGAGCTTCTATAATGAATGTTGATTTTCAAATTCATGAAGATGTAAATGCAAATATCCTATTTGAAAAATAATAATAATAGCTAGTACTCACTGAGCTTTGCAAAGTCTGGGCACTCTTCAAAACATTTTACATGCATCATCTCATTTAATTCTGGCCAACAACCCCATAAAGCAATTCTCATTATTGCCCTTAATTCATCAGTAAGGAAACCATGGCACTGGGGCAGTTAAGCAAGTATCCTATGAGGCAGATTGGAGATTTGAGCCCAAGAAGTTGAGCCCCAGAGCTGGGCTCTTCTCACCTTACTTACTATACCTCTCCTCAAAATGTTATACTTGTGGTTGCCTAGGTGCTTTTTAAAGTTGTGGCTTAATTTCTTAAAAAACAGTATGCCTTTTAATCTACAGTCTATTTCTGATGATTCCAGCTAAGAAAATAGAGTCTAAGTTCAAATGGCTACATAAAGAACTTCTTAGAACTGATTTCCAACTCCAACAATCTAATTAGGAATCTCAAAAATAAAGCACATAATGATATTAATACTTTTACTCTAAACCTGGATTTGGCAAACTTTCTGTAGCAGGTAAATATGTCAGCCCTTTTAGGTCATAAGGTCACCGTCACTACTACTCAACCCTGCCATTATAGTGCAAAGGAAGCCAATAGCCGAACAAATGAGTGTGGCTGTATTCCAATAAAACTTAATTTATGGGCACTAAAATTTGAGTTTTATGAAACTTTTAAAGTGTTGTGAAATGTTATTCTTCTTTGATTCTTTCTCAACCGTTTAAAAATGTGAAAACCATTCTGACCTTGGGAGATGAACAAAAACAAGCGTTTGACCAGATTTGGCCCTGGGCTCTAGGTTGCCACCTCCTGTTCTGTGCTGACCACTTCCATTTCAACTAACATTTCAACTAACACGAGTACAAACCAGTCTTAAGGGGGGAAAACACTATAGTCAGTTTTCTCATTTCTTTGCAGTACGAATCTGTATTTCCTTGATCACACTTTGTCATATTTTCTCAGACTTAAAACTTAATGTAAGTAAATATTTAACCATCAAGAAGGTTACATTTCATTTCTACCGGGGCTACCAGTAAGCAGAAGTCAGGGTTGTTGTCTGTCCTTGTTTCAAAATTGAAGTCGAAGACAAAGTAAAATATATTCCTAAATATCTACGAATGCACACATGGAATATAGGTGTATTTTAAAGAATAACGTAACAGAAAGTACTTTAAATTTCACAGCCACTGCTAATGCAGGCAGCTAATCCTATTTACATTCATATTAGCCTTGGTATCTTTTTCCCTAAGATTTACCTATTTGTATGCTTGCATGAGTTAAACTGCCTTTTGCATGATATCAGTACTTTTGTAATTTAAATCTATAAAAGGCAATTTCTTTTAAATATACTTCCTAACAGTGGGTGAAAGAAGCACCAAAGTTATTTGAGAACTGTACACCTCAGTAAACATGTGCACTGAACTCCTGGCAATGTGCAGAATGTGGGAATTAATCTTATACTCTAAGAGTGGAACGGAAAATAAAATCAAGGCTGAGAAAGAAACAGTCTTTGAAAGGGGCCAGTGTACAGTGTTATGGAAGGAAATGGCATGTTTTAGAATTGATGTTTAGGCGAGTAAAACTTTCTCCCCTTTTGAAAGAGTGTTGAGGACTGAATTCTTTCATCATTGTGGGTTTTTGCATCCAAAATAACTTTACCCACATGATAAGCCAGTTTTACAATTTAATATTGGTGTTGGCCGATAAACAGAATATAGTCAGCCGTTGGTGGCCAGGGTAAATTTTAAGATGTCAATAGTGACTCCAGTAGGACACAGTGCGTGTAAGTATGTATTTGGAGGGGGGAGGGTGAAGTTTCCAAAGACAGAGATAATTTCATGCAATTGGAGTTAGATTTTTTTCTTCACATAATTCCTACAAAATGTTCACCCTCACCATCTTCAGTTGACATAAATGAGATGCAAATAGGTTAATGTATAATCTTGCCCCAAAGTAGTGTCTTCTCGATATGTAGGACACACACATCAATTCTAAGCAGAGCTGGGATTTTCCTAGCAAAAGTCAACGGGGTGTAAAATCAGAAGGGAGGGACTTCCAGATGCATGCCCTCACTTCTGGCTACATTGAGCATTTTCTCCCAAGAGAACTAGCCCTGGGGTTCACTTCTTTGCACTCAGGCCAGGACACACTTCCGGGAATTTACCAGGTCTCAGGCTTGAAGGAACCCCATAAGGAAGCCAGGAAAACAGTGTTTCAAACTAGGCATTGGGGCAGTGGGATGTGTGAACTCGAGGCCTGAAACCCACAGAGAACCAACCAGTTAGTCCCCGGTTTAGACGTACCTTGGGAAAGGCGCCATCCTCCCTTTAATCTCTGAAATTTGGCCTGTTCTTTTTGCTCTGGCTGTGATGTCTACACAGCACCAAGTATCCAGATGAAAGTGGTGTGTGGGGTATTCAGTTCACTTCCCAGATATTTAGACAAAGCTTCAGCCGCTGGTTCATGACTACTGAAGGCTTGCCTGCCACATACCCCAAAACTCGCCACCCTGAAAGTAGCCATTATAAATGTTTCATGTGGAACTTTCACAACCCATCAGGCTCATCAGAGTTTTCAAATTAACTCCCTTTCTGCCCATGGGGATTCCTCTGTAAAAGATTTCTCCAGCCTCGAATCTCCAAAAGAAAAAAAAAAATTCTGAATTTGAAACAGAATGCAAATAATGCATTTTGACTCCCTAATCAACAAATGGGATCAACTTGAATTGATTAAGAACCTTTGAAATTAGCTGTCTTTAATTCTCTCCATGGCCTGCTGCTGGTAGTCTGAAGATAGGAGGGGTGTGTGTGGGGGGGTTGGGGGGGTGTGCATGCACCCAGGCGTGTGCTTGTGGGTTCAGGGGTGGAGAGTTTGCTTTTTTTTTTCAGAGCTCACATAATGGTGTTTAAAAATTTTTTTTAATTTAATGGTGACACAACTCCAAGAAAGAGAGCATTCACCTGATGCAATGATACGGTTTTTTTGTAGACTACATTTCTGAGAGTTACTTGGCTGCATAAAACCTGCACAACTTTAGTGGGGAAAAAAACCACATAAAATCTAAAATGAATGTATAAATAATATGCAACTGTCTAGACAGTATAGGTCACTTGCAAAGATAGCAGGTCGGGAAAAAATTGTCCATCAGTCAGACAACCATAACTGATTCTGATGCTAAATAATGGTAGAGATATTCAACATTCTCTGGCTGCGAAAGGCTTCGCTGAGCATTTGCTCTTCCCAAGCCAGTGGTCTTCTACTTATCTGGTATTTTATGCAGCCTTTGGAAAATGCACTTGCTATTTAAACATTAAAATCAATGCCCAAAGAATAGCGGTTGAGCAAAGGAGTGCTACTGACCTATGTGACTGGCCTTTGGTAAAGCAAAAATAACCCTTCTCGATCAACAGTATGAGCTTTCCATACCCACAGAATCTTAAGCAGATGTAATTATGGAGCCTTTAGGATAGCAAAAGACCCAAGCACACAACCCCACCCACACACACAGGTTTCAAGAAACATTTTTGCTCTCTTGTAATGACCTACAATGGCAGGTTGAATTATATAAGTCTTGTACTTTTAAATTAAATATTTATAATAATAATTTCTGTACACAGAAAAATGCTTGAAAAAGAAAGTAAATGTATTAAATAATTCTCAGAGGACAATGGTTGCTGCTGTCACTGCCCTCCAACACTATGAGGACAAACAAGCTCCTTAGCTGGTGCCCAGATCTGGGGACAGCCACCAGCTGGCTCTCCATGCACATGAAACAGTTCCATGTGGTTTTGTGAGAGAGTCCCAAAGCCAAACGACTGTGAATTAGGCTGGATGCCTGCAGGAGGAAAGATTCCTGCTCCCCTGGCCAGGGAGGAGAAAGACAGGCACACGGGTGCTCTGTGTCCCCGCTCTCAGCTGAGCAACCACACTCTCCAAGCCAGTCAGATTCTTAGGAGAGATGCTGATAATAATACAAGAAGGGCGGGGCATGGTGGCTCACACCTGTAATCCCAGCGCTTTGCCAGGCCGAGAGAAGTGGATCACATAAGTCAGAAGTTTGAGACCAGCCTGGCCAACATGGTGTAACCCCATCTCTACTAAAAATACAAAAATTAGCTGGTGTGGTGGTGCATGACTATAATCCCAGCTACTTGGGAGGCTGAGGCAGGAGACTCGTTTGAACCTGAGAGGTGGAGGTTGCAGTGAGCTGAGATCACGCCATTGCACTCCAACCTGGGCGAGAGAGCAAGACTCCATCAAGGAAGGAAGGGAGGAAGGGAGGAATGAAGGAAAGGAGAAAAGGAGGAAGGGAGGGAGGGAAGAAAAATACAAGAAGAGGAATAGCCACCATTTCTCAAGCGCTAAGTGTCAGATACTGAGTTTGATACAGCGGCACTGTCTTATTTAACCCTCATACACACACACACACACACACACACACACACACCCCACAGAACTGGTATGATTTATTGCCCTCATTTTACATTTGAGAAAGTTGAGGCTCAGAAAGGTTAAATAAATTGCTTGAGGCCAAACAGCTAGTAAGCGGCTGAGAGCAGGTTTGAAGCCAGGTTTATTTAAAGCTCAGCTCATACTCTTAACCTCCGTGAGAGTTTGCCTCTCCTGACTGCACAGACTTTCCCACCACCCACTCAGGACCAGCCTTTCCCTAAGGCTCAGTGCTGAGGGCCCATAGCAATTTTAGGGGCCGAGGAGTATGTTTTGCTTCTTGCAATAAGCAAGATACACATGTCGGCTATGCTGATATAAAGGTAAAGCAGTGGTAAAATGTAAATTTAATATTTTTCCGATGGAGGAAAGCGTTCGTGAAGACAAAAGTGCTTAAGACCCACAAAGGTCATCATGCAGCCAGTTGCCTACTAGGTCCTACAGATCTCTTGGATTTTATTTTCTCACTTTTTCTATAGAGAAAGTGAGGTCCGGCAAGAGTAAAGGATGCATCCTGGGTCATGTGGCAAATGAGTGATTGAGTCAGCACCCGTGAACTTCCCATCTCACTTCTGAGCCTTTTGCATATCCAGTCCAAAGGGTCAGAAACCAAGCTTCCTCTTTCGTGCGTTCTTGTACTTTTCTGCTGTACTTACACAGGGGAGTCAATCTCAGATGGCGTTGGATTGGCTTTGATTTTTGTTATGCAGCATCTCACGAGTTAATGTGTTCATAATTTTTATTTTATTTTCATACTTATTTTTATATTTACTTACTTGAGACAGGGTCTCACTTGTTACCCAGACTAGAGTGCAGTGGCGCAATCATGGCTCACTGCAGCCTCGAACTCCCAGGCTCAAGTGATCCTCCCACCTCAGCTTCCCAAGTAGCAAGACTACAGGCGCATGCCACCACGTCTGGCTTTCATTATTTTTTAAAGAATGTAAGTAGAGCACATGTGAGAAATAGATGACTCTAGGTGTTTTTTCCCCTTGTGTTGCCACCATTTATATTAAATACAACCCTATAAGCACAAAGGCTCAGAGAAGTTTAAAAAGTGCTTATAGAGTGGTAAGAGATTATTATGAGAAAGTATTTATTAGGCCAGATGTTTAGAGCCAAAAAATGAAAACAATTTCCTTCAAAACAAAAAAAAAACTGCCAGCAGACATTCTGGAACACCTATCTCAGTAATCTATTTTTTTGGTTTTAAATTTGTTAGAAGTGCCCTTACTCTGGCCCCTTCCCCGGGAATGCTGCCGGCTGGTCCCGGTTATCCGAGGCCTTCCCCTGCGGTCTCCACTTTCCGACAGGCCTCCGCTGGGTCTGCCCCATGACCCGGGCCATTTCATACTCCCATCCCTTCCTTCTGGGTTGCCGGTGTTATTTATTTTTAATGCCTTTGATTCATTCCTCTCTTGTTTTGACCAGGCAAACAGCACACATCTGCTGCCACCAGGAGGTGTCAATAGTTCATACTGCTCAATTTGTATGCCCTAAACCCACTGTAGGGCTGATTTTGCAATGCCTGTATCTCAAGTTTCAATTTCAAAGCATTATGCTGCGTTCCGGGCATTAAAGATTCATAGGTTGAATTAAAGATTTATTTTAGGGGGTGCATTATTATCAGGCAAATCACGTTCTTTTCATTTTAGACATATGGGCTATTACGATTTCATCTTTTTTTGCTAAAAGCTCAATTACATCAATATCACTCGAGACCCTCCAAACACTAAGCTAAAAGCTGGGCTTCTCCGCGGCCAGATGCCTATTGCCCTTTAAGGATTAACTTTCTGAGGATGAATGCCGTCCCTCCTGTGCAGAGTTATCTCCCTAATAAGAAGCTGATCAGTTACACCTCTGCTTAAAACCTCGGCTGGCTTCCTGTTGCTTACAGAAGGAAGTTTAACCTCCTTACTCGGTCCTGTAAAGCATTTCATAGCCTGGGCCTAGCCTGTCTTTCACAATTCCCAAGGCACCCCCCTGCTCTTCTTCATACTGAAGAAGACCAGGCCCTGCCAAAATCGTCCATCTTTTACATAAGACGTCTTCCTTACCCCTGCAACCTTCGTTTAAGACGGAGGTAAAACAATCCCCAAGTGTCCCTCACCCTAGGCCAAAGTGCTCCCGAAGAGTCTGTGTGCTTCAGGAATGCAGCTTAGCTGGCCACGCTGTTAAATAGCTATATATTCCTCCCTTCCCCCACACTGAGTCCCCAAAGACAGGAGTTGAGAATTATTCCTATTTGTAACACTAGAGTTCAACACAGTGGCAATCACATTCAATAAAGATTAAGAAGTGGGCCGGGTACGGTGGCTCATGCCGGCAATCCCAGCACTTTGGGAGGCTGAGGTGGGTGGATCGCTGGAGCTCGGGAGTTTGAGACCAGCCTGGGCAACATGGAGAAACCGTCTCTACAAAAAATACAAAGATTACCTGGGTGTGTGGCTACATTGGGGCTTGAGGCAGGAGAGTCACTACTTGGGGGTCTCAGATGGGAGGATCACTTGAGCCTGGGAAGTCCAGGCTTCAGTGAGCTATGTTTGCACCACTGCATTCCAGCCTGGGTGATAAAGTGAGACCCTGTCTCAAAAAAAAAAAATTTAGGAAGTGAATGAGTGAATGCACTTGCACATGAAGTCACACGCAACACAGCCAACAGAACACAACAGCAAAATCATCAACAACAATCACTGTTGTTAGCTACTGGTGGCTCCATTTTGATTCTTATATTCGGTAAGTATAGAAAAACCAGGCCGGGCACAGTGGCTCACGCCTGTAGTCCCAGCACTTTGGGAGGCTGGGGCGGGTGGATTACTTGAGGCCTGGAGTTCGAGACCAGCCTAGCCAACATGGTGAAACCCTGTCTCTACTAAAAATACAAAAATTAGCGCGACATGGTGGCACATGCCTGTAATCTCAGCTACTCAGGAGGCTGAGGCAGGAGAGTTGCTTGAACCCGGGAGGCAGAGGTTGCAGTGAGCCAAGATTGCACCACTGCACTCCAGCTTGGGTGAGGGAGCAAGACTCCATCTCAAAAGAAAAAAAAAAAAAAAGCAAAAAGAAAAGGAAAACCTGAGTGTATACAGGGAATATTAAAATTCCTAAACAAGGCTCCTTGTATAGACTGGGACTGCAGTGAGTGCTTAAGAAATCATCTGAATGGCTCCTCCAGTCTTTGGTTTCGACCAGGACTTCCGAGGTGTGTGTAGTGGGTAGAGGGCAGGGGTTTAGGAGAGGGAGAATAATGTCTCTAAATGGGTGGCAGTCACCTGGGCTTGCAAAACAGTATTAAAGAGGCCATTCTAAAAGAAAAAGGTGGGGTGCACAGACTTTCAGTTTTTAGGGATGAGGAAAGTGACAATGACAAGGACCTTTTAGGGAAGGGATACGCATGATGGAAAGGGGAAGGAATCTCTATAAAAGTTAAACTTGGCTGGGTGCAGTGGCTCACTCCTGTAATCCCAGCACTTTGGGAGGCCAAAGTGGGTGGATCAGGAGGTCAGGAGTTCAAGACCAGCCTGGCCATGATGGTGAAACCCCATCTCTACTAAAAATACAAAAATTAGCTGGGCGTGGTGGCGGGAGCCTGTGATCCCAGCTACTCGGGAGGCTGAGGCAGAAAATTGCTTGAACCCGGGAGGCAGAGGTTACAGTGAGCCGAGATCACGCTGCTGCACTCCAGACTGGGTGACAGAGCAAGACTCTGTCTCAAAAAAATAAATAAATAAATAAGTTAAACCTGGCCAGGTGCAGCGGTGCCTATAATCTCAGCACTTTGGGAGGCCCAGGCAAGCGGATCACTTGAGGCCAGGACTTCAAGACCAGCGTGGGCAACATGGTGAAACTCCATCTCTACTAAAAATACAAAAATCAGCCAGATGTGGTGACGCACACCTGTAGTCCCAGCTACTCCGGAGGCTGAGGCATGAGTATTGTTTCAAACTAGCAGACAGAGGTTGTAGTGAGCCGAGATCATACCACTGCACTCCAGCCTGGTTGCAGAGCGAGACTATCAAAAAGTTAAACCTGGTTCTCCAAAGTCAGTCGGAAGCAGCAGAGAAGCAATGGAGTGGCTCCTTTGCAGGAGGAAGACACTCCTCCTTGAGTCTCGGCTACTCAATTTCTGAACAAAGTTTTCAAAGTGGTGTTCTGAGCTTCAAGACAGAAAGGGCATGTTCAAACACCTTGCAAATGGACAGTTACTCTCTTGTCTATGCGCTTCTAAGACAGAACTTCCATGCCACATCCATGCTAGCTCCTTTCTCCCCTCTACTCACTGACCCGGAAGGTGGAAGGGCCTATCTACTGGTGACATTTGGGAGAGCCTGCACGAGGTGTGGCTGTTGTTGGCTCTCTCTCAGGTCTACCTGCAGAAGGCTTCTCTTTTTGCTCCTGAGTCCATGGGATAAGCATTTCTGCCTGAGGCCTAGCATCTGCTTTCTGGAGACAGTGTAGAAATTAATTTCGTGTCCGGAGTTGGTTCCTTCCGGTGGTGTTCATGGTCTCGCTGACTTCAAGAATGGAGCTGCAGACCTTCGTGGTGAGTGTTACAACTCTTTACATGGCACGGACCCAAAACATGAGCAGCAACAAGATTTACTGTGAAGAGCAAGAGAACAAAGTTTCCACAGCTTAGAAGAAGACCCAGGTTGCTGCTGCTGGCTGGCCAGGTGGTGGGGAGGGATGGGCAGCTTTTATTCCTTTATTTGTCCCCACCCATGTCCTGCTGATTGGTCCATTTTACAGTGTGCTGATTGGTGCATTTTACAAATCTCTAGCTAGCTACAGAACACTGATTGGTGCGTTTTTACAGAGCACTGATTGGTGCATTTTGCAAACCTCTTGTAAGACAGAAAAGTTCTCCAAGTCCCCACTTGACCCAGGAAGTACAGCTGGCTTCACCTCTCAATTTCTATAGGTCGTAACTAATGAGGTTTCTCAGGTGGGAGAGAGTGATCCCATTTGCAATTGACCAAGGAAGAGTCTGCTTTACAAAGGGGCATCCTAATCCCTTGTCTTGGAGGAGGGTGTGAGAGGCAAGGTGTGAATTCCCATTTCCTGGCCACAGATTCCAGCCACATTAAAAAAATTTTTTTTTTCATAGAGATAGAGTCTAGCTCTATTGCCCAGGCTGAAGTGCAGTGGCACAATCATAGCTCACTGCAGCCTCAAACTCCTGGGCTAAAGTGATACTCCTACCTCAGCCTCCTAACTAGGACTAGAAGCACATGCCACCACACCCAGCTGTTTTTTCTTTCTGTCTTTCTTTTTTTTTTTTTTTGTAGACACAGGGTCTTGCTATGTTGTCCAGGCTGGTCTTGAACTCCTGGGCTCAAGTGATCCTCCTGCTTTGGCCTCCCAAAATGTTGGGATTACAGATGTGATCCACCATGTCCGGCCTCAGCCACATTTTCTAACTGAGCTATGTTAGCTATAAAGATGATATTTTGATCTTCATCTCTCAGATTCTCGTAGCTATTTCTTGATTAATTCTGAACTTAGAAGGAAAAGTGTTTCAATTGGCCACTTAAGGTGTTGCCCACATTCCTTTAGTTCTAAGTCGAATGATGGGTCCCTGGACCACAACAGAAACCCATGAAAGATCTCTTTCTTCAATCCACATTTCTGATGTAAAAAGTCTGACTCATTTGATTCCATTTGGATCTCCATTTGCTATTCTAAAAGAGAACCTTGAGTCACTGGGGATAAATACTGGGGATATGAACTAAACCAGAGTGTGAACAATAGCACCTTCAACAACAACACCAGAAAGAACCGTATTACCTTGGTGAACTATGAGGCAAATGGAATTCAACTGTGCATTGTACTCGAAATGAGCAAAGTTTTACTAAAAAGAAGTAGACCCTAAAGAATTATTCAAGCAGAATCTAACCTAGATATTTTTCTTTAAAAAAAAAAAAGACTTCACCTACTGCACCCAAACAAAATCAAAACTTCAAAATATTTTTTGAATCAAATTATTTAATTATCTTCAAGTATGCAATACACTTTATGTGTTTTTTTTCCAGGTGTAGAAAAATTTTCAGTAAATTCAACCATATGTATTGCTTCTCTCCTATCCTTTTAATTCCCCTAAAGTAAATCACATTCCCTTTTGGTCACCATCTTTCAATTCTGTTTCATCTTTAATAATATATATGCATAAAGGGCCAACAAAAGTTGCCAAAAGATTTTATCTAAGCTAGTGTAATATTTCATGTTTTTTCAAAGAAATTTTGAAATTCATGGTTGAAGCATGTCTGATGATGGAATTTCCTCTTTTCAAGAAGCTTTAAAGAATTGTTGAAGGATGATCTTTTAATAGATTTCAAGTAGATGAACCTGTCCCACTGCCATCCGAGTAGTTAGCCTGTGGGGCTTCTAGTTCTGACTCGCACACTGCTCAAACCAAATAGTAGAGTAGTATTTAAATGAGAGGGCTGAGAGTCGGATACATGTTTATTTGTTCACCCGCTGGTTCATTCATTCATTCATTCATTCATTCATTCATTCATTCATTCAACAAACACTCAGCAAGCCTCTCTCTGTAAGGCACCCCTGGTGAATCAGGAAGAATTCGTAGTGAATAAGTCACAATCTTCCTTGAAGCTCACAAATTAGAGGAGGAAACAGAAACACTGATGGATAAATCATGACAGAATAAGGTGTACGGATGTGACGGGGAATTCTGAGAACTCTTAGTGTTTCTGATGAATGGCAGTGACCATTTATTAGCCATTGGTGAAATAGCTATTTCCAGGAAATTCTAGTTCAAGGAAATAAGCTTCTCCAACTCAATTGAGCTGCATTCTGTCATGCAGGAAGTGCTTCTAAGCCTCATAAGGGCCTGTGAGTAGCACCAAGTATCCAGCAGACAATAAGCTGAGCTGAGATTAGAAATTACCTAAAATAATAGTTGTAGCTAACTGACTGTGCACTGACTTTGGGCCAGACACTGTCTGATGCACCTTAACTCTCAAAACCACCCTGTAAGGTAGATGCTATTATAATTCCCCTTTGTAAATGATGAACCTGAGCTACAGAGAAGATGAATAACTTCAAACACACAGTCAGTAAATGGTAGAGTATATATTTTTATTGACTCAATGCAATACAACCTAGATGGGGTTTCTTGGGCTAACAACTTTGTGCTTTTGTTTCTCTCTCGTAAAAATAATATGAAAGATTTACAAAATCACACAAACAAAAATACCTCCATAATGGTGCTTTGTTGGTTTGGGGATTCTATGTTAATAGGAATATTTTGTTTTCTCAAAAATTAAGTGTTTCATCTTCTGTGAATACTTTCATGCAGGTCTAAAACACACAGCTAATGTTTTTAGAAAGCATCAACTTAAAATCTAACAGGTAAAAATGTACATTCATAAAAATTTATGCAAAATATATAAAAGCAATAATCTAATTTTTCTCCCAGTGAGACAATTTGAAACAAATTCAGTAAAGTTCACGTCTTTAAATTCATTTAAGAAATATGCACATAAAATCACTGCAAAATTATAGGTTCTTTAAGGAAGATTATATGAACAAGGCCCCCTTTTACTTTTTGGAGATGAAAGAAGAAAGATTTATTGAACTCAAGTGAAATAAAGATTTCAGCATTCATTCTGCCTGAGGGACTGTATCATAGAAATCATGCCTAAAATTCACAATTGGAGACTCTCCTTTGAATTAAAACATTGTCACCAGAAGGCCTCTATACTCTACACATCACCTAAGAGAAGAAGCAGCTCCTTATGATATATTAACATCTTGTAATAAATTATTACACTTAACTTGTCAAATGAGCTAATTGCAACCTTGGAAAGCATTTCAGCAGAGGTATGAAAAATGGGACTCAGAAAAAGTTAACAATGAATGTTAACAATGTAGTTAACAATGAATCTTCATGGCTTTTCATGACTTTTTGAAAACACCGTTTCTTATTGATTTCTGAGTGCTCTTTATATACATTAGTGAAAATTTGCTATTTTTGCCCCTTAGCATTCCTTCTCCCTTCTCTGGCAACAGAATCACTGTGTATTGTGAAAAATGCATTTCAGGAGGTTTGGATGGCACTGACGTATGCTTTTCTTTGCCACAAGGGTAACACATGGTCCAGGCTTGCCCTATCAGAGTATCCCACTCCAGCAACAATGATTACTCAATGATATGGTTTGGATCTGTGTCCCTACCCAAATCTCATGTTCAGTTGTAATCCCAGTGTTGGAGGTGGGGCCTGGTGAGAGTGATTGGATCACTGGGGTAGTTTCTAATGGTTTAGCACCATCCCCCTAGTGCTGCTCTTGTGACAGAGTTCTCACAAGATCTGGCAGTTTAAAAATGTGTAGCACCTTCCCACTCTCTCTCAATTCTTCCTCCTCCAGCCATGTGAAGTGCTGGCTCCCCGTTTGCCTTCCACCATGATTGTAAGTTTCCTGAGGCCTCCCCAGAAGCTGAGAAGATGCCAGAATCATGCTTCCTGCACAGCCTACAGAACTATGAGCCAATTAAACCCCCTTTCTTTATAAATTACCTAGACTCAAGTATTTCTTTATAGCAATGTGAGAATAGACTAATACATTCACTGATGAATCTGTGACCCAAGCTGGGCTAACATTCTTTTAAAAGTTTTTCTGCTGGAGCTATCAGAGAAGGAGGTCTCTTTCCTGGGGGGCTATTCAGCTGGTAGGATGGAAGGCTTGGCCTATGGATGAACAACCTGGCTTCCTTATGAAGAGAGCTTCAGCCAACTTCATCCCTGGGCTTTCCAGTTACAGAGCCAGCAAGTCCCCAGGTACACATCAGCAAAGTGGAGTTGGATTACTTTCACTTCAGTTAAAAGTGGCCTGATGAAATTATACATTGAAGATACCAGCATTTTGCTGTCACCTATGTGGCAAGTGTTTCCTCCTCCGATCGTTTGCTTTTTAATTTCGTTTAAGGAGGTTTCTGTCATATAGAAATTTTTCATGTCTAAGGAGTCAATCCTTTTTCTCTTTAGTATCTAGCTTTATTGATACACTTTGAAAATCTGGCCGGGTGTGGTGGCTCATGCCTGTAATCCCAGCAGTTTGGGAGGCTGAGGCAGATGGATGGCTTAAGCCCAGGAGTTCAAGACCAGCCTGGCCAACATGGTGAAACCCTGACTCTACAAACAATACAACAATTAGCCAGTGTAGTGGTGCATGCCTGTAATCCCAGCTACTCAGGAGGCTGAGACATGAGAATCACTTGAGTCCAGAAGGTGGAGGTTGCAGTGATCTTCCTCAAAATCCGTCTCTAATCTGTTAAGAGTTACCTATTTTTTCTAGTACTTTTGTGGTTTTGTTTTCACATTTAATTTTTGATTCTTCATGAGTTTGTTGTATTATAAGGTGTGTAACAAGCAGCCAATTTTATTTACAAATAGTTTCTTGTCCCAGTCTTTTTCCAATTATTTTAACACTACATTTTCTTTGTCCCAATTCATGTTCATGCTTTGACGTTTGTCTTGCTTCAGGTGTCCCAGTTCTTGCACCAATTTTAATCAACGGAGACTTGTACCTTGTAGAAGAAAATTCACCCTCATTATTCTTTTCCTGGCAATTCTTGCACATTCTAGAATCATTTTTGTTAAGTTTCAGAAACACCTTGCTGGAGTTTGCTTGAGACTATACACAAGTGTATGAATTTGGAGATAATTACAATACTGAGTCCCCGCATGCAAAGATGCAATTCACTCTGAAACTATTAAAGTTATTTTTATGTTCCTTACTAGAGTTTAGTAACTTTCTTTACATTGGTTCTAAACACTCATTAAGTTTATGCCTGGGCATTTTGTGTTGTGGGTTTTTAAAATTTTTTCTAGTGGGATTGGTTTAACCATTGTATTTCCTAACTAGTGTTTACTATGTATGAAAGCTATTGGTTTTGCAATGAGTTAGGATAGTAAACTCTCTTGGTCCTAACAATTTCTCAGTATCTCTCAGGTATTTCAGGTAGACAATTTCAATAACTGTAAATGACAATATTTCTGTCACTTTCCTTCAAATATAGAAACCTTATTTCTTATTTTCACTAATGACATTGGCGAGCACTTTCAGAAACTTGTTAAGACATATTCATAACAGGACATCTTTGTTTTGTCTCCAACTGTAGTGACATGATTCTAGTGGGTATCAGTAACAAGCAAGACAGTGTCTATTGGTTTGAGATTATGTATATGATAAAGTTGTCATACTAGATTATGGAAGTCTTCTATTCCAATATTACTAAGTTTTCATCTTCTCGTTTTTTATTGAGGCAAAAATTTACCTGTGAAATGTATAGATCTTACTTGATATAGCTTGATGAGTTTTGAAAAATACATACACTCATATAATTCATATTCCTAACAACATCTAGAACATTTCTGTCACCCCAGAAAGTTCTTTTTGTAGTGAATCCCCATCCACAACCTCCCTCTGAGGTAACTACTTTTCAAATTTCTGTCATTATAAAAACTAAGTTTTGTATTGACCTATAACTCACATATCAAGTCAAACTTTTAAAATATATGATTCAATAGTACTTATTATATTCAAAGTCATGTCATCACCACTGTCTAATTCCAGAACATGCTCATCCCCATATGTGGAAAGAAACCACATACCCATTGGCAGTCACTCCTCATTCCTCCCTCCTCTCAGCCCCTGGTGACCGCTAATCTACTTTCTGTCTCTATAGATTTGCCTGTTCTTGACATTTCATATAAATGGAAGTAAACAATATGCAGCATTTTGTGTCTGGCTTCCAGTTAACATATTGTTTGTAAAGTCTACTCCTGTTGTAACGTATATCAGTACCTCATTTCTTTTAATGGCTAAAAATATTTCATGGTATGGAAATACCACACTTTGTTGATCCGTTCATCAGTGAATAGATATTTGGGTTGTTTTCATTTTTTGATCATTATGAATAATTCTCCTACACACTTAGTGTACCACTTTTTGTGTAAATATGTTTTCAGTTCTCTTGAGCATATATGTAGGACTGTTACCGAAACAACAGGGGCTCGGTCTAAGTCCTGTTGCTCACTGCACAGAAAGCCAGTCACTGAGACAATGATTACCCCCAAGGAAGAAGGCTTTAACTGGATGCTGCAGCCAAGGAGATGGGGGATCAGTTTCAAATCCATCTCCCTGACTGACTAAAATTAGGAGTTTATATAGCAGGGAAGAAATGTAACAATGTGTAAGAAAAGAGGAACTGGGGAGGGGCAAGGAAGCAGTCATGATGAATGAGGGGTCCAGCATCTCATTGTCAGAATGTGTTGATCTGGTGGGTTTCAGTTCTTTGATACTTTTTTCTTTTTTTTGAAAGGTCTGAAAGTCATTTTCTGAGGAAGGAGCTCAGATAAAACAAATGGTAGGTTTCAAGCTTTAAGACCAGAAGGGTCCATTTCTATGTTTATCAAAAACAAAAACAACAACAAAACAGACAAACAACAACAACAAAAAACTATGGAACTATTGGGTCAGTTTCAGGACCATAGGTTAGTTTTTGCCTGTCGCAAGGCTTGATATAAATGGAATTATACCTCTTATTTCCAACTTTTATCTCTCAGCAAAGTGTTTTTGATATTTATTCAGGTCGTTGCAATGTATCAGTAGGTTGTTCCTTTCTGTTGCTGAGTAGTATTTCATTATAGGAATATATCGCAAGTTTGTTTATCTGGGCTCCCATGGATGACATTTGGGCTGTTTTCAGTTTGGGGCTACTATGAATAAAGCTGCCATGAGGCCAGGCGCGGTGGCTCACGCTTGTAATCCCAGCACTTTGGAAGGCCGAGGCGGGCGGATCGCGAGGTCAGGAGATCGAGACCACAGTGAAACCCCGTCTCTACTAAAAATAGTAGCCTGTAGTCCCAGCTACTCGGAGAGGCTGAGGCAGGAGAATGGCGTGAACCCAGGAGGTGGAGCTTGCAGTGAGCCGAGACTGCGCCACTGCACTCCAGCCTGGGCGACAGAGCGAGACTCCGTCTCAAAAAAAAATAAAATAAAATAAAAATAAAGCTGCCATGAATATTCTTGCATATATCTTTCGGTGAACCAATGTTTTAATTTCCCTTAGGTATTCAGCTAGGAGTTAAACTACTGGATCACAAAATAAGTATATGGTTACCTTTACAAATAAATTACAGTGTTTTCCAAGTGATTGTACCATTTTGAATTCCCACCAGTGATGTATTCAAATTCCGATCATGCTACATACTCATTAACATTCAGTATGTCAGTCTTTTAAAATTTGAGCCATTCTAGTGGGTATGTAGTGGTATCTCATTGTTGTTCTAATTATTAATATTATTTTTCTAAGGACTGGTGATGGTGAGTGTTTTTTCATGTGTTTATGGACCATGCATAGCTCTTCTGTTGTGAATTGTCTGTTCAAGTCTTTTGCACATTTTAGAAATTGTATTGTCTTTTTAGTAGTGAATTAGAGAAGTTCTTTATGTATTCTAGATGCAGTTTTTTTGCCACATATCACACGTCTTCTCCCAGTCTGTGGCTTGTCTGTTCACATTCTTAATGGTGTCATTTGATGAGCAAAAATTTTGTAGATAGCATATAGTTGAATTTTGAGATATTTTCTCTAGTCTATCTTTGTGCATTATGAATTATATAATCTATTTACATTTACTATTACTGTTTAGACACTGATGCTTAAATTTTCCATCTTTTTGTTTTCTGTTTACCCCATCTGTGTTTTGCTCTTATTTTTCTCTCTTATTTTCTACTTTCTTTCCGATTAGTAGAGAATTATATAGTATATCCATTTCATAGAGACAGGGTTTTGCCATGTCACTCAGGCTGGTCTCGAGCTCCTGAGCTCAAGCAATCTGCCTGCCTCAGCCTCCCAAAGTGCTGGGATTACAGGTGTAAGCCATCACGCCAGGCTGAATTTTATAGTATTTCATTTTATCTCTCCTACTGGCTTTTTAGTTATTCTTTTTTGTTGCATTTGTGCGTGTGTGTGTGTGCGTGTGTGTGATATCTCTAGAGATTACAATATGCATACTTACAGTTTTCCATGAACGAACATTTTACCACTCAGTATCTAACACTTCACAGCAGTGTCATTCATTTACCCTGATCTTTTCCTTTGAGTAATTATTCCTACATTTTTTCTTGTACATATTACAAAAACCTAATACATTGCTATTGTTTTGCTAAATTATATTTAAAAAAAAAAAACACAAGAAAACAATGTCCTTTACATTTCCCTACCTAGTCGCCATTTTGGGACCTTTCCCCCATTCCTTTGCAGAGGTTGTCTTTAATTCTTTTGTAGTGACCCCAAATTTTATTTTCCTTCTTGAAGACCTTTCTTGATCATTGCTTTATCAATTCTGTTAACAAATTCTCTCAACTTTTATTGTTCTGAAAATGTCTTTATTTTCTCTTCATTCTAAAAAAATTATAATTATTTCCTAACATAGAATTCTAGGTTGTCAGGGTTTTTTTTTTCTTTCTGCACTTTAAAGATGTTGTTCTTTTACCTTTCGACTTTGTTAATGAGTCAGCAGTCATTCCTTTCTTGCCCTCAGTGAAATGCTTTTTTTTTTTTTTTTGAGATGGTGAGAGGTGATAGCGTGCTGGCAGCTCTCGCTCACTCTTGGTGCCTCCTTGGCCTCCGCGCCCACTCTGGCCTCACTTGAGGAGCCCTTCAGCCCGCCACTGCACTGTGGGAGCCCCTTCCTGGGATGGCCGAGGCTGGAGCTGGCTCCCTCAGCTTGCGGGGAGGTGTGGAGGAAGAGGCATGGGCAGGAACCGGGGCTGCACTGGGTGCTTGCCAGCCAGCTAGAGTTCTGGGTGGGCGTGGGCTTGGCGGGCCCCACACTGGGAGCGGCTGGCCAACCCTGCCGGCCCCAGGCAGTGAGGGACTTAGCACCCAGGCCTGCAGCTGCGGAGGATACACCGGGTCCCCCAGCAGTGCCACCCCACCGGCACTGCGCTTGATTTCTTTCCAGGCCTTAGCTGCCTCCCCGGGGCAGGGCTCAGGACCTGCAGCCCCCCATGCCTGAGCCTCTACAACCCCACCCGTGGGCTCCTGCACAGCCAGAGCCTACTGGACCAGCGCTGCCCCCTACTCCATGGTGCCCAGTCCCATCCACCATCCAAGGGCTGAGAAGTGCGGGTGCACGGTGCGGGACTGGCACACAGCTCCACCTGCGGCCCTGGTGCAGGATCCACTGGGTGAAGCCAGCTGGGCTCCTGAGTCTAGTGGGGGCTTGGAGAAAGTTTATGTCTAGCTAAGGGATTGTAAATACACCAATCAGCACTCTGTATCTAGCTCAAGGTTTGTGAACACACCAATCAGCACCCTGTGTCTAGCTCAGGGTTTGTGGATGCACCAGTGGGCATTCTGTACCTAGCTAATCTGGTGGGGACTTGGAGAATCTTTATGTCTAGCTAAGGGATTGTGAATACACCAATCAGCACTCTGTGTCTAGTTCAAGGTTTGCAAATGCACCAATCAGCACCCTGTATCTAGCTCAAGGTTTGTAAATGCACCAATCAGCACTCTGTGTCTAGCTCAGGGTTTGTAAATACACCCATCAGCACGCTGTATCTGGCTAATCTAGTGGGGACTTGGAGAACTTCTGTGTCTAGCTCAGGGATTGTAAATGCACCAATCAGCACCCTGTCAAAATGGGCCATTCAGCTCTCTGTAGAACAGACCAATCGGCTCTCTGTAAAATGGACCAATCAGCAGGATGTGGGTGAGGCCAGATAAGGGAATAAAAGCAGGCTGCCCGAGCTAGCAGTGGCAACCCGCTTGGGTCCTTTTCCACACTGTGGAAGCTTTGTTGTTTCTCTGTTTGCAATAAATCTTGCTGCTGCTCACTCTTTGGGTCCACACTGCCTTTATGAGTTGTAACACTCACTGCAAAGGTCTGCAGCTTCACTCCTGAGCCAGTGAGACCACGAACCCACCAGAAGGAAGAAACTCTGAACACATCCGAACATCAAAAGGAACAAACTCCGGACACGCCACCTTTAAGAACTGTTAACACTCACCGCAAGGGTCCGTGGCTTCATTCTTGAAGTCAGTGAGACCAAGAACCCACCAATTCTGGACACAATGGAGTTTCACTCTTGTTGCCAGGCTGGAGTACAGTGGTGCCATCTTGGCTCACCGCAACCTTCAAATCCCAGGTTCAAGAGATTCTCCTGCCTGATCCCCCTGAGTAGCTGGGATTACAGGCATGCACCACCATGCCCAGCTAATTTTTGTATTTTTAGTAGAGATGGGGTTTCACCATGTTGGTCAAGCTGGTCTTGAACTTCTGACCTCAGGTGATCCACCCACCTTGGTCTCCCAAAGTGCTGGGATTACAGGCACGAGCCACCACACCTGGCCAACATGCTGCTTTTCTCTGGCTTCTTTTAAGATTTTATCTTCTCATTGGTTTTTAGAAATTTGACTATGATATAGGCATAGTTTGAATTTATCTCACTTGGAGTTTGCTGAACTTCTTGTATTTGGGGCATAATATTTTTCATTAAACCAGGCGTAGTGCACACCTATATTCACAGCTACTTAGGAGGCTGAAGCAGAAGGATCTCTTGAGCCCAATAGTTCAAGGCCAGCCTAGGCAACATAGACAGACCCCATCTCTAAAAACAATATATTTTTTCACCAAAAGTTGAAAAATTTCAGCCCCAAACTCTCTATCTCTTCTTTGAACTCCAATTACATGTATGTAAATCAATTGATATTTTGATAACTCACAGATGACTGAGGCTCTATTTTAACCTTTGTTCTGTCTGTATTTTGGTTTGTACATTTTATTTCTCTTGCCCTATTTTCAAGGGCATTGATCTTTACTTTTGTAGTGTCCAATCTGCTGTTAATCCAATGACATAGTATTTAAATGTTTTCAGATATGGCATTTTTAAATTTTAGAGTTACCCTTAGGTTTTTAAACAATATTTATTTATCTGCTGAAGATTTCCAGCTAGTCATTTATTATGTCCATATTTTTCTTTTTTCTTTTCTTTTCTTTTTTTTTTTTAAGGTCTTGCTGTGTTACCTAAGCTGGAGTGCAGTGGCACAATCATGGATCATTGCAGCCTTGACCTCCTGGGTCAAGAGATCTTTCTGCTCACCCTCATGAGTAGCTGGGACTACAGGCACATGCCACCATGTCCAGCTAACTTTTTATTTTTATTTTTGTAGAGATGAGGTCTCACTGTATTGCCCAGGCTGGTCTTAAACTCTTGACCTCAAGTGATCCTCCTGCCTCAGCCTCATCTTTTTCTTTATATGCTTAACCATAATTTTTTTTAGTTCCATAGGTTTTTGGGAACAGGTGGTATTTGGTTACATGAGTAAGTTCTTTAGTGCTGATTTGTGAGATTTTGGTGCACCCATCACACGAGCAGTATATACAGAACCCAATTTGTAGTCTTTTATCCCTCACCTTCTTCCCACCCTTACCCCTGAGTCCCCAAAGTCCATTGTATCATTCTTATGCCTTTGCATCCTCATAGCTTAGCTCCCATTTATGAGTGAGAACAAATGATGTTTGGTTTTCCATTCCTCAGTTACTTCACTTAGAATAATAGCCTCCAATTCCATCCAGGTTGCTGCAAATGCCATTAATTTATCCCTTTTTATGGCTTGGTAGTATTTCATCACATATATATATTTATACCACAGTTTCTTTATCCACTCATTGATTGATGGGAATTTGGGCTAGTTCCAGATTTTTGCAATTTCAAATTGTGCTGCTATAAACATGTATGTGCAAGTATCTTTTTGGTATGCCCGGTCCTTAACCATAATTTTGATAGCTGCTTCAAAGTCCTTGCCTGCTAATCACAACATCTCATCCTTTCTATTACTTTTCTGCAGGTTTTTGATCACATTTCCCTGCTCCTTTGCATTTCTAGTAATTTTTTATTCTATGCTAAACATTATGGAAACTACATTGTGAAGAATCTGGATTTTTCTGTATTTCTTTAAATAGTTTTGGGTTTGGTTCCTGCAGTCAGTTAATCTATAAGCAACTTGATCCTTTAGATCAAGTGGATGGGGAAGGGGGGTCAAACTATCACTTATGGTCAAATTTGGCTCACTACCTGTTTTTGTAAAATAAATTTTAATTGGGATATAGCCACATTTGTTTATGTGTGGTCTGTGGCTGCTTTCACACAACAGTGAAGTTGAATAGTTGTGACAGATGCCATATAGCCTGCAAAGCCTAAAATATTTACTATCTTGCTCTTTACTTTGGTTAGGTCTCTAGTCGCCCTACTCCTAAGGCATGACCTCTCTGGGATCTTAATTACTTAGGACACACACACACACTTTGATATGCTGTGGATCTGTGTCAGCACCCAAATCTCGTGTAGAATTGTTGGAGGTGGGGCCTGGTGGGAGGTGCTTGGATCATGGAGGCAGTTTCATATGAATAATTTGTCACTATCCCCTTGGTGCTGTTCTCATGATAGTGAGTTCTCACAAGATCTGGTTGTTTAACAGTGGGTAGCACCTCCCTACTCTCTCTTGCTCCTGCTTCTGCCATACGAGAGGGACCTGCTTTCCCTTCACCTTTTGCCATGGTTGTAAGTTTCCTGAGTCCTCCCCAGAAGCTGAGCAGAAGCTGTTATGCTTCCTGTACAGCCTGCAGAACCATGAGCCAGTTAAACCTCTTTTCTTTATAAATCACCCAGTCTCTGGTATTTCTCTATAGCAGTGAAAGAACGTACAAACTCACAGTTGTTCTTCTCTGCCTCTTGGGTCCCCCAAATATGTAGGGGCCACCTGCTCAGATTTCTGGAGCTCCTTCTATGTACATATTCCTCTTCTCTAGTAATGTGTCCCCAAAATTCCAGCTGCCACACCAGCCCTGAACCCTAATTTTTGCCCCCTCAAATCTTAAGACTTTTGTGCCCTGTTGAGCTTTATCTCTAGGCACCCTGAGCCAGAAAGCCAGTGTGGATGTGAGACCCATCTCATGCGCTTCTCTTCTCTGGGTCACAGTCTTGTCCTGCCTGTGATCCAACATCTGCGAACAGTCACCTCATCAATGCTGTCCAGTCTTATAGCTGTTTGCAGAACCATGACTAGTCCAATGCCTGTTAGTTTGACATGGATGGACATAGAAATCTTTCGTTTGTTTGTTTGTTTGTTTTTTGGACAAGTGCAGTGGCTCATGCCTCTAATCCTAGCACTTTGGGAGGCCAAGGCGGGCGGATCACGAGGTCAGGAGATCAAGACCATCCTGGCTAACACGGTGAAACCCCCTCTCTACTAAATATACAAAAATCAGCTGGGTATGGTGGTGCGTGCCTGTAGTCCCAGCTACTGGGGAGGCTGAGGCAGGAGAATGGCATGAACCCCGGGGGCGGAGCCTGCAGTGAGCCGAGATCGCGCCACTGCACTCCAGCCTGGGTGACAGCGAGACTCCTTCTCAAAAACAAACAAACAACAAAAACAAAACAAAATAAAACAAAACAAAAAACAGTGGATGTTGGCATGGATGCAGTGATCAGGGAACACTTCTACACTGCTGGTGGGAATGTAAACTAGTACAGCCACTATGGAAAACAGTGTGGAAATTCCTTAAAGAACTAAAAGTAGAACTACCATTTGATCCAGGAATCCCAACAGCCCTCCTATGATCTTGATGTCCTACAGCCTTCCCTATTCAGTATAAAGCTCCCTGGAAGTTACTTTTACGTTGTCTCATTTCACTGATTTCTTTTCCCCTCCCAGAAATATTAAATTACTGGCCGGGCGTGGTGGCTTACGCTTGTAATCCTAGCACTTTGGGAGGCCGAGGCGGGTGGATCACGAGGTCAGGAGATCGAGACCACGGTGAAACCCCGTCTCTACTAAAAATACAAAAAATTAGCCGGGCGTGGTGGCGGGCGCCTGTAGTCCCAGCTACTAGGAGAGGCTGAGGCAGGAGAATGGCGTGAACCCGGGAGGCGGAGCTTGCAGTGAGCCGAGATCACGCCACTGCACTCCAGCCTGGGTGCCTGGGTGACAGAGTGAGACTCCGTCTCAAAAAAAAAAAAAAAAAGAAATATTAAATTACTGGCTGATGACATCCTCTTAGCTTTGTGATGAATATTGTCAACTCTATGGCACTTACCTATGTTGTTACAGATTTCATAATCTCCAGGCAATTTTCGACTCTACATGTAATGGAGCTCATAGTAGACCTAATTTTTGAATTTTCAAAATTGGAAACCCGTTTTTTTGGAGTCATAAACATTACTGAATTCTAGGGTAGGATTTAGAATTGGTGTTTGGGAAAAAAATCTTTCTTCTTTTCCAGGGAGGTTCAGTTTGAAGGTTGTTTTAGTTGACAGTGTATAGAAGACCTAGACCTACCCGCCAGGCATGGTGGCTCATGCCTGTAATCCTAGCATTTTGGGAGGCTGAGGCGGGTGGATCACCTGAGGTTGGGAGTTCGAGGCTAGCCTGACCAACATGGAGAAACCCCGTCTCTACTAAAAATACAAAATTAGCTGGGCATGGTGGCACATGCCTGTAATCCTAGCTACTCAGGAAGCTGAGGCAGGAGAGTCGCTCGAACCCAAGAGGCGGAGGTTGCGGTGAGCCGAGATCAAGCCATTGCACTCCAGCCTGGTAACAAGAGTGAAACTCCATCTCATAAAGAAAAAAAAAAAAAAAAAAGACATAGGCCTACCCATGGTTCTTGGTAGAAGTCCTGGATTAGCCAAGTGATTAAAATGCAGATACTTCATACTGAGATACTTAGCACTCTACTTGATAATGCATGTGGTATGTTTGAACAGAACTGTGCCCCTGAAGAGCTATAAACCTCTTTTCCCATGAAATCTGGATTTACACTAATATTGGTCTGAAAAATACTTATGAGATGTCTGTGTGTTCTAACCTAAACATTGCTCACATGAGATTGGAAATTATGGAGTTGACAACCCACTCACCCTTTCATCTAGCAGCCCAAAAGACTGTGATAAGAAATTGCACTGGGTTTAGTATAATACTACCTATATTGAACTCTTAGGGTCCCATACATGGTATCATTGAAGACCAAATAACTTTGAGTTTGGACAAAGTCCTGTGGACTTCTGGGTTCATCTTGTCTAGGCCATGAGGGCTTGTGACATATTAACGGTGGTGCACAGTTTTTTCCCAGCAAGGGAATAGACATTTCTTTGTTGACTACACTGAGACAGGAAAGGAGTTTAGCCTTACACTGGAGGAGAGATGTCTTCTCCTTCAGGCCAATTTGGGCCTGGAATCAGAGGAAAGAAGTTGCTCGAAGACAACAGGAATCAGGGCAAGTTCAAGTAGGCTGATGGCAAAAGATGAAGCCCTAAATGAGGTCAAGTCAGGGCTGTGAGTTCAAGCAGAGACACCTGTAGTATTAGTGGAGCAAACAACTTGTCCCAGTTTATCTGGGACTGTCCTGGTTTTAAAATGGAAAACTCCTGGGAACTCCCTTAGTCTGGGGCAAATTGGGATACTTTGTCACCCTAGGTATTATGAATAGTTATTTGGTGCCCTTTGTGTTGTACGACTGATACCCCCAAGACTTTAGTCTGGTTAGAAGTCTCAGCTCCAAGCTAGGTGCAGTGGCTCACACCTGTAATCCCAGCACTTTGGGAGGCCAAGGTGGGTGGATCACCTGAGGTCAGGAGTTGGGGACCAGCCTGGCCAACATGGTGAAACCCCGTCTCTACTAAAAATACAAAAATTAGCTGGGCGTGGTGACACACGTCGGTAATCCCAGCTACTCAGGAGGCTGAGTCAGGAGAATCGCTTGAACCTGAGAGGCAGAGGTTGCAGTGAGCCGAGATCGCGTCACTGCACTCCAGCCTGAGCGAGACTCCATCTCAAAAAAAAAAAAAAAAAAGAAGTCTCAGCTCCATTTTAGCTGTGCTTTGGGAATAGAGGGAGGGAACTGCATCCATTTGTCAGGATACGTAGTCCAGGGAAAGCTGTGGCAAGCTGGAGGGGGCCCAACAAGGGACTCTCAGCATCTGGTGCAAGGCAGCTGACTGGGACTGAGTATTAACCAGGGCTGGTTAGGGGAACACATAATGATCTTCAGAGGCCCCAGGAGAAAAACGAAGAGGGGACTATGGGGTAGATTGAAGCCTGGACTTCCTGTGGTACAGAGGGTGGGGGCTTAGAGTATTCTTTGAGTATTAAACAGAAGTCTTGACCTTGAAGCTGGTGAACTTGGCAACGTCTGGGTTACATATACTTCTAGGTGTCTTCATATACTGTATGGAGAAACACATGCCAACCTCAGAATTGATTTTCCATTCATTTCTTTGTTACCAAATATATAAGTGATATTTTTCATTCCTAATATCAGGGTTCCAATGTAGAACTGCCTATACATCAAGCTCTTCTTCAGTGGAAGGAGTTGGACAATAGTCTTGAGAATGGACTCAACCACTTTCTAGTTATAGGACCCTAAAAAATTTTCCTAAGTCTTCAAAACATCTTTTTCACAATGTCTTCCAGTCCTTAGAATTCTCTGAAGAATTACATGAGATTCTTTATCTCTACCAGGCCGACTTATGACTTCTATGGGCTCCTGGCACTTTGCCTTTGTGGATCCCTTCCTCCATAAAAAAGTATTAAGGTACAAATACCATCCAAGCAGGATTCATTATTATGTTCATTATTATTATATTCATGATCATTTAGTATATTAATTTTAAATTTTATTTCGTTATGTTATTTATTATTATTATTATTTTGACACAGGGTCTTGCTCTGTTGCCCAGGCTGAAGAGCAGTGGCTCAATCTTGGCTCACTGTAGCCTCAACTTTCCAGGGCTCAAGCAATCCTCCCACCTCACCCTCCCAAGTAGCTGGGACTACAGGCACATGCCACCACGCCCGGCTAATTTTTTTATTTTTTGTAGAAACGTGGTTTAATCACGTTGTCCAGGATGGTCTTGAATTCTGGGGAACAAGCAGTCCTCCCACATCAACCTCCCAAAATGCTGGGATTACTGGCATGAACCACCATGCCTGGCCTAATTTTTAATTTTACATATTGTGATATGTTAGTACATTTTATTATTATTTTCTGTTTTTTTTTCTGATTTGAGAAACATTAAAATTGAGATGTTTTTGTGAGCTCAGTCACTGTGCCTCCTGTGTCTCTTAAGTCCGCCCTGATATCCAGCGCCTCGGACAGAGTGAGCACATAGTAGGTGCTGCACACAGTTTTTATTCTCTTTCTCTTTCATCCACATCTAAAGCAACATTTTCAAAAACTCCAAGTGGCAAATTAAAATTTAAAAAATAAAGTCAAAAGAAAATGTTCTCCAAGCCAGTGGATATCTGTAACAGCAGGTTTCACTTATAGTGAATATCACTTTACTGCTTTTAACAAACTTCAAAGAAAATGTTGTAAGGCCATTCATTCTACATGTCTGTTTCACATCAGTCACAATTATATTCCAGCTTCACTTCTCTCCCCTTGTTATACCTCATAAATCATGTAACCAGAATGTATGTGTAGTATATGGATTACATTAGGAATTGTCAGAAGTAGCCTGATAGTCAGCATCGACAGTGGCCCTCCTACCCTTGGCAAATCCGAACCCTGGGAAGGTATGTTAATACCCGCACCCGCAGTTATTAGAAGAACCGCAGCTCAGGGAAAGGGACCCATTTCCTTAACAGTCGCTCTAGAGAATTGAAATTGCCATTGCGACATTTAAACCATCGTGCCACAGCTCTCCAACAGATATGTTCATTGACCTGTTGAGTGGTCATACAAAAATAAAAACAAAAATCAGATTTGCAGTGGAAATGAAACCTCGTGTGTGGTACGCAGGGAACATGCAGGTTTCCAGAGCTGGTTAGTTGAGCCCCCGAAATGCTGTTTTGGCAGTGCAGAGTAAAATTCTGTTGTCCTAGAAATGCTCTCTACCAGTGCCTCGCAAAGAAGGAAATGTCTCTGGATTTCCAAACTTCACTGCTGTCTGCGTTTTCATTCATGGCAAAGACTCCTGGATGACAGCAGCCACCCTTCTCACATGGAAATGACTGAGAGATGAGATGGCAACCCGGGGCCCCTCTAGCAGTCATCTGGACAGGGCAGAGCGCTTTACCTCCCCTCAAACCCTCCCCCCTCCCTGCTTTGATACTTTCTCCCCACACAGTAAAGATCCAAGGAAGTTGCCCATCAATGGCAAGCACAATTTTTCCGTTTGAAAGATGCAGTAAAAAGAAGTTATATGGTCAAAGAATACAGATTCCTTGTTCTAAATGAAAGAGCTTAATAGATTTATATTTATCACTCCCTGTACATTTATAAGATCATTGAAATTCAAGACCATCTCATTTATCTGGCAATGGTTGAGAGTGAGCTGCTTCCCACATGTGGCTTTTTCTGATAACCCACACTTTATACCCTTTGAAGCACCAGCACTTGTTAAAATGGAATCTTTTTTTTTTCGATAGAAAAAATTTTCAAAATGCCACACGTGTTTCCCAGCCTTTTAAAACAGATTTTCCTGAAGCATAATTTAGCATCCTCTGGCTTTCTAAGAATGCATCGGGAGGTGTGATGGTGAAAGAACTCTAGAATCAGACAGATGGGTTCATATGAAACTCTGACACTGCCATGTTGGTCATGAGACCTTGAGCAGTTTCAAATCTCTGGGTGCTGCCATGTTCCCATCCATAGAGGTGGATGAAACTCTGAGACATGCCGGGAGGCTAAGTGACCTGCTACATATTGAAAGTGTTTAATGTGATACTGGGGAAACATTAACCAGTTAAAAAAAAGAGGGTAAGGCCAGGCCAGGCGTGGTGGCTCATGTCTATAATCTCAGTATTTTGGGAGGCTGAGGTGGGAGAATCATTTAAGCCCAGGAGTTTGAGACTGGCCTAGGCAACATAGTGAGACCTCATTTGTACAAAAAAATTAAAAAATCAGCCAGGCGTGGTGGCGCATGCCCATACTCCCAGCTGCTCAGAAGACTGAAGTGAGAGGATCATTTGAGCCCAGGAAATGGAGGCTGCAGTGAGCTGTGATTTTACCACTGCACTCCAGCCTGGGTGACAGAGTGAGACTCTGTCCCTTAAAAGAAAGAGAGAAAGAGTGTAGTAGAAAATAAATGTGTAATGAAATAAATAAAATTAATAAGCAAAACCAACGTGTTGTAAAACAATAATAAACTGATGAGCACTGCTATGATCTCAAGATGCCTTCGGACTTTTTAATAGGCACAGTTAACTTCACCTATTCCAAATGGTCTCAGCTCAAAATGCCGTTTGAGTTTCTTACCTTTTTTTCAAGTTTTTTTTTTAACTTTTTTTTTTTTTAACTTTTTTTTTTTTTTTTTTTTGAGATAGAGTTTCACTCTTGTTGCTCAGGCTGGAGTACAATGGCGTGATCTTGGCTCACTGCAATCTCTGCCCCCCAGGTTCAAGCAATTCTCCTGACTCAGCCTCCCAAGTAACTAGGATTACAGGTGCCTGCCACCACTCCCAGATAATTTTTGTATTTTTTAGTACAGATGGGGTTTCACCACGTTAGCCAGGCTGGTCTTGGACTCCTGACCTCAGGTGATCCACCTGCGTCAGCCTCTCAAAGTGCTGGAATTACAATCGTGAGCCACCACTCCCACCTAACTTTTGTTTTTACAATCCACGGATCTCCCTTCTCCCTGGGTTCAGTGTCTACCTCTGGCCATAACTCCTCTAGTATTTTCTTTCTAACATCCTGTGAGATGAGAAACCACATACACCAGTTGGCAAGAAGCATTTTTCAGTAAGAGTAAGTGTGGGCTTTGGGTAATTTTTTTTTCCTGAGGGGAGGGGAAGTATGACTTTTAGTACATCGTATTTGTCAAGATGGGCCAGGTTTTGCTGCAAGAAAGAAAACTCCAAAATCTCAGGTGACTTCACAGAGTAAAAGTTTATGTCTCATTTATTTTGTGTGTCCACTTGGGTTGCGGAAGGGCTCTATTTAGCATGGTCACTCAGGTACACAGGCCAACAGAGCCTCCATCTCAATCCATGCTTCCACAGTCCCCACGGCAGGGGAAGGGAACATGGTAAATTGCCTAGGAGGTCTTAAAACTTCTGCAGGAAATCACATATGTCTTCATGCTGACATTTCATTGGCTACCACAAATGACATGACCACACTTCTAGAGGGCAGATAGATACAATTCTATCATGGGCTGGCAATGGGGGTTGGGGAGAACTGGGTAATCTCACATGTGGCTCTGGCTTATATATTTTAGCTAATAATAATCCCAGTTTATATTTACTGAGTGCTTTTATTCCATGCCATCTACTGCACTAGGTGCTTTACAGGCACAGGTACTTTCCCTGTTTTTATACATGAGAAAATTGACATGCAAACAAGTTAAGGCGCTTGTCCATAGTCATACAAAGAGTAATAACATGGGTAAACTGATACTCAAACTGGGTCTGTCTGACACCAAAGCACATGTTCTTAACCAATATTTTCTGAATCTCAAATATGTTCTAGATCACTGAGGTTGATAAATAACCTTGAAATAAGTGACTCATGTTATTGTTGTGTTTGTGAATTTTATCCATGGAAGGATGGTCAAAATTTCCTTTGTTCATGTTCTTTTCTTCATTGCCTTTCCCCTAGTGGGGTGGCTTTCAATTTAACAAATATACTCTGAGCACCGACTGTGTACTTATCTGTGAAGCACGCCAGGAATGATTCCAGGGCAGGGTATAATCAACACCACAGTTCTTGATTTCTGAGAGTCTATTAGAATCTTTCAAAGAAATGATACTGAATAAAAGTAAATACTTTAAGATGAAATGTAAAATATAAGATAGTTTGTAAGATAGTTAAACAGAATAGTACGATGCACTGTGTGCTACACACAACTCTACTTGCTGTTGTCAATGTCAGGGAATAGAAAGAAGGGCCTTGAAAAATGAAGAGAATTTAGACAACAAAAGTGTGCATCCTAAAATAAGCAGAGGATGTATGAAAAATGAGGAGACTGGCTTGTCGAGGGTGAAAACTGTGTGTTGGGAGGAAGGGAGGGAACTAAGCTGGCTGGGAAACATAGAGCCAGGTTACAAAGAACCTTGAATATCGGTAGAAGGCCTGGCCATGTCCCCTGCCTTGTCCCCTAGGCAGAGAGAAAGGGGATACAAGGCATATGATATTTCTCTTTTCCTATAATGTTTTAAAAATTTTAAATTTTTCAAATAAAGTTGAACTTTACTTTGCCTCCTCAACCATTCCTGATCACAGTCACCTCTCCTCTCTCCTAAGAGGAAACTACCATCATGATTTGGTGGGTAATATTCCAGTTCACATTTTAATATTTCCCCCCACAGGTATGCACGTTATGAATTCTATTTCCATCCTTTTACCCATAAATCCATGACTACCCATAAATTAATATTCCCACATCTAAATTAAAGTCTAGAATTAATATTGTTTACTTCCTTCTAAATAATATACACTTTAATTCTCATCTGCCCTCCAATCTTCCACGGTTTTGTTGTTTAGAAATTTACTTCTACCTTAGTTTTAAACACTCGCAAAAAGTCATTTTAATTATACCGTTGAGAGTTTTAGATTTACCAACACAATTTATCCACTTTTAAAGGTTTCTTGCATCCCTCTTCTTTTCATGGTAATCTTTCTTCTTGCCAAAGTATATCTTGATATAGATATGTGTATATATATATATATATGCCAAAGTACTACTTGAAGACCAGGTGCAGTGTCTCATGCCTGTAATCCCAGCACTTTGGGGGGCCGAAGCAAGTGGATCACTTGAGGTCAGGAGATTGAGACCAGCCTGGCCAACATGATGAAACTCCGTCTCTACTAAAAATACAAAAATTAGCCAGGGGTAGTATTGCGTGCCTATAATCCCAGCTACTCAAGAGGCTGAGGCAGGAGAATCACTTGAACTCAGGAGGTGGAGGTTGCAGTGAACCAAGATTGCACCACTACATTCCAGCCTGGGCAGTAGAGTGAGAGTCTGTCTCAAAAATAAATAAATAAATAAATAAATAAATAAATAAATAAATAAATAAAGTACTATTTGAAAAAGTAGCCTTTTGATGTCTGAAATTGACTTTATTTTATTTTCACCCTGGAATATAGTTGAATATAGACATGAGAGAACACATGTCTTGGATAATGAAAATTATTGATTATTATCTCTTTGCTTCTTATCCTTTCATTTTTTCTGTTTTGCAACTCTTAATCAACATATGTAAGACTATCTCATTTGATTAACTTTTGTATTTTCCATTTCTTTCTTTCTCTTTTTTGTTGTATTTTGGATAATTTCCTCAGATCTGTCTTTCCATTTACTTATCCGCTCATCAACCACATCTGTTTTACAGTCCAACTGGTCTATTGAGGTTTTCATTTCAATTACTCATTTTTTTCATTTTTAGGATGTTTTCCTCCAATCTGCCTGTTGTTTTTAAATTGATGTTATTTTTAGTTTATGATTGGCGTTCTTTTTTTATGTTTTGAAATGCTTTAAGTCTATTTATTTTAAAGTCCTTTTTAGATTGTTATTCTGTTACTCTCAGCTCTTGAGATGCAAATTCTCCCATTTGTTTCATCTATTGGCTCTGCTTCACTGTGTCTTGCTTCTTTATGTGGCTTCTTTCCTTATTTCCTTTCTGTAAACTCATCCTTATGAAGATGAAAGTGAAAGAGGAGCCCATGACAGTTTCATGTGCTCTACAGCATCTGTGAGGTGCCTTTGAATTTACCAATTCTGGACAAGATTTTAAGATAATTTCTTAGTTTTGGGTTGCTGTACATAAGTAATGAGAATTCAGATCTTACTTATGACACAAATTCATTTCTTTTGAGTGATGCCTGTTACTCTCATGGCCCTGAAAAACTACAAGCCTCCCTGCTATTCCCCTAGGCTAGTGGGTGGTTTCTTTAGTTCCCAATTCAGAGGACATTAGTCAGCTCTTCAGAAATCCTGGCTTTATGCAGGTAGCCCGGCCCCTCCTCCTGACTCTCTGGGGCTCAGGCCTATAGGATCCTGTTCACAGGGCCTCTAAAATTTCAGCTGTTAAGGTCTCACTCCTATCCTGGTTCACATGTAAGTATTTGTATTTTACCTCCCTCTGATCACCCTAACTTTGGGCATCCTCTTTGCATCTGGCACTTGAGGCTTTTCCTTTCTTGGTTTTCAGTTTGAGACTGTATTAAAAATGGTGGAGAGGGTATTTTTACCAAAATTTATATATGTGTGAAGTGGGAGTGTTGGTTTGTTTGTTTTAATCAGCTCAGATTAGCACTGTTGAACTGCAGCTATGGAAAAAACACTTTAAATGAAAAACTACACAGTACTTGGTAATTAATCACACACAACTTACTTAGTTTGCATTCCCCCCGCCATCCTCTTGCTGTCTACTTCCCAAAAGGAGATTTTGAGACAAGGACTTGAGAGTAAGTTGTTAATATTGGAGATGGGGACGGGTGTGGTGGCTCACGCCTGCAATCCCAGCACTTTGGGAGGCCGAAGGGGGCAAATCATGAGGTCAGGAGATTGAGACCACCCTGGCTAACATGGTGAAACCCTGTCTCTACTAAAAATACAAAAAAAAATTAGCCAGGCTTGGTGGCGGGCGCCCGGTAGACCCAGCTACTCAGGAGGCTGAGGCAGGAGAATGGTGTGAACCCAGGAGGCGGAGCTTGCAGTGAGCCGAGATCGCGCCACTGCACTCCAGCCTGGGTGACAGAGTGAGACTCCATCTCAAAAAAAAAAAAAGAAAAAAATGAAAATGGAAGAAACATCAGTAGAGAAGAAAAAAAAAAAAAAAAGTTAGACAGGGAAGGGAAAATGGCCAATAAAGGGTGTTATCAATCCAGTTACTATTCTAGAAACTGGAACACAATTACCCTGGAGAAACCCTGGGTATTCAGTTATCCTACTCAAGGGGTGAGGAAGCTATTATATTGATACTAACTACTGTATGTCACTGGTGGAAGGTGCTTCCAGTAGGTAACCCACCAACATTTCCAACCTGTCATGTAGATGGGTTTAGTTATATACCAATGTGTAACATACTATCCCAAAATGTAGTTACTTAATATGACAATAAATATTTATTATTTCATACAGTTTGCAAGGGTGAAGAAATTTGGAATAGCTTAGCTGGTGAGTTCTGGCTTGAGGTTCCTCATGAGTTTGCATTTAAGAAATGGGCAGGGATTTAGTAATCTGAAGGTTTGACTGAGGCTGGAGGACCTGCTCCTAGGATGGTTCACTTGCACGGCTGGCTGGTCAGTGCTGGCTGTTAGTTGGAGGCCTCAGTTCCTCACCATGTCAACTTCTCCATTTGACTGCTTGAGTGTTCCCACAACAAGGTATATGCTGACCCCAAAACGAGTGATCCAAGAGAGACCATAAGACCACAGGGCCTTTTATGGCCTAGTCTTGAAAGTCACACTGTCATTTCCACCACATTCTATTTGATAGAAGCAAGTCAAATCATAAAGTTTGGCCCACGTTCAAGAAAAGGGGAGGGAGGAGTACAAAAAAATGTGTGAATCTATTTTTAAGCCATCAGAGCAGACAAATCAGGCTTTGGCAATCAGAGCGATTTCTCAGGCAAAGAAACACAGGTGCATTTGGAATTCAGGTAGGCTAAAGTAGCAAGGAGGAGGGAGGATGGGTGGGGCACCAAGAGTGTCCTCTCCAGGAATAAATAAAGATAAGTCCAACCCACTTTTAAGGTGTAGGGAAATAGACTTGATGGTTTCATGGGAGGAGCTGCAAAGTGACAAGCTAAAGGACATCAGGATATGAGTGAAGATCCAGGCCATCTTTAGAATCAATGTACTGCAACCACTAAGAAAGAAAAAAACTTCCAGTTAGATTATGATACTCCATAGATTGTAAGATGTATCTCAGTTTCAGGCCAGGTGGAGTGGCTTATGCATGTAATCCCAGGACTTCGGAGGGCTGAGGCAGGCGGATCACTGGAGGTCAGGAGTTCGAGACCAGCCAGGCCAACATGGTGAAACCCCGTCTCTACTAAAAATACAAAAATTAGCTGGGTGTGGTGGTAAGTGCCTGTAATTTCAGCTACTTGGGAGGCTGAGGCAGGAGAATGGCTTAAACCCAGGAGGCAGAGGTTGCAGTGAGTTGAGAACATGCCACTGCACTCCAGCCTGGGTGACAAGAGCGAAACTCTGTCTCAAAAAAAAAAAAAAAAGATGTATCTCAGTTTCAGACATACTAATATGAAAAAAGTATATCTTAGAATCAACAAATATAGTAGTTGTACAAAGAATTTCAGAATTATACATATACGGTAGCTGCAGAAACAAACACCTCTAACTTTTGTTTTCCATCTTACATAGATTTCATTAAGAATTAAGCATAGACAGTAGGATGATGATGGTATGGAGATTTAGATTTTAGCCCTTACCAGGCCATATCCTAGAAGTTGAACAAGTCATTTAATCTCTCTGGGTCTCAATTTTCACACCTGCAAAATGGAGATAAGGTACTGCCTTGACTTTCCCACAGATCAATAAAAAACAAATGCAAAACAGCTTTAAAATTAAGATGTCATTGAGATATAAGGTGCCATCAGTGTGCAGAAGCAGCTATAAAACTCACAGATAGTGTGAAAGAAGATGAACATTTTTGTTCCCTCGGAAGCTCAAGAAAGACAAAATTCCTGATTCCTTATGGTGCTAATCATACAGGACTGATTCCCACATTTTATTTATTTATTTATTTATTTTATTTTTTATTTTTATTTTTCAGATGGAGTCTCACTTACTCTGTCACCCAGGCTAGAGTGCAGTGGCAAGATCTCTGCTCACTGCAACCTTTGCTTCCTGGGTTCAAGAGATTCCCCTAACTCAGCCTCCCAAGCAGCTGGGATTACAGTTGTGCACCACCACACCCAGTTAATTTTTTATCTTTGATAGAGACAGGGTTTCACCATGTTGGCCAGGCTGGTCTGGAACTCCTGACCTCAGGTGATCTGCCCACCTCAGCCTCCGAAAGTGCTGGGATTACAGGCAGTGAGCCACCACGCCCAGCCTGACTCCCACATTTTAAAGAAATATCTTTGATTAAAGATCAAATTTTTAGAAATGGAAGAAGGCAGTGGGGACTTGAGTGTGATCCTACACAAACAGATCTTGCACATACATGAAGATAAAAAACAATTGGTCATTTTCTAGCTGGTGCAATAAACCCGGGCATAGGAGAACCATACACCTAATTGGCTGAGCTAGCAAATCTAGGTATTGTTCACACATGGCCATTTCCTAGTGGTGTCTGCCCGAGCCCAAATAGAGACAGAACTTGGGGCTTTCAGTCAGAAAAACCCAGCTGCCACTTGGGCTGCTGAAAGCTCCCAATATGAAGAAATGACACACACCTGAGCAGGTCTGATATAGATTCCTTTCTGCAGAGGGCAGTGGAATACATTCCTGGGCCATTCATCATGTTGCTAAAATTAGATCCTGCTTAGAAGGAATGATATATTACTGATTACATAATAAAGATAGCTATATTTCTCATGAGAAACAGAAGGGAGAGATATATTTAGGCATAGGGCAAATATATCCTTGATATGAAAAATGGATTCATTAAGTATTTAATCTTTATACCATTCCTGTGAAATAAATGCACACATACATCACACATGTTTTAAAGTGACTTGATAATTAATATTGCTACACTTGAGAAAAATTCTGGCTCTCCATGGAGAAGTCATGTCATGAGTCAGAAGAGTGCAGGCTGAGGCATGCCCTCCACTGAACGGCTTGTCTGCACTCTAAAAGCCAAGTGAACCATTCCATCTGTATGAAGAGAGTAAGTCCTGGATTTGCGTCGTGATGTCATCTCAGGTGGGTGAGGACCAGAAGGAGTCACTGCGGCTTTTCTGAAGTAGTACATTTCAAAGATTCCATGTTGATGACGGCTGAAAATATTCTAGCTACAAGAGACAGCTTTCATTCTCCTTTGTTTGTTAAAAAAAAAAAAAAAAAAAAAAGCAAACAAAAAAAGAAAACATCAGTTGCCTTACATCTCATTCTAGTTCTCTGCAACATCCTTACCATACAGGAAAAATCTCACATTTTAAAAAACTTGTGGCCATGATGGAGGCATTTCCAGTTACCCTGTGATGATATTCCGACTTAAAACAAACATGAGGGTGTTTGGTTGAAGTTTAAACAAACACACAGATTTGTAGCACCTCATGTGTCAAAGGTCAGCGAAAACAAATCTGGGTGAAAGAGCGAAATAATTCTAAGAACAATAGCTATGAAGAGTAGAATGATCTAACTCAAATTTATCCTAAAGGGATTACAGTTAGGAGGAAAATGCTAACAAGTTATAAAAGATTAAAAGCTCATTACTTGTATGTTTATGTTACAGGAAAATAGCATAGGCATTGAAGTTAGATGGGCTTGAGTTCTTGTCCTGGATCTGACATGTACTAAATTTGTGAGTTTTAGGCAAGTAATTTAACCTCTTGTGAGCTCTTTTCCTCAACTGCAATATAAAAATCAAATTGCTCTGACCATACTGTCCTAAATGTTGATGGCGTGTACAGTATCTAGCACAGTGCCTGATATAGAGCAGGAAGTCAACAAACATCTGTTGCCTTCCATTCCCCATACCCTGGAGTCCACCCACTTAGATGAGTCTAGGAAGGTAGTGGCAGAAACTTTTCCAGCACTCAGTGACATCATCATCATCATCATCATCATCATCATCACAATGCTTCTCTCTACTTTACCAGGCTGTCAATTAAAATTCTAGAGTTAACAGGAACACATTCATGGGCAAAGTCCTCAAAGTAGTCAGAGTAGGCTAGGCTCTGCTGCCATAGAAACAACCTCCAATGCTCAGTGGCTTAATACAATAAAGGTTTATGTCTCTTTCATGCTACATGTCCATTGCGAGTTAGCAGGTAGCTGTGCTCACTTTAGTCACTCAGGGACCCAAGGTTCTGCCCTCCTTTGATGCCACCATCTCAGCATGAGGTTTACACTTGACTGTGGGAAGAAAAGAACATCAAAATAGAGCAGTGGCTTTTCATTGCTTCCACGAGGAAGTGGTATATGACATTTCTGCTTACATTTCAAAGAGTCAGGGATGTCAATCCACCCAGGTCCCTAGAGAAGAAGCGATTCAGAGAGTTGAGGCTCCTGTGGAGTAGCAAAATGATGACTAGAATGCACCCAGTACACCCAAGTCGAGGGAGGCTTCCAGTAACCCCAACTGCAGGTGCTGTAACCCTGACTCCCCGGCTGCCTTTCCTGGGAGGCTGCCGCTTTGCATGCGGCCCCCCAATCTCAGCCAGGATCTAATCCAGGCCCATTCTTTCCCCTGGTTCAGGCTTGTGGGTGGCTTTCTGAAGTTTTATTAACCTTTCTAAATAATTCCTATACTCTTCTCAAGTCACATCTAAGTTGTCAAACTTGCAGATGCTTCATGGCAACATGATTGTTATTTTGTCACCAGATGCACCTTACTGTCACCTCAGATCAAATTAGACTCCCTATGTAGCTGATGTTGCTACAATTTTTGCTTCTTTCCCAGAAATAATCAGTATCTCCCTTATTTGCCAGTGGTTGACTGATTGCATTATTGGCCCTTATTTTTCACCCCTCCTTTGTATTCAGGACCCTTGACATGCATTTTGCATGACCTCTTGCTAAAGAGGTGGAGTTTATTTCTCTATGAATAAGAAAAGTGGCTAAAAGCTTTATGGAAGGGCCCATGTTCAAGGAGATTGACCTGTCAGGGGGTTTGACAGCAGTAGGAGTTTCCAGGCTGGGAAGACTCAGGAAGGAGACTCCACTGTGATCCTGTGTGGTTCAATCTAATGGAAGCGGGACCCCAGCTGGTGGTTCTGGATATGAGGAACAAGGTCTTGATTCTGCAAAGAAGAGGTTACAGGAGCTAAGTCAGAGTGGCCAGGCACTGGACAAGCAGGCTGAGATTTGGTCTGAGGGTCCAGGAGGGCATCCAAAAAACAAACAGAAAATCTAGACAGGAGACCAGCAACCCCGTGGGGCCTGAGAAGAGGGTGCCCTGCTGGCACTGCCAGGCTCGTCAGACACCAAATTGAAATAGGAAGTCTCATTCCAGAAACCACCAACAGTGGGAAGGGGGATCCTGAGCTTTCTTTAAGTTTAGAGCTGGATGAGAGTCAGATCCTCTAACTTGGAGGGCCAGGGAAAGCATGGGCTGACAACTGCCATCCTGGTCACTCACTTTTCTCAGAAGTGGACACTAGGAGCCTTTGGATCCAGCGATTCTCATCCTGGGTGCACACCTGATCACCTGGCACATTTTTTTTAAATGCTGGTGCCTGGGCTGCACCCGTCCCCCAACAAGATTCTGACTCGATTGGCCCTGGTTAGTAGAATGTATCAGGTTGCCGCAAAGGTAATTGTGGTTTTGCCATTACTTTTAATGGCAAAAACTGTAATTACATTGCTCCACCCTATATTATTATTATTAACAATATGCTGCCTGTGTTGAAAAGCACTTAACCAGTTGCCTGGACCCCAAGCCTTCCTCCTAGTACAGGCCTCAACACTCATCTTTCTAAACCACAGTTTAATTAGGCACCCTAATTGCCATTTCTAAAGAAAAAAAATTAATGATCAAAATAACTGTTTTAATCTGCGGATTACGTGCACAATCATTTAAAATCTATAAATTGACCAACAGAAGCCCTTGCCATGACTTTTGTTGTACGTATCTTTTTTTTAAGACAAGGTCTTGCTGTGTTGCCCAGGCTGGGGTGCAGTGGTACCATCACAACTCACTGCAGCCTCGACCTCCCAGGCTAAAGTGATCCTCCCACCTCAGCCTCCAGAATCTTGAGACTACAGGCATGTGACACCACATTTGGCTATTTTTTGTTTATTATTTGTAGGGTCTCCTTGTATTGCCTAGGCTGGTCTTGAACTCCTGGGCTCAAGCTATCCTCCCTCCTGCAGCCTCTCAAAATGCTAGCATTATAGGCCTGCTCCACCACACCCAGCCCTCTAGCCATGTTTTACATGTCCCCCACAGTCAAGAGCTGATGACTTGCAAAGACAGGGAGTACATTGTAAAACTTCAGAGTAATTTACCTTAAAGAGATTCTTAAAAATATTCATTTTATTTTTTTTTAATTTATTTATTTTTGAGACAGAGTCTTGCTCTGTCATTCAGGCTGGAGTGCAGTGGTGCGATCTCAGCTTACTGCAACCTCTGCCTCTGAGGTTCAAGGGATTCTTGTGCCTCAGACTCCTGAGTAGCTGGGATTACAGGCATACACCACCAGGCTAGGCTAATTTTTGTATTTTTGGTAGATATGGGGTTTTGCCATGTTGGCCAGGCTGGTATCGAACTCCTGACCTCAAGTGATCCACCCACCTCGGCCTCCCAAAGTGCTAGGATTATAAGTATGAGCCACCATGCCCGGCCTAAAATATTCATTTTAAAGAAGAACATAGCAACTTAAAAATGACAAAATATTAGCTTACCTATCTGTATTTATTCATTCGCACCAAACCCAAGGACTCTAGCATTCTTTTTTTGAGACAGAGCCTTGCTAGGCTGGAGTGCAGTGGCGTGATCTCAGCTCACTGCAGCCTCCATCTCCCAGGTTCAAGTGATTCCCCTGCCTCTGCCTCCCGAGTGCCTGGGACTATAGGCATGCACCATCAAGCCCAGCTAATTTTTGTATTTTTAGTACAGGTGGGGTTTCACCATGTTGGCCAGGCTGGTCTTGAACTCCTGACCTCAGGTGATCCACCCTCCTCAGCCTCCCAAAGTACTGGGAGCCACTGCACCCGGCCTGGACTCTAGCATTCTTAACATAGAATATTGCATGCTAAGGAAAAAATAAGAAAATGCTAGGATACATTGCGATGTGGGGTTCTTTTGGATCTGGAGTCAGGGCAGGCTTTTCAGAGACAGTGCCTGTTGATTTCAGGCCTAGATGAAAAGCAGGAACCAGCCTGGTGACCAACTGGGGAAAAGGTTCACAGGTAAAGGGACCCAGCATTCCGCAGAGAACTTATGCTCAATGATCAGTGAAGAAAGTAGTTTGGTGACTTCAGGTGATGCTCACAGCAGTTCATTATAGCAAATGTGAAGCACCCCAGCCACCTGAAGAGAAGGAAGTAAATAACACACACACACACACAAAATGAAGAACAAGAGTTAAATTTAATTTTAAAGCACCACGAATAAGCATAGCCGGCATTACATACAGTATTCTGGGGACGATATTATGTTCTCTCGCATAACGTTTCTAAAGAACATAGAGGCGCATGGCCCGAGTCAGTTTTCCCTGTGAGTGATACAAAATAATCTTTTATTAATATTATTTTCGATTTGTTACCATTGTACGTAATCTCAGAAGACCAAGCAGAGAACACATTATATAAATCAAAGGAATAAATGAATATGAAAGAAAAGACAATTATAAGCCCGAGTAAAAATTTCTGCCCATTCTGTTACACTATAAAGCATTTTGTAAATCTAAATATCGTACATGAATGTTGAATAAATATATAAATATGATCTTCCTCTGGGTTTTTAAAAATAAGAATCTCGGTAGGCAAAGAGCTATCATTTCATATTTAAAAGTTCTCTCAGGCCTGTGTTTTCCGGCCTCAACAGTTACGGCAGGGAAGCCAGTATCTAGTAGAGACAATGAGGGTGGCAGTTGAGAGCTCTGGGTTCTGGACCGGAGGCAGATGGAACTAGGTTGCGACGGTACCTTGCCATTTGGTTGTGTGACCTTGGACAAGGCACATTATCTATCCAAGCCCTCATTTTGAAATGTCTAAAACGGGGTGATTCTTCCCATTTCAAATTGTTGTTGTTGGAACAAAATGAGAATTAGAGTGTGGAACGGCAGCTGTGACATCCCTGTGGTTATCAGGACCAACATTATCTCATCAGAGGGCATAGGTGTGTTTGAGGGACTCATACTGGTACACTTGGAGATGCACAAAACAGCCATGGGACAGAATAAGGCTGTGACATGGTGGTTGCTTCAGATGGGAAGACTTGGAATGAACAGCAACTCTTCTACAGCCTTACCAATCAATCCTGGCGGCAATTAAGAATTAAAGTCCTGGCGCAGTGGCTCATGCCTGTAACCCCAGTACTTTGGGAGGTTGAGGCAAGCAAATACCTTGAGCTAAGGAGTTCAAGACCAGCCTGGGCAACATGGTGAAACCCTCTTTCTACAAAAAATACAAAAAATTAGCCAGGTGTGGTGGTGCGTGCCTGAGTCCCTACTACTCGGATTGCTTGGGCCTGGGAGGGGGAGGCTGCAGTGAGCCAAGATTGAGCCACTGCACTCCAGCCTGATTGACAGAGAGAGACCCTGTCTCAAAAAAAAAAAAAAAAAAAAGAATTCAGGAAGTTGGAGATCAGTCTGTTACCCACTGGTTGTTGTTGCATTTCACCTAGTGAGTTTGGCTTTCAACTCTTTATTAAGGAATTTGATGATAATCTTAAAAAGTTGTTTCTGGAGAGAATTCTTCCTGAAACAAATTGTCACCTGGAAACTCATAAAGGATAAATACCAAGCCAGACAAATAGGAAGCAAACTATATAATAATTATTCACTTGTGAGAACTGCAGAGATTAATGTTATTCATGATGGAGAAAGATATTCTGCTTTAGGCATACTTCGTATCCCGCTAGCAGGGGTAATCAACATATTCTCCCCGCTTCCATTCAAAACAAAGTTTGATTAGTGCATTAATTAGATATAGTAGGATTTATTCTAGGTTAACAGCTTGGAATATAAGCTAAGAGAGATGAAGAAGAATCCATAGTCAGGAATCATCCCTCAATACCTCGTCTGCTGTTGAGGTTATATCTTCTAGGTGCCACTGCTATCTGTTCTGAGGTTCACTCTGTTCAGCAGCCTTGGACTCTTCGTGGAGTAATAGATTGGTATAACTACAGCCTTGAGCCTCACTTGAACCATCACAGCCTCTTCTGGACAGCCAGCAGTCCTTGAAGTCTCAGAGTCTTTTAACCAAAGGGTGTGGATGTTTCCTTATTGATATCATCAAAGATCTAGTGTATCAAGATGACAAACTTTGCTCCCTGTTGGGCCAAAAAGAGACATAAAATTTAAAACAACAACAACAAAACAAAACAAACAAAACAACAATGACAAAAAAACAGCCCTCTTCTTTTAGCTACTGCAGTTGAGTACAAAATTACCTTATAAATCACAAATTTTTGAGGGTCTAGCATGTACACATGCACACTGACTAATGAAAATAGGCAGAGTCCATAGAACAAACAAGCTGCTTTGGAAAAAAAATAATGAATCCAGAGTGACAACACGGGTTGGAACCCCAGGTCAATTACTGAGTAGCTAAGTGATCTTGGACATGGTCATTTCACTTCTCAGAATGTGTTTACTCATCTATAAAATGGGAATGATAATATTTACTTCAGGCTCCTCACAACATTATGGTGAAAATTAAAACAGATAGTCCATGTAGAAGTATTATAAAAACTGTAAGAGGCACTGCTGTGTAAGTAGTATTCTTATTACCAATTTCTAAGAATTGTTGAACACCTTATCCTTAGACCATATCAGCGAGCTGACACCTGACAAATGAGAACTCATTACTGTGTCATATCCCATTCTCTCTGGCTGTTTTCATCCTCAGCAGATAGGGTGGGCCTATGTTGCTCTGGAGCATACATCCTTGGTAGAGGGCATTTCTCTAAAAGTGGAAAGGATTTCTAGCCTTCTTCTCATCTCACCGTTTCCACATACCCATATGCCAAACAAATGTCATTCAAAATTCCTAAAGTAAGAAAAGAGAAATATAGGAAGCAGATAGGCACATCTGTTTTAGGTTTCCTCACTTTTGTTAAGATTCTTTATAGATCCAAATAGCCTCTGCCTCAATTCCTGAAATCTCTGCATAACAATAATATTTACCATTTGTTGAGTACTTCTGTAGTTGGTCACGAGATAAGCTCTTGATGTTGAATATTTTCTTTAATCCTCACAACGAACATATGAAATAATATTCCTGCTCTGGATTTAATGACTGGGAAATTGAGACTTGGAGAGGTTAAACAACTTTTCTTAGGTTGCAAAGCTAGCTAGTAAGTGGCAGGGATGGGACTAGGTCCTAGGTCTGCCTAGCTCCATAAAACATGGTCTGACCACTACACAATCAAGTTTTTCCTGAAAACTTTCTCTATTGTTACTATTAGTTTTGTCTGGAATCTGCCCTTGAGACAAGTTGCTATATAGCACTAAGAATTATTTTTGCCTCAATCTGTCAGATAGTTCATTTTTCCATCCAACAAGTATTTATTGAATCTACTCTCTGCCAGGTACTGCACCGGGGAAGAGGTGGTCATCAACTATGAAGGAATCCAGACCTTTAATCCTGTAGAGCTTCCAAGTAAGGATAATGGGTCAACTACAACCTTCTCCCTAGGATATGTCGATGTGCACGGCATTAGGAAAATCTGCTCTTTAAATTAAAATACAAACTCATGAGGATTTTCTTTATCATTTACCAAAAATATATGCCTTAGAGATTCTTTAATTTCATTCGTTCACTCAGTGAAATGATAAATATTTGTTAGGTGCCTATTAGGAGTCAGACGCCATACTAGCCAATCTAAAAGATAAAATTGCATTTATAAAACCTTTGATAATCACAGTTATTCCAGATAGACTAGGGAAAACCTAATGTTAATACCTGTTAATTCTCAGTTATCTATTTTGATGGAGAAAGAAAATAATTGGGATATATATACATATATATATATATATATATGCACACACACACACACACACACACACACACGCACATCACCATAACCAAGATTTTGAGATTCTTTCCACTTTAAACTTTTATAGATACCTTTTGAGCTTAAAAAATGTCCTTATTTTGTTCTGTGGAAAAAGTATTTATAAACAGTGGAATAGGTAAAAATTAGAGCACAAAAAAGAGGTAAGGGAGAAGTGAAAATGCAGCATGGGTAATCCAGAGCCAAGCAAACTGTTGAATAATCATCATTATTTTTATTATGTTTCCCATGGTTTCTAAGCATCCAGATCAAATTGAGCTTTCCTTTTTCTGAATAGTGATACTGGCTGGATGTGGTAGCTCAGATCTGTAATCCCAACACTTTGGGAGGCCGAGGCAGGAGGATCACTTAAGCCAAGAAATTTAAGACCAGCCTGGGCAACATAGTGAGATCCTGTCTCTACAAAAAAATTAAGAAATAATTGTATCCGTGCCTGTAGACCCAACTACGTGAGGGGCTGAGGCAGAAGGATCACTTCAGCCTGGGAGAGCAAGGCTGCATGAGCCATGATGGCACCACTGCACTCCAGCCTGGGTGACAGAGCAAGACCTTGTCTCAAAAATCATTATGATAATAATAATGACACTCCTCTGTACCTTAATGTTTATTTTTAGATTTGTGGGGCCTTTCCTTTGGAGAATGTGAACTCCTTGAAGGAAACAGCCCTGCCATATTTGTTTATACCTCCACAGCAAACAAAACAATTCTGGGCACACAATGGGTGCTAAATATGTACTTGCTGATTAATAGATTAAGATTCTTAGAGAGGTAACAGTAATAACTGAAGGATTACAGAGAACAAAAACAAAGATATTACCTAAAAATAATTATCTTCCCATTTGTTGAAGTAGTTAAAATATAATGGTTTAAGAAGCCAGATTCTGTCATTTTCTATTTCTGCATCTTTGGACAAATTATTTAATCTTTCTGTGCCTCAGTTTACCCTCATTGTAAAAATGAGGATAAGTGTGTCTATCTAGTAGAATTGTTGTGAGAATTAAGTAATTATAGAGCAGCATTTACACCACCAGCACACAATGAGTGTATAATGCATGTTTGTCATTATTTGTGACTCTCTCATTTCTGATAATGCAAAAGTCCTTTAAAATGAGAAAGTAAGATACACTAGATTAATTTATTTCAAAGATAGCAGGAAATGTAGTCCTTACCACTACTAAGCTTCATTTAACTAATGAAATTCCATTTTGACTTCCAATTAAAGATGGCAGATTGTGCAAATGCATTCACTTTCACTCTCTTCTAAGACTATTAAAGTGGAAAACAACCTTCTAAAGAGATAGACCCATAAGGATTTGGATAACAAGAGAAAAGACAACAACAAGTAATTTCTTTGGTGAGACCCTTACATATTATGGAAACTGGGCTTATGACAATTGTGGCATTGATTGCCAGAAAAGTGGAAGAATGGAATGTGGATGGAAAAACACAACAGAGCATCTAAGAGATATGGGACAATAACAAAAGATCTAACCTACATGTAATTGGCATCCCAGAAAGAAAAGATATTAAGAAATAATATATAAGGATTTTCCAAAATGAATTACAGATACTGAATCACAGTTCCAAGATGCTCAAAGAACACCAAGCAGAATAAATGCTCCCTCCCAAAAGAACTCCCACATCATAGGCATATCATATTCAAACTGCTGAAAACCAGAGACAAGGAGAACATTCTGAAGGCAGCCAATGAAAACAGACACACTGCACACAGAGAAGTTAAAAACCAAAGGTAAGAAGGACAGAATATTTCTCATTGGAAACTATGCAAGCCAGAAAATAGTGGAAAAATGTCTTTGTTGCTGACTGACATCAAAAACCAGTAAATTCAGAATTCTGTACCCAGCAAAAATATCTTTCAAAAAGAAAGGAGAAATAAAGACTTTCCTAGACTCAAAACAAACAACAACAAAACCTGAGAGAATTAATTGCCAGTGTACCTATGCCATAAGAAATGTTATAGAAAGTTCTTCAGGCATAAGGAATATAATAGAAGATAGAAACTTGAATCCAGAGAAAGAAATTAAGACCATTGGAAATGGAATGAGTAAAGATAAACATAAAAGTCATGTTTTATTACTTTTAATTGCTCTAAAAAATAACTATCTAAAGCAAAAGTAGAAGTATTGTGCATTTATAGCATTTGTAAGAGTAAACACAGGGCAACAATAGAACAAGGGTGAGGAGCTGGAAGTGGGAATATATTACCTTTATAGTAGACATGAAACAGAAGATAATTATTTGAAAGTAGACTTTGATCAAACAAGATGTGTATGGTAAAGCCTAAGGCAACTACTAAAATTTTTAAAAAGAGTTACACATGTTAATTCAATAGCAAAAATAACATTAGATAGTAAAAAATGCTTAATTAATCAAAAAAGGGACCAAAAGAAAGCACAAATGGAACGAATCAAAAACAGCTGTTTAAATTATTGACTTTAACTCCATCATATCAATAATCATATTAAATGCAAACCACACTAATAAAAAGATAGAAATTGCTAGACAATATAAAAAGCAAGACTCAACTATATACTATCTACAAAAATACCATTTTAAATATAAAAACATAGATAGGTTAAAAGTAAAAGGATGGAAAAAGATGTACCATACAGACACTAATCAAAAGAAAGCTGAGTAGCTTCATTAATGTCAAAGTAGGCTTCAGACAAGAAATATTACCAGTGATAAAGAGGGTTATTACATAATGATAAAGGATTCAATTCTCCAAGAAGACAAAGCAATGAATGATTTTATGCCTATAAATTCAACAGCTTAGAGCAAATGGACAAATTCCTTGAAAAGCATATCTTACCAAAATTAGCAAGAAGAAAAAGAAAAATTCACATAGCCCTGTATCTTTTTTCAAAATTGAATTCATAATGAAAAATCTTTCAACAAAGAAAACCCCAAGCCCAGATGGCTTTACTCATAAATTCTATCAAAGCCTTAAGGAAAAAACTAACACCAGTCTTACACAAACTCTTCAAGAAAATAGAAGAAAACACTTTCCAAGTTGTTTTATGAGGCCAGCATAAACACTGATGCCAAAACTTGACAAGGACATTATAAGAAAAGAAAATTACAGGCCAATATCCTGCATGACTAAAGATGCGAAGTCCTCAATAAAATATTAGAAAATCAAATTCGGCATTGTGTGAATAAGATAACTGTTATTAATAACTGTAGAACTTATGCCAGGATTGCAAGTTTGGTTTCCCATTAGGAAATCAATGGTTATAATTCATCACATTAACAGAATCAAACAGAAAAAAGCATAACATCTCAATTGATGCAAAAATATTTTTGAAAACATTTTATACATTTTCATGTTTTTCTTTTTTTTTTTTTTTGGGGGGGGGACAGAGTCTGGCTCTTGCAGCCCAGGCTGGGGTGCAGTGGCCTGATCTCGATTCACTGCAACCTCCGCCTTCCAGGTTCAAGTCCTTCCTCAGCCTCCCAAGTAGCTGGGATTACAGGAGTGTACCACCACACCCGGCTAATTTTTGTATTTTTGGCAGAGATGAGGTTTCACCATGTTGGTTAGGCTGCTCTCAAACTCCTGACCTCAGGTGATCCACCCGGCTCAGTTTCCCAAAGTGCTGGGATTACAGGCGTGAGCCACTGCACCCAGCCACATTCATGATTTTTAAAAACCTCTCAAAAAAACTAGAAAAAGAAAGAACTTTCATCAGTGTAATAAATGGCATATATAAAAACCCAACAGCAAATGTTATACTAAATAGAGAAATATTTAATGCTTTCTTTCAGAGTTCAGAAACAAGATGTCCACTCTCCCTATTCTATGCAACATTATCCTGAAAGTTCTAGTTAATACAACATCGTAAGAAAAAAAATAAAGGCATGCAAATTAAAAAGAAAGAAGCAAAACTATCTTTTATGCGGATGACACGATTTCATATATAAAACATCCTAAGGAATCATCATTTGGTCTATTAGAACCAAAAATAAATTTAACAAAGTCACGGGAGTCAAGGTAAATATATAAAACTTAATTATACTTTAATTTTGGGCTGGGCACGATGGCTCACGCCTGTAATCCCGGCACTTTCGGAGGTCGAGGTGGGAAGATCACTTGAGGTCAGGAGTTTGAAACCAGCCTGGCCAACATGGCAAAACCCTGTCTCTACTAAAAATACAAAAAAAATTAGTCAGGCATGGTGGCAGGCACCTGTAATCTCAGCTACTCAAGAAGCTGAGACATGAGAATTGCTTGAACAGGGGGCGGTGGGGATGGGGGAGGGAAGGGGGGTGGCAGGCGGAGGTTGCAGTGAGCCGAGATTGTGCCACTACACTCCTGCCTGGGTGATAAAGAGCGACTCCTTCTCAAAATAAATAAATAAATTAAATAAATAATTAATTCACTATATTTCAATTTTGACAAACAAAACATTGGAAAATAAAATTAAATAGCAATTCCATTTATAATGGCAGCAAAATATAAACTATTGAAAATTTAACAAAAATAAGTAAGACATTCTGAAAATGATTTCATATTGCCGAAAAAGGTTAAATAAAAAATTAAACCATATAACACGCTTATGAATTGGGAGAATTAATATTGATCTATAGCTTCAGTGCAATCCCATTCCAAATTCCAGGAGGCTTTTTAGTAGAAATTAATGAGCTGATGTTAAAATGTATTATGAAAATTCAAAAGATGAAGATTAGCAACAGAACTTTAAAAAGAAAAAATATAGAAGACATATCCTTCCCGCTTTCAAGACTTACTTAAAGCAACAATTATTTAGATGCTGTTATTTGCATCAGATAGACAAATAAGACAATGAAACAGAACTGAGAGTCCTGAAATAGGTCCACGTGTGTATAGTCAATTGATTTTCAACAAAGGTGTTTGTGCATGCTCGCACAGGCACACACATCCAATGTAAAAAGAAAAGTCTTTGCAACCAATGATTCTAGAACAATTGGATATCCATATTAAAAACAAAAACAAAACAGAAGAACTTTGACTGCTACCTCATACCATATACAAAAATCAGCTTAAGACAGGAGGCCTTAATGTAAAATCTGAAACTATTAAGCTTCAATGTTTTCTAAAACGAGATACAGGAAAATATCTGCATGCTGTTATGCTCAACTAAAATTTCTTCGGAACATAAAAAATACTAATCATAAAAGACAAAAATCACAAATTGGACATAATCAAAATGCAACACTTCTGCTCATTAAACAATACCATTAAGAAAATGAAAAGACAAGACATAGACTGGGAGAAATATTTGCAAAATCAATTTTATTTTATTTTATTTTTTGTAGAGAGAGAATCTTACTGTGTTGCCCAGGCTGGTCTCCAACTCGTGGCTCAAGAAGTCCTCCCACCTCAATCTCCCAAAGTGCTGAGATTACAGGCATGAGCCATAGCACCTAGCCTTCAAAATTTATTTCTTTCTTTTCTTTTCTTTTTCTTTTTTTTGAGATGGAGTTTTGCTCTCGTCATCCAGGCTGGAGTGCAATGGTGCAATCTGCAACCTCTGCCTCCTGGGTTCAAGCAATTCTCCTGCCTCGGCCTCCCAAATAGCTGGGATTACAGGTGCATGCCATCACGCCCAGCTAATTTTTGTATTTTTACTAGAGACAGGGTTTCAGCATGTTGGCCAGGCTGGTCTTGAACTCCTGACCTCAGGTGATCCACCTGCTTCAGCATCTCAAAGTGCTGGGCAAAATCTATTTCTGACAACAGATTTGATATCTGAAATATGCAAGAATGCCTGCAAATCAATAATAGAAAGAAAACCCAAGTGCCAAAAACTGGAAACAATCGAAGTGACCATCAACAGGTGAATTTATACACAAACAGTAGTATACTCATGCAGTGGAATACGCTTGGCAGTTTAAAGGAACACGTTTCCTCAGTATCTCAAAGACATCATTTTAAGCAAAAGGAGCCAGACAGAAAAGAATACTTATTGTTATGATTCCATTTATAGAAAGTTCTAGAGTAGGTAAATCTAACCTGTGATGATAGACATGAGAAAAGTTGGCCCCACACAGTGGCTCACACCTGTAATCCCAGCACTTTGGGAGGCTGAGGCAGATGGATCACTTGAGGTCAGGAGTTTGAGACCATCCCGGCCAACATGGTGAAACCCTGCCTTTACTAAAAATACAAAAATTAGACAGGTGTGGTGGTGCGCGCCTGTAATCCCAGCTACTTAGGAGGCTGCAGCAGGAGAATCACTTGAACCTGGGAAGTGGAGGTTACAGTGAGCTGAGATCGCGCCACTGCATTCCAGTCTGGGTAACAAGAGCTAAAACCCTGTCAAACAAAAAAAAAAAAAAAAAGAGAGCGAGAAAAGGATTGTCTCCTGGAGGCTGAAAAGGTGTTAAGACGGAACTTTTTGGGGTGATGGGAAAGTTCTGTATCTTGATTGGTGTGCAGTTATATGGGTGTATTCACATATTCATACTCGTTAAACTGCACGTTTAAAATTGATGCATTTCATTGTATGTAAATTATACCTTGATTTTTTTAAAAAAGTGTAAACAAAAATCACTTTAACGCTAAGTGAAAGAAGCAGGTTGCAGCAATATGATTTCATTTATATAACATTCAAAAACAAGCAAAGTGAATCAATATCTTTCTCACTGTGAAATTATTTTCTAAATAATCCACCACAAGAGCTGAAAGTGGTTGCCTTTAGGGAGGAGAAACTGGGGAGACAGCTAGTTTCCTTCATAAAACTAGCATTAGTTGAGACTTAAAAATCTGTTGCATATATAACTTCGGCAAAAAGTTATATATGCAAGCTAAAAAAGAAACCCATACCATTTGCAGGCTGGTGCTATAAGGTTCAAAAGAGGATTGTTGACATTCATTTCAAATAGAAAATTATTTATGATGGGCAAATCTGGCAGAAAGTCCAGGACACCGGGTCCATTTGCTGTTGGTTGTGTAATAGAGGTCACCTAGTCACCAGTCATGCATAAAAGACAATGGGAAAAACACTGGAAAAGTGTGCATTAAATTAGAGTGAGGGAGGAAAATTGTGACAGAAACCCTATCTGTACTCCCTAATTACAAAGTCTCGCCTTCACCAGCTGACACAAATGTGAAGTCAAATTAAGTATCGTCTAATTAACTAGCATCCACACAACTTCAAGACCCGCGACTAGGTATTATTCGGCCGAATAAATGAAATGCAAGGACTTGCAGATTCTCCGTCAACCCAGATCTGCCATCTCAGCCGACTGCTACAAGGTTAGGCCATTTTGTTTTCACACATCTCTCCTTTCAGGGCTCTCCTTGTAATATTTACAGAAAAAGGCAATGCTGGTAAACAGTTTCACACAATGAGGTGTGAGAGTTGATAGGGTCTATTCAAGCTCTGAACTCCCCTGATGAGCTGCCAAAAGTTGTTATGAACGGCCCAGCTGACAGCGTGATGACTGATAAAAGAAAAACAAACAGCTCGGGTAATTCATGAAAACACACTGCACCAAGACAACTCCGAGTGGCGAGTGACAGTTAAGATAATGGAATTTTGGAAGCTTTTCTTAAGCAGTCCTCTCTATACAATTATTCTGTTAATAGACTCTGCCTTAATGTAGGTGGATCTTCAAAACTTCTTTCCATAGAAAAATATTTATTATGATCTCCGGCAGAGAGGTGCTGGCCTTGGACTTTTATACATGGCCAGTTTCGCTATAATTTCCTCTTCCCTGAGCAGGCTGAAATTTAGTGTAGGGCTGTGTCTGCCATTTAAAGAAATAAAATATCCGATTTCCACTTCTATTACTAGGAACATTTTGAAGTGTTCTTCCCTCATTTCTTTCATTTATGAACCATTTGCTGCAAACCTTTGATTAAAAAATAAATATTGGTTTACACACTCAACTGCTAATATTTTAAAGGAGAACAATTTAAATGTGGTAGAAGTCAATTTGCAATTCACATAGCCTATTTTGAGTTCATTTCCTTAAATCAGGCATGACGAAGCAAGAAAATATCAATTTGTCAATGTTTTGCCTTTGTACCCAATGATTTTTCATGAAGTACCTTGTGGTTTCTGTAGCAATTGCCTATTTCTTAATTAATGCTTTAGAAAGCAGAAATATAGACATATCTAAAGCATGTGTATATGCACACATAAATACTATGTGATCCTGTGCCCAGAGACAGAGAAGGAAGAAAAGAGAGAAGAAAAGGAAGAGGGGAGTGGGTGGCTGTGTAGTTTAGGACCTGGCTACCAAAGGGTCAAGCAGCATATTAGAAATGAAGAATTTCTGCACTACCCTAGCCCCCAACCAAATCAGAATTTGCATTTTAACAAAGATCCCCATGTGATTCATAGGCACCTCAAGGTTTTGAGAAGCTCTGTAATTTTGATGACTGATCTCCTTAATAGTTTAAGTTTTATAGCTATAAAGGCTTACAAATATGATGATCTATGTTTTACAAAAAGTTTAAAACTCTATCATAAGTTATTTAAAGCTACTCAAAGTAATTTCATAAGTGTTCTTTCAAATTTATTTTTCTTCTCCTCCTTCCCAGGAAGAAATCTGGAGTGTCCTTGAGCTCTCCAAGCCTTCTAGAGACTTCGTCCCTTCCGCAATCACTTTCCTTTTACTTCAAACATTCATAGGCCTGTCCTATGACTTCCACCACATTGAAATTGTTCTCCTTTAAAATATTAGCAGTTGAGTGTGTAAACCAGTATTTATTTTTTAATCAAAGGTTTGCAGCAAATGGTTTGTACATGGAAGAAATGAGGGAAGAACACTTCAAAATGTTCCTAGTAATAGAAGTGGAAATTGGATATTTTATTTCTTTAAATGGCAGACACAGCCCTACACTAAATTTCAGCCTGCTCTGGGAAGAGGAAATTGTATGCGAAACTGGCCATGTATAAAAGTCCAAGTACATTTTTAGGTACTAGGCATGGTGCTAGAGCCTGGATTTTGTGAACCATAGGACTTTTATAACAATAATAAAAATATTTAAAAAATTATAACTTGATTGTAGTATCAACTATTTAACTGCTACAATACAGAGTATCTCACAGGAGAGATGAGAGAATCACTGGAAAGGCCCAAACAACAGAGGTGGCCTCCACCTACCCATCAAGGACAGCAAAAATCTACCGCTGGACACTCATTCCTTTAAGTTTTGCGGTTGTTAATATTCATACAGTCATCTTTAAAACTTGATGGGCTCTTGAGATCTGGTCTAACTCTCAACAAATTTGCTGAATGTTCATAAATTTAAATACATACCAATTAAAGAACTTAACATGGCCCAAAATACTGCAAACAAAGAAAAAAGACAAAGGTTAAATCAGGGAAAATATATGCAACTATATTTACTATTAATATAAGGTCTCGTTCCTTTTTAATTTATTTTTTTGAGACAGAGTCTCGCTCTGTCACCCAGGCTGGAGTGCAGTAGTGTGATCTCAACTCACTGCAACCTCCACCTCTTGGGTTCAAGCAATTCTCCTGCCTCAGTCTCCCAAGTAGCTGAGATTACAGGCACACACCACCACACCCAGCTAATTTTTTGTATTTTTGGTAGAGATGGGGTTTCACCATGTTGGCCAGGCTGGTCTCAAACTCCTAACCTCAAGCAATCTGCCTGCCTCGGCTTGCCAAAATGCTGGGATTACAGGTGTAAGCCATGAGCCCGTTAGGGACTCATTCCCTTAATTGACAAAGAATTTATATAATTTAGTCGGAAAAAGACACATCCAGTGGAAAAATGAGCAGTGGACATAAATAGGCAATTCACCCATGAAAGTGAGTAAATGCATGAAATGGTGCTCAACCTCATTTATAATCAAAGACATACAAATCTAAGCAATGATGAGAGAATGATTCTTACCTATTATGTTGGCAGAAATTAGAATATTTGATAATACAAATTGTGTGCAGAAATAGGCACTCTCATCTACTGTGGGTAAGAATATATATTAGTTCAACTGTGTTAAGGGACAGTTTGGTAATATTGATCAACATTGTGAATGCACATACCCTTTAACCCAGCAATTCCATGCTAGGAATTTAGTCTAGGAAAATACTTGCAAAAGTACATTAAGCAAGATGGATAAGCAACCTCAAAGGGCATCATGCCAGGAGCTGAGCACCTCCCCCACCCCGCCCCATGGCAGTACCACCCAACAAGGAAAGACTCCCTGAGCCACACGGAGAATCAAATAGACTGGCAGGAGCTCGCTACAGAATCATCTCTGAGATGTACCAATTATTCACATATACAGAGAAAAAAAGCAAGGCTCAGAGTGGTATGTACAACTTGATCCCTTCAGATTAAATAAAAATACATATATATTGGTAGCAATTCATATTTTTCCCCCTGGAAATACAAGGACCAACTAATAGTGCTTGCCTTTGGGGAGAGAGAGCAGTTAGTGGCAAAGGTGATGAGTGGAAGAAAGCCTTCTAATGTTAATTATATGTTTATCTCTATGGTTTGAATTTTCTAGAAAAGTTCTGAGTGTATGTGTATATAATGTAGGCAAGCAATGCCTTGGCATTGAGTTTATAAACCATTTTGCCTTATTAAGTTCCAGACACAAAAATATTGGGGAAAAGTCCTTGGAGTGAAATTATTCTCCATGAGTTCATTTTCACAATTATATCTCTGCAGGCAAGCAGATTTCTCAACCACACAGTAGCTAGGCTTCCCAAAGAACTGCTGTGTCCTCTGGAGCTATGATGATAACATTTTTCGAGGTCAAAGAAACCTCTGAGAATCTGTTTAAAGTATGACCAGAAAAACTTTCCGCACACAAAATTTCAGATTCCCCAGAACCCCTGAGATATCCATGGATTGTGTGAGGTCAAGGGCTCGAGCTAATAAGGATTACCTACCCTAGAGAATCTTGAAGTTAGAACAACATCAATTTTATGATTTCATACGCAGCTCTATCGCTGGGACTACTTGGGTTTCCACAGTCCGCCCAGGGGCTACTCCTGTGAAAGTCCTTCCTGACTCTCCCATATCCTACCCAGTTGAGTCTGGAGGCCTGCTTCCACAATCCCATAGCCTGCCATGCTTGTGTCTATAAAGTGTAGTATCTTTTGTGGTGAGTTATAATTGTTCACTTGTTTGGTTTGCCATCAAGATGGTTAGCTCCTTCAGGGCAAGGCATTTATTTCATAGATCTTTATTTTCTCAACATTGGAAACATTAAAAATGACCAACAAATGAATGGTCAATGTAAATAATCAAATCTTTGTGAATAACCACATACAAACTTGGTATAACCCATTTTGTATTTTTAGTAGAGACAGGGTTTCACCATGTTATGTTGGCCAGGCTGGTCTTGAACTCCTGACCTCAAGTGATCCATCCATGTTGGGCTCCCAAAGTGCTAAGATTACAAACGTGAGCCACCATGTGCCCAGCCCCGACCCCTGCCTAGTTTTTTAACCAAAGTTGTTATGTGTAACTAGAATGGTACCCTTCTTGGCCCTCTCTCTGGTCCTACCATATCACCAGTATGATACCCTTCTTTTGCAGTCATGCAGAAGCTCTAGGGCCCATGTGGACATTACATGTGATTTCTCTAATCTGGGGTTCTCTTTTCTTTATTCCACTCAGCCATCTAGTGAATTCCCTGGTCATATGGATCTAGCCGTTGAGTGTGGATGGGCGGCCCACATTAAACCATCTACTCCTTGGCAAAAGAAGAGTGGGTCATCTAGTCACTATCCTCCAAGAAGGGTAGCACTCTACTTACACATAACTACTTTGGTTAAAAAAGGAGGCAGGGGTGGGTGCCAGGTGCACAGTGGCTCACACTGTAATCCCAACACTTTGGGAGGCCAAGGTGGGTGGATCACTTGAGGTCAGGAGTTCAAAACCAGCCTGGCCAACATAACATGGTGAAACCCCGTCTCTACTAAAAATACAAAAATTAGCCAGGTGTGGTGGTGTGCACCTGTAATCCCAGCTAGTTGGGAGGCTGAGGCAGGAGACTCACTTGAACCCAGAATACAGAGGTTGCAGTGAGCCGAAATTGCACAACTGCACTCCAGCCTGGGCAACAGAGTGAGAATCCATCTCAAACAAAACAACAAAAAAGAAAATACTGTGTGTCAGGGGGTGATAAATGTCATTTGGACATCCACTAATCCAGCCACCAACGTGCTTCCTCTGACCATCACTTGCAGGCTGGTAAGGAGTAAGAAGGCAAAGAAAATTGCAGTGTAATGTCCCATACTCAAGGAATATTAAATGTTGCATTGTGGACTTTAGCCCTCCTCTATGTCCTAATCAAAGAAATAACAGCATAAAGCATAAAAGGGGCTTTGTAGTCATAGATCTGAGTGGGAGTTCTAGACCAGCATATATGGAATCATGACGAGTTCACTCGTTCCCTCTGGGGCTCAATGTGTTAGTCAGGAAAGGGTGGGCTATGCTTCAGTAACAAGCCTCAAAATATTAGTGGTTGTATAAAATACAGGTTTCTTTTACTCACATGAAGTCCTCTGTGAATTGGGTGATTCTTCAGGGTGTCTGTCCCTGATGTGATGACTCAGCAGTGCATCCTGTCTCTCTTTAGTGACAATGCCAGCTCAACACATGATGGAAAAGAGAGAATGTGGAGTATTCATAACCACACTTTCATGCTCCATCTGGAAATGATGTGTGGCCATTTCATTTACCACTGGCTAGAGCTAGTCACATGGTCCCAAGCTAACTGCAAAGGTATTGAGGAGTGCAGTCTTCTTGTGCACCAAAGAAAAGCACAACTGGACTTGCACAAAACATAGAACTGTCTTTGCCACATTCAATGTCCTCATCTGTAAAGTGAGGATTACACCTACCTTACAGTTTTGCTGCAAGTATTAAACAAGAATGCACGTAAAGCGTGCAATGCATATAGCAGACAGTCAAGAAATGGTGTTTAGTTATTTTGACTGAAGCCAGTAACTCCCCATTTGTTGGGCTATTAGAGAGGCTTGTTAAATTGCAGGGACACCAGGCCTTCTGGGAGTGAAGCATCACAATGGTGTGAGCTAGTGTGTCCCCCAGCATGTCTATTTGTCTATTTATCATAGGGGAAAGTCTTGGCCCTGGGATACGACACTCAAGACAGCCTCAGGGTGTCATTGGGAAGTGGGAACCAACTCAGAAGGGCCTGGACCCACGCCCAAGAAGTCACATCCCAATAAGATACCTGGTCAGAGGTATAACACTTTCCTTATGCCAGCAGCCAAGAAAAACCAGCAACTTCCAACAGCATTCCACATGAACAATAAACTCAACTTGACTTTGTTGATGATAATGATAATGGAAGCGTCTATCTTCCTTTTTAAATAGCATATCCCTCAAATTTGTTTTTCTATCATTTGTATAACCACCACATGATAAAGCTGCCCTTAGTTTGATTATGTTTAATCTATGTATAATGTGAGAGTTGGATGATATATTTTTTAATGTGATGTAATTAATCTTTAATTCTTGGGGTCAAGAGAAGGAAGATAAAGAATTAAGCATATTCCAGACCAGGTGCAGTGGCTCATGCCTGTAATCCCATTACTTTGGGAGGCCAAGGCGGGCAGATCACTTGAGGTCAGGAGTTCGAGATCGGCCTGGCCAGTGTGATGAAACCCCTTCTCTACTAAAAATACAAAAATTAGCTGGGCATCGTGGCATGTGCCTGTAATCCCAGCTACTCGGGAGGCTGAGGCAAGAGAATCTCTTGAACCTGGAAGATGGAGGTTGCAGTGGGCCAAGATCGTGCCACTGGACTCCAGCCTGGGCGACAGAGCAAGACTCTGTCTCAAAGAAAGAAAAAAAAGGAATTAGGTATATTACACGGCAACTCTGGGAGTAGATAATATAATCATATTCCATTCACATTTCCTGGTTTTCTGGCTGCATTCTCCCTGTCACTTTATGCACTACGCTGGTAAATACAGTGCTCACTCACCCCACCATCCAATCACATTCATCCAGTTGAACTCTAGAGGCAGCCATGCACTACCTTTTAGAATCTGATGCTCTAGAAATTTATTACGTACCACCGCCCCATTATACATTTTTTCAGTAACAGCAATGAAGAGGCATTGAAATACAAAACTGTTTTATGTTCATTTTATATCTTCCCAGAAGAGTTTCATTAATGACAAAAATACACCTTTTTAAGACTTCTATATTTTCAGTTGTGACCTACTACCAGGAATAATTTATATGAAAATGTAAAATTTTCCTTGTATCTTTATCAAAATGATTTAGTTTATCTGTTACACCCTTTATTTTGATTATTTTCTCCAAAAAACCAACATTTGCAAAATAACAATCAAATATACAGTCACCTGTGTAACCAAAGGACAGATAAAACATTTTTTGTTTTGTTTTTAAGATGGGAGTTTTGCTCTTGTCACTCAGGCTGGAGTGCTATGGTGCGATCTCGGCTTACTGCAACCTCTGCCTCCTGGATTCAAGTGATTGTCATGCCTCAGCCTCCAGAGTAGCTGGGACTACAGGCATGCGCCACTACACCTGGCTAATTTTTGTATTTTTAGTAGAGATGGGGTTTCACCATGTTGGCCAGGCTAGTCATGAACTCCTGACCTCAGGTGATCCACCCGCCTTGGCCTCCCAAAGTACTGGGATGACAGGTGTTAGCCACCGCACCTGGCCCAGATAAAACATTTCTAATGTATCTTAATTCATTTCAGTTTACCTCAATTTGTTCATAAAAACAGAAGACCAGGAGTACAAAAGGGTTTCTTTAGAAATTAAGCCGTCTTCTGCCATGCAACATGGGCTCTGGTGGACTTGATTCTGCAACATTCCATTTGAAAACTGTTTTGTAGGGGATACTTATCATCTCTAATGTCTTTCAGGACTGTCCAGAAAATTATTCAGCAGCTATAATAGCTGGTATGTCACCTAACTCCAAGGAAACATACTGATATGCCCAGCATGTGTTAAAATCAGGTACTATTGGTCTGATTCCCAGTGCTGTGTCACATTCATGATATGCAGCCAATGAATTAAATCACTTTTGACATATTACACTGGCCTCTGACATGTTGCCAATGTAAAATGACATAACATACTGAAAATGATAATATTGAAAACGGATTAATAGGTAGATCCAAATAACCAACATCTAATAACTCCTTCAAATGCAAAGAAGGAATGATAATCACTTTGTCCTATTTTGAAAATGCATTCTTCTCAGAATAAAGATTATCATATATAATAGCTGCTACCATATGTTGAATACCTACGTGCAGACATAGTTATAAGGACCTTCCCTCCTCAACAGTCCTATAAGGCAGGTACTATTAATATTTCCATTTTATAGATGAGAAAACCAAGGGCCGGAGAGGTAAATTAACCTGCCTGAGGTCACACAGCTGGTAAGGAGCAGAGGCTACCTTAGCAACCTTGCTACATATACCTTCTTTGAAAGGAAACTAGGAATGTCAATGGGCTTTTTAAAACTCACCTCTTAAACTAAATTTTCTCTCTAACATACACAGCTAAATAAGAAATACAGGGGGGGCATGTGAATGATATGCTGGGTTTGCTACATAAAAGTCATCAGGCAAATAACTCGGCTTCTATGAACCTCTGTTTCTTTATCTCCAAAATGGCGGTAATGATAGTATTAGTCTGTTCTCGCACTGCTATAGAGAAATACCTGAGACTGGGTAATTTATAAAGAAAAGAGTCTTAATTGTCTCACAGTTCCACAGGCTGCACAAGAAGCATGGCAGGTCTGCTTCTGGGACGCCTCAAGGAACTTACAGTCATGGTGGAGGGGAAGGAGGAGCCAGCACTTCACATTGCCGGAGCAGGAGGAAAAGTGGCGGGGGAGGTGCCACACAATTTTAAATGACCGGATCTCCCGAGAATTCACTCATGATCACCAAGACAATGTCAAGGGGGATGGTGCTAAACCATTCATGAAGGATCCACTCTGATGATGATCCAATCACCACCTACGAGGCTCCACCTCCAACACTGGGGATTACAACTGAACATGAGATTTGGGTGGGAACACAGATCCAAACCATATCACTTGATCATAAAAACTGTTGTGAGGTCTCAACACTGTTATGGGCTGTATTGTATCTACTGCTTCCCCCACCTCCCACTAAATCCACATGTTGAAGTCCTAACCCCCAGCACCTAAAAATGTGACTGAAGATAGGGCCTTTACGGAAGAGATTAAGTTATTTTATTATATAAAATTTATTTAGGTTGGTGCAAAAGTAATTGTGGGTTTTGCCATTAAAAGCAACTACTTTTGCACCAATCTAAATAAAATTAAGCCTTTAGGATGGGCCATAATACAATCTGACTAGTGTCCTTGTAAGAAGGGGAAATTTAAACACTCCGAGAGATGTCAAGGATGCATGCACAGAGGAAGGGCCACCTGAAGACAAAGCCAGATGGTAGCTATCTGCAAGCCAAGAAGACAGGTCTCAAGGGAAACCAAACCTACTGACACCTCAGTGTTGGGCTTCTAGCCTCCAGAAATGTGAGACAATAAATTTCTGTTGTTTAAGCCACCCAGTTTGTGGTGTTTTGTTATGGTGGCCCTAGAAAATGAATAAAAACACATTAACAATAATTTCCACAGTACCTGGCAAATAGTGCTCATTAAATGGTTTTTAGCTCAATTGTGAATGCAAATACACACAGCCTTTGTTTTGGCTGAAAGGAAATGTGTCCTACATTTTAAAACATAATCTGAAAAATGCTTTTCTAATCCATAGACTTTTCATGAAACTTTAAAGACTAAAGATGGTTCATTTTTCAAACTAACAAAATCCAGTTAACACTGGTTAAAAGTCACTTTGCGGCCAGGTGAAATGGCTCATGCCTGTAATCCCAGCACTTTGGGAGGCTGAGGCAGGTGGATCACTTGAGGTGAGGTCAGGAGTTCAAGACCGGCCTAGCCAACATAGTGAAACCCCATCTTTACCAAAAATACAAAAATTAGCCGGGCATGGTGGCAGGCACCTGTAGTCCCAGAGACTCGGGAGGCTGAGGCAGGAGAATCACTTGAATCCAGGAGGTGGAGGTTGCAGTGAGCTGAGATCGTACCATTGCACTCCAACCTGGGTGACAGAGAGAGAGTCCGCCTCAAAAAAAAAAAGAAATGTCAGTTTACTACAACATTTCATTATATTGTGGATGTTGAAACTGACATTCAAAAGCTCCTTCTCTTCCTTGTAGCTACTGGGGCACTTGTGTCTAGTAAGTCTAGGTTTGGAACTGACACAATTTTGACAGTAACACACAAAGGTCATGACAGAAAGAGAGGGAGAATATATAAACAAACCAGTGTAGACAAAAAAAAAAAGTATTGTGTTGAAATTTTCTTGAATGAAGCTACCTATATCAGAGCTGATATATAAATTTCATCTCAAGAGCTAATTCCTATCACTTGACTTTGAGTCTTATGTTGAGAAAGGTTCCAAAGCCACACCTGGGCTCAGGAAAGAGCACCTGGATGGATTAGGAAGTTGTTTGAAAATGGAAGAAGGACAGGAGCAAGTGGGCTGCATGTTTACTATTCAGAATCTGGACATTGGCTAATGGGCCCCTTTGACTGTCGTCTTTTAACTTTAAGGCCTATCAAACATTTGGACTATTGTGCATACTGGATCTATCTCAATACTGTAACTCAGCAATTCTGAATTCACTAAAAAGTAAATGCTTTTCTTTATATACATATTTCTTGTGACAGTTAAGCTTTATTAGTTAAAAACAAAAGGAAACCCCTCTGCTTTGAGCTAACAAAGGCCATCAGCTGAATCACTTTTCAAGTTGCTCTAAACTTCCAGCTGGCTAACCCATATAACACATATTTTGAGAGGAAGCCAAGTTTTTCCTCACAAGTCACCATGGTAGCCTTTTGGTTACCACCTAACAATAGGCTTGTGGTTCACACTTTTGCATCAGTGGCTTTGCAATCTGCAGGTACTGTTAACTCTTGATAAATGCAGGTTATTGTGAAGTAGACTAGGTCATGGGGCATGTTGCCCACCAAGCCATACCCTAGAACATGAGGGGATATGTATCAGCCCGATAATGCCCAGACTTGATTTGCTTCTAAACTGAGGACCAAAGCTCACATTGTGAGAATTGCACCAGTCAGCGAGCCACCTTCCCCTCCGTGATCTCACTGGAGAAAGATATTTCAAATGATTAACAATTAGCGTTTACTTTCAAACTGCCAAGTCCAGTTGGCTAAAGAAAGGCACTAGGAATCCTAAGAATCTAGGTTTAATCTCTAAATGGGCCAAATAGCTTCACACTGAGAAACCTCCAGCTCGACTTTAACCATAGTCCATCCCATGGGTTGGAAGGGGGAGAGACAGAGACAGTGACAAAGATACTGACTGAAATAAACTTCAGCACTACCACTGGAAAGACTCAAAGGGCAGGTGCTGCTGAGAGGGCTTCAGCCCTTTCCTGTCCAAGATCACCACGAACAAGTCGTATTCAAGTCTCAATATGGATGTCTGCTGTAGGAACACAGAGGAGGATCGTTAATGTTCTAAACATCTGATGCCCATGTGTATTAATCCATTATCACACTGCTGTAAAGAACCACCTGAGACTGGGTAATTTATGAAGAAAGAGGTTTAATTGACTCACAGTTCTGCAGGCTTAACAGGAAGCATGACTAGGAGGCCTCAGGAAACTTACAATCATGGCAAAAGGCGAAGGGGAAGCAGGCACGTCTTACCACGGCAAAGCAGAAGAGAGAGTGAAGGGGGAAGTGCCACACACTTTCAAACAACCAGATCTCGTGAGAACTCACTCACTATCACGAGAACAACAAGGGGGATATCCACCTCCATGATTCAATCACCTCCCACCAGGCCCCTCCCTGGACAAGTGGGGATTACAATTTAAGATGAAATTTGGGTGGTGACACAGAGCCAAACCATATTACCATGGTATCTAGCACAGTTCCTTACATACAGCAATAAATTCCTATGGACTGACTACATTTTAAAATAAAAATCAATTTATTATTATTCATTAACCTAATACATTATAATAACATCTCTACCAAATTTATTGGAGTAAGTTGGCTCATGCAGAAATCTACAGTACTATGCTGAAAGTCCAAAAGTTTACAAATTTAAAAAATAAAAATTGATATTAAAAATATTAATTATTATATTATTTTAAACCTTCATCCAAAATATAAAAGTAGCTGGGCATGGTGGCTCACGCCTGTAATCCCAGCACTTTGGGAGGCCAAGATGAGTGGATCACTTGAGGTCAGGAGTTCGAGACCAGCCTGGCCAACATGGTAAAGCCCCATCTCTACTAAAAATACAAAAAAAATTAGCTGGGCATGGTGGCACACACCTGTAATCCCAGATATTTGGGAGGGCTGAGGTGGGAGAATTGCTCGAACCTGGGAGATAGAGGTTGCAGTGAGCCAAGATCACACCATTGCACTCCAGCCTGGGCAGAAGAGCGAGACTCTGTCTCAAAAAAATTAAATAAAAATAAAATAAATAAAAGCAGAACACAGTAAGTATTATGTTGGTTTATTTTCAATAGAGAAAACTGTCTGGTAAACTCTGAAGGCCCTTTCTGGTTCTGGAAAGTAACAGGCAATAGAAAAGAATTCAACAGGCTGGCCACCATTAAGACTTCCTTGATCTGGGGGTCCAGCTAGCTTATATATATATATTTTTTTTTTTTTTTTTTTGAGACGGAGTCTTTCTCTGTCCCCAGCTAGCTTATATTTATCTCAGCCTCATTCACAATTTCTAGGTATGCACAGTGAGGGTTTCCAAATGGAACATTTCTTGTGCCACTCTGCAAGCAGTGCCTCCTCACACCAGCATTGCCTGCCACCAATAGAATTGTCACACTGTGGAAAATGCAATGAGTGGCTTGTTTCCTGGGTGATGCAAAGAGATGAGCTTTTATATAGAACAAGGACTTCCTTAGCTGATTCAGCATACTTAGTGTATCTGATACATGGACTTTCTTAATTGAAATTATGTTTAGTCATGCTTAAAAAATGTTGCTTCTAGAAGAATGCAATCTCTTATTTCAGTATCAGGGTTTCTAGCACCTTATTTGGAGAAACTCCTGAAATTCCTCTGTCCTTCCATCTCCTGCATGGCTCTAATAACCAGGAAGCACAAAGATGGAAAATGAATTCAGGCAGCATAAGTGGCAACCCTCTCCCATGTTTCCTTTCCTCTGCAACCCCCTAGAAGGCTTTTTGAAGTCAGAAGACGCTCCATAGGAGGTGAGGGCTGACTCTGGCTGCCTGCAAGCAGAAATGTTCAGCTACTTAACACGGGGCCACATGTGGCAGCTACAAAAACATCACCAGGATGTGAAATCTGCTTACTTCAATGGTATTCTCCCTGCCCTCCAATCTTTTCAAATCTAAGGAGGTATAGGAGTAGCTGAACTTGGGGGGAAGGGTGGACAGAAACATCTTGTGATTTTAGTTGAAAATTTGTATTATATAGTAAATCTTGGAATATTGTCCTGCTGTTTTTTATTCCACGTGGTTCTGAGTCTGCAACCTTGGGGAGCCAGTGTTGCATTTAACACAAAGCCTGGTGACACAAGGGATTTGGAAAGCTGACCACTGGAATATTAGGTGTTTTACATTAATTGTAAGTCAGAAGGAAATATATGTCAGAGTGGGTCCCCAAGGTGTCTTTCTCAGGTTAAGCACTGTACTTATTTAAGTTACTCTAGGGTATAGCTTCCTTTGTCCTGGAGACAAAGGGCTATGTGCATTTGCCAAAAATGATTTGAGGCCAGCTTTTTTGTACCTCTTAGCTTTGGTAAGCTGCAGCTTCCACTCCTACTGTTTAGTAGAAGGAATCCACTGCAACAGGACAGTACTCACTCTGCAAATGATTGGTTACTGGGAATGCTAGGCTTAGGTTTTCTCTCCATTGCTGACAGGAGTGAAACCAGACAGATGGCCTCTAGGATCTTTCTTCCTCTGAGATGGCATGAGTCCAACCAGTGGTTCTGCGATGCTGAAATGGAGAAGGGGAACAGTAGAACATGACTGTACCAGGTATGGCATCACACAGATATGGGTCCAAGTCCTAATTCTTTCATTCATAAATCTCATAAACTCAAGTAACAACTCATCCTCTCTAAGTCTCCATTTCCTCACCTGTAAAAATAGGAATAATAGGGATTATTCCTTATGGGAATGTAATTCTTTATGGGAATTAAATGAGATGCAGCATAGTGTCTGGCACATAGTGAATGCTCAGTAAATGTGAGCTCTCATTATTAACATTATGAATCAACGTGCCTTGTCCACAGACAGTCCCTACATGGACCCTTTCCTTGGAATTCCAGCCATGAATAGGTGCACAAATTCGAATTTGTACACTGCTCACAGGCAACTAAGAAATTTAGTCCCAGGCCGGGCTCATGCCTGCAATCTCAGCCCTTTGGGAGGCTGAGGTAGGTGGATCATGAGGATTAAGAGATCGAGACCATCCTGGCCAACATGGTGAAACCCCATCTCTACTAAAAATACGAAAATTAGATGGACTTGGTGGTACATGCCTATAGTCCCCGCTGCTTGGGAGGCTGAGGCAGGAGAATCACTTGAATCCAGGAGGCGGAGGTTGCACTAAGCTGAGACCGTGCTACTGCACACTCCAGCCTGGTGACAGAGAGAAACTCCATCTCAAAAAAAAAAAAAAAAATTATTCCCACTGGGGTTCTTTTACTTGACATGGGTTAAGACCAAGAAAACAAAAGACATTACAGGCTACTGTTTATTCTTATTCCCAAGCTGGCTGGAAAATGTTTGAATCTCCATTCCAGAGTCTGTTTATCAGGGCTATCCTGTTATATCAGTCAGTTCTCACACTGCTATAAAGAAATACCTGAAACTGGATGATTTATAAAGAAAAGATTTTTAATTGGCTCAGGCTTCCACAGGCTATACAGGAAGCATGGCTGAGGAGGCCTCAGAGAACTTACAGTCATGGTGGAAGGTGAAGGGGAAGGAGACACACCTGACATGGCTGGAGCAGGAAGAGAGAGAAGGGGGAGGTGCTACACACTTTTAAACAACAAGATCTTGTGAGAACTCACTCTTTATCATGAGATTGGCAAGGGGGAAATCCACTCCCATGACTGAATCACCTCCCACTAGGCCCCTCCTCCAACACTGGAGATTACAATTTGGCATGAGATTTGGGTGGAGACACAAATCCAAACCACATCACCTATCTTCTCTACAAGAGAGCATTTATTAAGTATTTTCTTGGTGCATATATAGCACCCTGAGAACAGTGCTCTTCCTAGGGGTAGAACATTTTCCTGAGGCATTTACAAATTAGCGGAAGGGACAGGACTTAGACATAAACCATTTGGGCACTGGGCCATAGCCATCAGCTCAGCCATGGGCTAGAAGCAATGTGATCATGCCCAGGTGGGCAGGCAGGGGAGCTTAGAACTTGCCTTTGTCTGAAACCGTCAGACAAAGTTCATCTGTGTTCCCTTGTGCATTCTCTTTCTCTTCCTCCAGAACAGCATAGATCTAGCAGAGGCTCTGTAGAGGAAAGATGAGTTTGACTGTGGGCGTGTTTTGTGGACATCCTGGAGACCACGAAATCTTCATCCCACAGAGTGGGATGAAGATTCCCAGCACAGCACTCAGAAAGCAAGGCATGTTATCTGGGCCCAGGGCTGCCCTTGCCTCCTGAGGTCTATTATTTATCTTAAAACCAATGGGACCCAACCGAGACTCTTGGCTGGGATTTCATTCCTATTAGAGGATTTTCTTTGGACCATTCCTCTTTTCCTTGGACACATTCATTCTTCTCCCACCCCTTATGAACCCCAAAACCACTTCCTGTGAATGCTTCAGCTATAAGAATTCCATGGCCCTGGTGCTAATCCCTTTTCATTTGCTTCTGCCTAATTTTTTTTTCTAACATCCGTAACCATTCGACCAATTCATGATCTTCCCAATATCTTGAAAGTGGATTTCTTTGCCTATGTACATGTCTGCTGTTTTTCTTCTCTAACAGTTCCTTAATTCTTGACTGAGAACCTTCTAATTGACCACCTCCTGGGTCAAGACATCCCTATCAGAAGTGTTCATGTCTGCTGGACTTAGTCATGGAACTGTAACATTACTGACTTTCCTAAGCTATTGTCTTAAACATCGTCACTAATTAGGGAAGTTCGAGTTTCATGGAAAGAAACTATTAAAACCCACTTCCCATATCTACAGTCAATGGGTACTTTGTGAAAATTAGAAAAAGACTCCCTTTTCTCAAGATGCTTCATTTTCATTTGCTGAAAACTGTCAAGATAAATGTACAAAACCTACCATGTCTGCAATATAAATAATGCTCTTGTGCAGTGCACAACCTGCAGAAATTTACATGTTGGTACTGCCAAGGGAAGGGACTCCTTACTAAAGGTAACAGGAAAGATCATCCTCAGGATGTTAAACCATTTAGTTAGTAGTAGACAAATTAGATGTGAAGGCCCTATCTGTTTGATTCAGCACTCCTTTCCCAGTAGGACTGAATTGTAGTGGGTATTATCATCATCTTAACTACCACCAATATGATTTGGGACTCCATGCATGTAAAGAATGGTGTAGCTCTATTTAGAATAAGATCTACTAATTATCTTACACAGTGGATATTTATTCAAAGTCTGTCTCTACAGATTTCTTATTCATTACAAAGAGAAAACTTGACAGTGGAGAAACTGATAGACATCACCTTTACCAAGCGGTTGAAGGCAATGTCACCAATATTGAAACAAGGCAACACCATGTGCCTACTGACGTGATGAACTGAGAAGAACTCAGCATCACTCTGGGATTTTCCTGTATTTAATCCCAAGGGAACATCAGTAAAACCCAATTGGAAGGACAGCCTGTAAAACAACTGGCCTGGACCCATCACAGATGTCAGGGGAAAAAAAAAAACTGTTCCAAATTAAAGAAGACCAAAGATACATGACAACAAATGAAAAGGGTAAGCCTTGATTAAATCCTGGATTGGAGGAAATACTGTAAAAAACATTACTGTGATCATTAGTGAAATCTGAATATGGGTCGATTAGATACTAGTATTGTATCAATGTTAAATTTCCCAAATTCGATAATTAAACTGTGAAAGTATTTATGGGTAGAAGGTCACAGGATCCATGAGGGATAATAGAATGAAAGAAAGCAAATGTAATAAAATGTGAACAATTGGTGAATCAAGGTGAAGAGTATATACAAGAATTCATTGTACTACTCTTGGAAATTTTCCGTAAGTTTCAAAATGCTCAAAAGAAAAAGTTCTAAAAAAATTTCTTATTTGAAAAAATATATATTATTCTGGTAGAAATAAGCAAGTGTGAACAACTTTCACTGCAAGATGGTGAGCTTCTACTTTAAACTGGAGGATGAAATAAACAAATCCTTCCATAACAGCATCGTAAGCAAGCAAGGAGTCATCAACCAATCAAACATTCAAGGAATTTGAATTAGTCATCTAGTTGGAAATTAACTATGGAGAATAGACTATATACATTTAATCTCCCCTCTTTCCCAAAACGCTCTGAAGTTATTACCCAGAAATACAAAAAGAGTACAACTGTACAAAGAAAAAGAGAATTAAAATGTACCTGGATAAAGGGTATCAAAATAATTTTAAAGGCAATCAAAACCATTTCAGAAGGCAGAAAGTGGGTAGAGAAGTAATACATTGGTGTTAGAGAGTGAAACTAGAATCTACATTCTGCAGAAAGGAGCAATGAGAATGAAGCCCATGGCCCCTCAAGGCTCAGGAATCAGGGAGCCAGATATAGGGTGGATGGGGGATGAGGCTGACATGGAGAGAAAGGTTTAAAGCCTGTCTGCAGCAGTCAGATTCCCAGATCTCCTACTCTCCCTTCTGCATCCAGGTGACTGTTTGGATAGGAGAGATTAAATAAGAGGCTCCAGATTTAGGGATACCAAGCAAAGAGAAGGGCTGGAGCAACACACAGGGCTTAAAAAAGAAGCATACTGAATGGTGAGCTTCCTGTCCCTTTCTTCCTCCCTGCTTCCAGAACACCAGCAGTTAAGAGATGCCTCTCCAAAAAGAGACTGGAAAGTTCATCTCTTGAGACCCAAACTTTTAGATCCAGGAGTTGGAAGCCCCCCCATAGAAATAGCTAAGGTTGGCTTGCCACCTGATCATATGGCAGTGAAATTCATCCACCACCAAGCTCCACAAATGCACACAGAGGATCTAATTAGCTTTCCATTAAGAATGTAATCTTAAATATTACAGCTAATGACTACAAGACATTTGAGGAGATCCTTCAATATGAAAGAGAAAGACCTAAACAAATAGAAAAATGGGACATGGAGGAAAGCTGAGAATATGCAGACCACAAAAAACAGCAGTGTATTAAATTATATTATTAATAACCTCAGAAAAATAAAACCTCAGAAACATAAAACCTCAGAGAAATAAAAGAATATACTGTATCTATGAAACAAGAACAGGCTGTTACAGAACAGGAAAAATCAGGGTATAAGATGGAGCCTTGGAAAAGTGTGATACTGACAGTGCAGACATTTTCAGATGAAGATATTTTATTTCTGTGCATACTTCTTTAGAAAGCTATGGAAGGATAAGCTCCATGAATATGAGAAGCAAGAGAGAGAGAAAGGCATAAAACCGAGAAAACAGGGACTCCAACACAGGAAAACACAAAAATAAATTTCAGGATGGCAGCTAGGTGACAAAGTGAAAATGCAATTGATCCAAATTAGAGAAGGATAAAAATAAATTTCCTGAAGAGAGTTCTTTAGAAAAGAAAAATCAAATAACCAAAAGAGAATTGATAAATTATGCTCTGATACATACAACTGTTTATAAAATCTTGATAGACTATCAAGGATGGGTTTGATGGAGCACATGGAACTAATCAAATATAAAAACAAGGCCATTATTATATTTAAAAAAATTTTTTTAAATAATTAGGAAAGTTCAGGTGCATTATTTTTCCCAATAGTACCTTGTATTTACAGGCATAATAATAATCTTCATACTGAATACTCATTTAACCAAAAATTATATTGGAAATTAATATTAAATTCCAAAATTATATTGGAATCCCTATATTGGAGCAATAGGAATGGTAAAGATTCACATGTTGTCAATGGAAGTCAATAAAATATATCCATTATTGATGTAGCCATGATTGATAACTAAAGAAACAGCAGTAATCGTAGTATTTAGAAATGTGAAGGCAAATGACAGAAGAAACCCTTAGACATTTTTAAAGGGTTGCCTCTGAAGAGTAGAGAAGGGGTAAAGAAGGGTGAGGCAAAGAGCTTCTCTTTTCTTTATAAGCCTTTTAATGCTGTTTCATTGTCAACTATTTCATCATTGTTATCTTGATGAAAATAAAAAATAAAAAGAAATATTAATAGCTTAATTGAAACATCAGAGTAAAACACAACTCAAACAGGTTGTGTATTGAAGAAATGAAGCTGGGCTGGGTGTGGTGGCTCATGCCTGTAATCTCAGCACTTTGGGAGTCCAAGGCAGGCAGATCACTTGAGGTCAGGAGTTGGAGACAAGCCTAGGCAACATGG